>NC_057746.1:20699012-20764027 GCF_004010195.1 Chiloscyllium plagiosum | reverse complement strand
AGGATAGCTGGTCGTGTCTTTTCGTGGCTAGTTGATGTTCATGTATGCGGATTGTTAGCTGTCTTCCTGTTTGTCCTATATAGTGTTTTGTGCAGTCTTTGCATGGTATTTTGTACACTACATTAGTTTTGCTCATGTTGGGTATTGGGTCCTTCGTTCTGGTGAGTTGTTGTCTGAGTGTGGCTGTTGGTTTGTGTGCCGTTATGAGTCCTAAGGGTCGCAGTAGTCTGGCTGTCAGTTCCGAGATGCTCCTGATGTATCACTACTATCATAGGGCAAGCCAGACAGAGAACAGCCAGGGAATTCCTAGAGGCATGGCATTCATCCACAAACTCCATCAACAAACACATCGACCTGGACCCAATATATCAACCACTACAGCGGACAGCTGAAACTGACAACCGGAAGCGGCAGGGACAGACCACTATAAACACCGGAGGAAACATCAAAGAAGCGCTCAGGAGGCTCCCAAGCACTGAGGATGTCGCCTAGGCAGGGGACGAAATGTTTGCAACAAAAACTTCCAGCTCGGCGAACAGAACCACAACAACAGGGAGGGAAGTCCAAACTTTTGACCTAGAAACATTGAAGGAACAGCAGTATATTTCCAAGTCAGGATACTGAGTGGCTTGGAGGAGACCTTAGAGGTGGTGGTGTTCCTCCGTATTTGATGCCCTTGTTCTTCTAGATGGAACAGTTTGTGGGGTTGGAAGGTAATGTCTGAGATCTAAGATGAATTTCTGCAGAATATCTTGTAGATAGTGCATATTGCTGCTACTTAGTATCGGTGATGGAGGGAATGGATGTTCCTGGATGCAGTACCAAACATCAGGCTGATGGTGTCAAGCTTCTTGAGTACTTTTGGAGCTGCAGCCATCCAGATCAAGTGGTGAGTATTCCATCACACTGCTGATTTGTACCATGTAGATGGACAGGCTTTCGGAAGTCAGGAATGTGTTGTGTGTGCAGTATTTCTACTCTCAACCTGTGTGTATGTGGCGAATCCAGCTGAGTTGCTGATCAACAGTAACTTCAATGTTGTTGACAATTGCAGCTTCCGTGATGGACGTATCATTGAATGTCAAGGGGCTTTGGTTACATTAGCTCTTCTTGAAGATAGTCATAGCCTGATATTTTTGTGGTGCGAATGTTACTTGTCACTTGTCAGCCAGAGACTGTGTATTGTCAAAACCTTCTTGCATTTAAACATGGCCTGCTTCAGTATTTGAGGAGTCATGAATGATGAAGAAAATTGCTCAATCATGGGTGAACATCCCCACTTCTGACTTCATGACAAAGGAAGGTCATTGATGAAGCAGCTGAGAAAGGTTGAACCGAGAACACTACACTGAGGAATTCCTGCACAGTTATCCTACAGCTGTCCTCCAACAGCTTCAAATATCTTCAGATATAATTGCAACCAGTGGAGATGGTGCCCCTTTATTCATTGATTCCAATTTTGCTAGGGTTCCTTGATGCCACACTTGGTTGATTGCGACTTTGATATCAAGAGCTGTCTCTCTCATCTCACCTGTGGAATTCTTTTGCTCATGTTTAAACCAAGGCTGTAATGAGGTCAGGAACTGAGAGGCACTGGCTGAACACAAACTGTGGATAACTCAGCAGCTTATTGCTGAACAGATGCTGCATGATAGCAGTATTGATTACACCTTTGATCGGTTTATTGATGATAAAATGCAGACTGGTGTGCAGTAATTGATCAGTTGGATTTGGCCTCCTTTTATGCGCATATAACTTTCCACATTGTCGAGTAGAAGCCAATGTTATAGCTGTACTGGAACACCTTGGTTAATAGGGACGTAATTTCTGGAGCACTTGACTTCGGTACTATTGGCAGAATGTTGTCATGGCCCACAGCCTTCGTATTATCCAATGCCTCTAACCGTTTGTTGATTTCTAGTGGAGTGAATCGATTTGGCTGAAAACTGGGAGACTAATGCTCAGGACCTCTAGAGGAGGTTGAGATGGATCATCCACTTGGCACCTCTGACTGAAGATTGCTGCGAATACTTTGGTCTTATCTGTCGCACTGATTCATTGGACTCGTCCATAATTGAATATGGCAACATTTGTGGAGCATCTTCCTTCAGTAAGTTGTTGAAATGGCCACCGCCATTCACAAAAGAATGCAAAGCTTATATCTGATTAGTTGGTTGTGGAATCGCTTAATTTTGTGTTTCAATTGTTGCTAATACCGATTGGCATGCAATTCGATTGGGAGCTTTATCAGATTGACATCTCATGTTTAGTTATGTCTGCTGCTGCTTCTGTCATGCCATCTTCTACTCTGCATTGAACCAGAGTTACTCACTATTATGATGGTCATGATTGAGTAGGGGATATGCTGGGTCATGCGATTGCAGATTGTGATGAAATACAATCTTGCTGCTGTTAGTGGCTCATTGATGGCCAGTCCTGAGTTGCAAGATCTGTTTGAAGTCTACCACATTTAGGACGATAATAGTGTCAGACAATACGATGGAGGGTATTCTCAATGAGAAGGCGGGAGATCATGTCAACAAGCACTATGCTACAATTAGTCTTATCTATACTGTCAAAGACAGATGCATCTGTAACCAGCATGTTAGTAAGGGTGAATTCAGGTATGTTTTGCCCTCTGTCGATTCCCTCACCCTCTGTTGAGACCCAATCTAGCAGCTGTGTTCTTTGGAATCCTACCAGTTATAATAGTAGTACTGCAGTAGAAACACTGTTGTTGGTGGGCATTAAAAAGTCCCGCCCAGGGTACATTTTGCGCCCTCGCCACGGTCTGTGCTTCCTCCAAATGTTTTTCAATGGGGTTGATTACTAATTCTTCGTCCAAGGGAAGATGGTATGTGCCAATCAGCAGTTTGTTTTCTTGACATGGTTTAACTAGAAGCAGCGAGAGTCCAGCCTCAACGTTGAGGATTCTTAGGGCAATTCCCACCACCAAGCCCCTCCCTCAGCTGCACAGCACTATGCCATTGCCTCCGTCCCGCTGTTGAGACAGGACATATCCAGAGACCGTGATGGTGGTTATGAGACATTTTGTGTAACATATAACTCCGTGAGTATAACGTGACTAGTCTATAATAGACACACAGGAGGCTGGAAGAACACAACAAACCAGGTGACATTAGGAGGTGGAGAAGTCAACGTTTCTTCCAGCCTCCTGCTTGTTTACCTTGGAAACTAGCATCTCCAGCATTTCATTTCTTTGTTGAGACTTTGCGGCTTGCTCTCAGAAATGGCTTGCTCATCCATTTCAGAGAGCAGTTGAGAGTCAACCACACTGCTATACATATGCAGTAATATAGGGGTCAGACTAGGTGTGGATGGCAGATTTCCCTCCTTGAAATGCAGACAGTTCTTATGAGTGAACGTATTCGAATTAAACAGATTGAAAAATATTAAGTTCGTCTTCGTTTGTACCCACAACAGGTGGTGGTATGTCTTTGATCACCCATTATATTCACCGACTGATATTCCATTCCAACCTCTTGAACATTTGTCTAAGAGGCACGAACTGTGCAACTGCCCAAACGAATTGCTACCCACTCTTCTGGAGCATTCATATGTTAGGAAGTGAGACCATTCACTATTTATTCATTCAAGTCAGGATACTTTCTTGTCTTCACTGGCTGAAGACACGTTATAAAACCAACTTAATTACATTGATTTTATATTGAGTTCAACTCACGGAGAACCTATAAGGCATATGCAACCTGATCTGTGCCCTGGAAGTGCAAATGAAGCTATATCCAAGTTGTACACTTCCCACGCAAACCCATGATTTATTTTTGTGTGTTTAGAAGATAAACTTCGTGAGAAGGAATCAGGTAAAATTGTAAACAAAAATCTTCCTTTCACCTGCTCCAATTGTTCCATATCACATTTTGCTGTTTTTGTCAAAAATAAAGCTCTGTAACCTTATTATATTGTCGTGCATAACATCTGTTTCAGATTCTCAGACTTGCAATGACTGTCGTAAGTAATAAAATGATATTTAAACATGGTTTTCTAATTTTCTGAAATCACTGACAATTCGCCTTAAGAATTAATGACTTACAACTGAAGTAAAGCTTTATCTTGTTGCTGAGGTGCAGCATGAACATTCTGGTTTGCTGGCTTCTTCTAAGAACTACACAATTTTTGATATTTGCATTATCGGTTATGACATCACTGACAATAAAAGAAATGGTAACTGCCACCGCCACCTTCATCGATATTAATGATAAATTATACCAGTGTGATGAGTCGTGAATAAGGCAGGGTACATAGAGAATTTCCTGAATGGCACTCCATGAAGCAAGTTTTAAAAATAATACTGTTTTGTACTTCATCATCAAAATTCTTTTTGTTTCAGTTCCATTTGTCTCTGAGTGAAAAAGCAAAGGGTCACTCCGCAGTTACTTTGTACATTCCAGAGTATTATGTTTAGTTATTGTACTTTCAATTAGGTTAACTGTGGAAAGGGATTCAAATCGTTCCATCTGATTGGTGGCAAGCTTCCCTTTCATTGATGCGTTGTAGAGACAATTGATATGAACCATTCTTTTCTGTTACAGTGACAAAACTGAGACAAAAGACCTCAGGTATATAACCTCAAGTTCGCAGTATAATTTTCTGTAAAACAATATTACCATATTGCAGAATATTTCAGTAATGGTAAAATACAGCACAGTACAATCAATTATTGATTTTTTTAAAGATAAGACAAACTGACAATGTTAAAGACAACGGTGGAAAAAATGTCTTGCAGTTTATATGGGATCCAAATATATCGAGGTCTGATGTTAGTCAAAAGATTCTAGGTTTCTCTGCACAATTGATTATGTCAAAGTTTGTTACAAGATCCACTGACAGAATAATGCTTTTTGTTTCTCTTACTGCAGTCTCGAAAACAGGCATTAGATATCTGCCAACTGTTAGAGCAACCTCAAATAAATAGAATCATAGAACACCTAAAATGCAGAAAGAGCCCATTCCGATCATCAATCAAAAATATAGAATCCCTACAGTGTGGAAACAGGCCCTTCAGCCCAACAAGTCCACACGGACCCACCCAGATCAATTCCCCTGACACTCTACATTTACTACACAGGCAGTCACCCGAGGTTGGGATCAAACCTGGCTCCCAGGCGCTGAGATTTTGCAGTATCCTCTGTGGTTTTACAAATCGTGAACTGATTTGAGAGAGCCAATCTCGAACATAGAACATAGAACATTACAGTGCAGTACAGGCCCTTTGGCCGTCGAAGTTATCGAATCTGAACCCCATCTAACCTACACTATTCCATTATTGTCCACGTGCCGTTCCAGTGACCATTTAAATACTCTTAAAGTTGGCGAATCGACTACTGTTGCAGGCAGTGCGTTTCACGCCCTTAATATTCTCTCAGTAAAGAAAATATCTTTGACATCTGTCCTGTATCTATCACCCCTCAACTTAAAGCTATGCCCCCTCTTGCTAGCCATCGCCATCCAAGGGAAAAGGCTCTTATTGTCCAACGTATCTAACCCTCTGATTACCTTATATGTCTCAATTATGTCGCCTTTCAACCTTCTTCTTTGTAACAAAAACAGCCTTAAGTCCCTTAGCCTTTCCAAGTAAGACATTCCCTCCATACCAGGCAACATTCTAGTAAATCTCCTCTGAACCCTTTCCAAAGTTTCAGCATCCTTCCTACAATGTGGAGACTAGAACTGTATGCAATATTCCAAATGTGGCTGCACCAGAGATTTGTACAGCTGCAGCATGATCTCATTGTTCTGAAGCTCAATCCCTCTACCAATAAAAGCTAATATATAATATACCTTCTTAACAACCCTATCAAGCTGGGTGTCAACTTTCAAGGATCTATGTACCTGGACACCGAAATATCTCTAATCATCGACACTACCAAGAATCTTATCATTAGCCCAGTACTCTGCATTCGTGTTACTCCTTCCAAAGTGAATCTCCTCACACTTTTCTGCATGAAACTCCATTTGCCACCTCTCAACCCAGCTCTGCAGCTTATTTATATCTCTCTGTAACCTACAACAACCTTCATCACTATCCACAACTCTATCGAACTTAGTGTTATCCACAAATTTACTAACCCATCCTTCCATGTCCTCATCCAGGTCATTTATATAAATGACAAACAATAGTGGGCCCAAAACAGATCCTTGCAGTACCCCACTCGAAACTGAACTCCATGATGAATATTTCCATTCAACCACCACCCTCTGTTTTCTTTCAGCTAGCCAATTTCTGATCCAAGCCACTAAATCAACCTTAATCCCATGCCTCCATGTTTTGTGCAATAGCCTACCATGAGGAACCTGATCAAATGCCTTACTGAAATCCATGTAAACCACAGCAACCACTTCACCCTCATCACTATTTTGGTCACATTCTCAAAGAACTCAATAAGGTTTGGGAGGCATGACCTACCCTTCACAAAACCGTCTTGACTATCCCTAATCAACTTCTTCATCTCTCGATGATTATACATTCTATCTCTTACAACCCTTTCCAACACGTTACCAACAACCGAAGTAGGGCTCTCAAGTCTATAATTTCCAGAGTTGTCTCTACTCCCCTTCTTGAACAAGGGAACAATATTTGCTATCCTCCAGTCTTCTGGCACTATTCCTGTAGACAATGACGACATAAAGATCAAAGCAAAAGGCTCAGCAATTTCCTCCCTGGCTTTCCAGAGAATTCCAGGAAATCCCATCCAGCCCAGGGGACTTATCTATTTTTACACTTTGCATAGTTGTTATGACCTCGTCCTTATGCACCTCAATCGCATCTAGTCTAGTAGACTGTATCTCAGTATTCTCCTCGACAACGTTGTCTTTTTCTCGTGTGAATACTGATGAAAAATATTCATTTAGCACTTTCCCTATCTCCTCTGACTCCACGCACAACTCTCCACTACTATGCTTGACTTGTGCTCATCTTACTCTAGTCATTCTTTTATTCCTGATATACCTATAGAAAACCTTAGAGTTTTCCTTGATCCTAACCGTCAATGATTTCTCGTGTCCCTTCCTGGCTCTTCTTCACTCTCTTTTTATGTCTTTCCTGGCTAATTTGTAATTCGCAAGTGCCCTAACTGAGCCATCACGTCTCATCCTAACATAAGCCTTCTTCCTCCTCTTCAGGAGAGATTCAACTTCCTTAGTAAATCATGGCTTCCATGCTTCACAACCTCTTCCCTACCTGATCAGTTCATACTTATCAAGGACCACCAGTAGCTGGTCATTGAATAAACTCCACTTTTCTCTTTTGCCCATCCCCTGCAGTTTCCTTCTCCATCCTATGCATTTTAAATCATGCCTAATCGCATCGTAGTTGCCTTTCCCCCAGCTATAACTCTTGTCCTGCGGTATAGAACTATCCCTTTCCATCACTAAAGTAAACATAATTGAAGTGTGGTCACTATCACCAAAATGCTCACCTACCTCCAAATCTAACACCTGGTCGGGTTCATTAGCCAGCACCAAATCTAATGTGGCCTCGCCCCTCGTTGGCTTGACTACATACTGTGTCAGGAAACCCTCCTGCATTCATTGGACAAAAACTGACCCATCTAAACTACTTGAACTATAGCATTACCAGTCAATATTTGGAAAGTTAAAGTTCCCCATAACAACTACCCTGCCACTCTCACTCCTATCTTTGCTATTCTATCCGTTACATCCCTGGAGTTTTATAGAAAATTCCTGACAGAATAACCTCTCCTTTCCTGTTTCTAATCTCAGCCCATACTACCTCAGTAGATGAGTCCTCAAACGTTCTTTCTGCAACTGTAATACTGTCCTTGACTAACAGTGCCACACCTCCCCCTCTTTTACAATTTTCTCTGTTCTTACTGAAACATCAAAATCCCAGAATCTGTGATAAGCATTCCTGTCCCTGCTCTACCCATGTCTCTGAAATGGCCACAACATGGAAGTCCCAGGTACCAACCCATGCTGCAAGTTCGCCCACTTTATTCCAAATGCTCCTGATGTTGAATTAGACACACGTCAAACCAACGTCTTGCCTGCCAGTACCTTCTTTCGATCTTGAAATCTTAGTTTTGACTTCACTATTCTCATCCTCCCGTATATTCGAACTACAGTTTAGATTCCCATCCCCCTGCTGATTAGTTTAAGTGTACCTGAAGGGCATTAGCAAATTCCTTCCCCCACCCCACCCCTAACCCCCACAGGATATTGGTACCCCTCTGGTTCAGGTAAAGACCATCCAGTTTGTCGGGTCCCACTACCCCAGAAAGAGCCCCAATTATCTAGGAATCCAAAACCTTCCCTCCTGCACCATCCCTGTAGCCATGTGTTCAACTCATCTCTCTCCCTCTTCCTCACTTCGCTAGCACATGGAACAGGCAACAATCCAGAGATAACAACTCTGTTTGTCGAGCTCTAAGCTTCCATCCTAGCTCCCTGAATTTCTGCTTTAAATCCCCATCTCTCTTCCTACCTGTGTCATCGATTCCTATGTAGACCACGACTTAGGGCTGCTCTCCCTCCCCCTCAAGGATCCTGAAAACATGATCAGAGACATCATGAACCCTGGCACCTGGGAGGCAACACACCAAATGTGAGCCTCTCTCCTTCCCACAGAACATCCTATCTATCCCCCAACTATGGAGTCCACAATGACTAATGCTCTGCTCCTCTTCTCCCTTCCTCTATGTGCCAGAGACCTGTGCCTCATTGCTTACCCCTGGTAAGCCATCACCCCCAACAGTATCCAAAACGGTATAATTGTTGTTGAGGGGAATGGCAACAGGGTATCCCTGCACTGCCTGCCGATTCCTTTTCTGTTCCTTGATGTTAACACATCTACCTTCTTCTTTTACCTGAGGCGTGACTACTTCTCTGTAGCTCCTCTCAATAACCCCCTCCACCTCCCGAATGATTCGAAGTTCATTCAGCTCCAGCTCCATTTCCTTAGCGCGATTTTCGATGAGCTAGAGTTCGGTGCACTTCCTACAGATGCGGTTAGCAGGGACACTACTGGTGGCCCTTACCTCCCACATTCTGCCCTAACCTCCATTCCCACTATTCTAATTTCCCAACGAGCTGACTGAAAAACTAAAAAAAAAAGAAACCAGTTACTTTACCAATTGGCGCACAGAACCATTTCTTTTGGTTAAAGGAGAAGGACGGGTGGGAGACACTACTCGAGAAGTGCTTGGGGTAAAGCAACCGCCCAACTATAAAGCCTCACTTACCCAGCAGTGTCTGTCCTGGTTCGTGTGCGGTCCGCCTACACATGAGGTTAACCTTTGTACCTTTTAAAATTTACCTTCCCGCCAGGCCTCTGGTCATCGATGTCGCTCCTCCCACTCCAACTGCCGCAAGAAAAAAATTCAAATGTTTCCAGCCCATTAGAAGATCCATTGGAGATGTGCAAGTATGTTTTAATAAGTTTGACAGAATGCCTTATATTTATCAAATCAATTAAAATCAAACGATATTCAAAAAAAGCTGTGGCTTACAGTTTATCTGCTTCCAGACACCGATGTTCACTTCAGACTAACTGGGTTCATGGCTCCTCCTTCGTTGACTGAAGTTGCCCTCTGTCTTCCTTATGGTGTACTCGCCAATTATTAATCAAAGATATCGACTACCTTTCGTGAATGATCAGATGTTTGAATTCCATTTTTGCCCCAACAGGTTTGTCATTATTTCAGTCACTTTTAAGATGGGTGACAGCTTCAATGAAACAAGGAACTTTTCCTCCTGCCCTGAACTTTGGAGGTCATTGTCACGTGCCTAACCAAGGCAGTGTCAGCTTTAAATCAGGCTCAGCTGCTACTATGCATGAAAGAATACATGATTCATCTGTATGGCAAGAAACAGGCATTAATACAATATCTGTGTGATCTACCAATTTTTTTAATGTTATTTTTAATTGTCTCTGTGCTCATAGCCGAGGCAAATTTCTACTTTGTGATACAACAAAATTTAACGTGTGAAATGAGTTTTCATAAATATCTAATTTGCATCTTCTGAACTTCGCCTTTTCTTATGAGATTGTATGGAAATTTCCATTGGTATCCAGACTAAAACTGCAAGGGGGATAGTTTTTTTTTGTACAATGAATGTGAATAGGATTTGATCACACTTCCACAGTGAAGAAACTTACCCCTTCACTGTTGACTTTTTGAGATGAATAAGTTAGGTCTTTGCTCAATTGATAATTTTCGACGAGGGAAAATGTTCGCTCGCATCAAACTAAATGAGCTGATAGTGCTGTTCTCTGTTTTTAGAAGCAGAAAAGCTGAGTGAAGATCTGCGAGAGTGTGGTAAGGAAGTAATTTTTTTTGTAGCCTTTGGCTCTCAAATGACACCATGAATTGCCTTTCCCCATACTACGTAAAATGCGTCATGGAAAATTTAAGTAAAACAGCAGAAGGAAGTTTACACATTTCCACAGAGTATCACTGTTAACATCAGGATGCCTTGATGATACAAAAGTTGATTTGAGGTTTAATTACATTGTTATTTTCCTTATTGGTGACTCGATTTCGGTAAACATTTGAAAGCTACTTGTTGCATTCTTCGAAGAACATAGGACATTTTGTATATCATATGGCTGCCGCACTTCAGATTTGCACTTCAAAGTTCTGCACCAGTGAGTCTGAAACATTGCAGTCGGTTTAATTAACTATAAAAGATGATATTTGAATGTGGACGTTTGTGGAAACCCAAAATAATTTAACTTGGTTCTGGCACTAATAAAGTTTCTCATTCCATATTTTTTTTTACTGAATTGAAAAGATCTTAACAGCCTTAGAATGGCACGGTGATCAGAAAAAAGTATTGTGCACCCTGCCAACATCCAGTTTTTTTTTAATAGATATTTTTATTGAAACTGAAACATGTTTTTACAAGTTTACAAATAATAAAAAAACAAGTATAAACATTGATATACAATTAAATCTTAAATGAATAATAGCCAAAATCTATCAAACAAAAGAACAGATACCGAAAAAAAAGACAAAACTCAACTAACTACTAATCTAACCTACAACTAACCACAGTGTATGATTAAATCTCTTACATTACTCAAGAAAAGAAAAAACGACGGATAACACAGAAATTGAGTAGTAAAGTACATGCTCGGAATGTGTTAACATCAAATCGTAACAAAACCCGTATTCGTGCGGGATTCCTCTCCCAAGCGGCCCCGGACCAGCCAGGGTCTTAACCAGCACAATATTACGCTCTGTTCTCAAAACTAAACGCTACATCTCGAGAAGTATAAAATAGAAATATCAAAATGCACCAGTCTCCAAACCTTCATCAGCAATCTTACTCGGGCTGACGTCATGGATTGTTTGTTTAGGCCACCGTTCTGCCAAAAGTAAGTGAGAACTCATATGAAATGAGTGACTGCATGTAGCAGTTGACAATAGGTTCCAGCTAAAAACAAAACTCTGAGATGGACACCAATTGGATGTTATAGTTTCCATTATACATAGCGCACACTTTTCACGACATGAAACGTCTGCAAGTCTGGCAGAGTTTTGAAGAAGAGTCTTACTGAGGTCAAAACATTTCTCACGCTCCATATGCAGCCAGACTGCTGAGTTTCTCTAGCATTTGCTATTTGTATTTTCAGAATTTGAACATTAATAATATTTTGCTTTAGTCAGAGGCTCGGATTCCTGTAGTGAGCAACTCGCACCCCAGCAACTCGCCAATGTCTGTCCACAAGACAAGACACAAGTCAGTAAAATAATGGAATACTCCCCACCTGCCTGGATGATCGCAGCTCCAACAACTCTCAAGAAGTTTGACATCATCCAGGAAAAGTATGATTGGCATCTCCTCCACAAGCGTTCACTCCACTCTCACTGATGCTCAGTTGCAGTAGTGTGTACCATTGATCCAGTACGCTGCAGAAAATCACCAAGGTTCCTTACATAGCGCCTTCCAAACCCAGGACCACTACTATCTGGAAGGAAAATGGCAGCTGAAACGTGGGAATACCGTTAGACTTGGAAAACTATTAGCATTGCTTCAATGCTGCTGGATCAAAGTCTGAGAATGATTTCTCTGACAGCATAGTGGCTCTATATACAATACACAGGCCAATGTGTTCCAAGAAGCCAGCCACTTTCTACAGGCACCAAGGACCATGAACAAATGCTGGTCTAGACAATATTGCCTATGTCCCATGACTTACTGTTTTTAAAGAAGGAATTGCTGCAAAGCTGGGTGAAAGAACAGAGGAGTGGAATGGAAAGGAATAGCTACAAATGGTTTGGTAAAAGGAAATGTGGTGCCATCTGCTACAAACATGAATGATAATAATAAAATTCTTGTCTTTCAACAGAACGAAAACTGAAGACAAAAGATAGAGGTACACATAGATGATGTAATGCTTCACCATTTTTAATATTACTGTAATTATGTAACAAATTTCGCAAATTTTATATACTTCTGTGTATTACCTTGCATTCTTGAATTGTAGTTTTATAGCATATAATAATATTACAAATTCTTATTAACAGTGCAATGCTAATCTTGATCTTTAGACTTCACTGATCATAAGAAAGAGGATGGTAAGTAAAACTGGAGAAAGCTGAACAAGCAAAAGTAATTTTGAAAGTTAAAGGTAAATGGCAAAGCAACTATGCAGAGTCAAATACAAAGATTGTTAGTCACAGTAAAGGATAAAAGATACAAAAATAATGGTATACTGAAATTAATATCCCTTGATCAGAATGCTCTCAACATTCACAACAATGTGGATGAGTTGATAGCACCAATTAACATTAATTGACTGATAGGAGCTTGAAAACTGGTTGGATCTAAACTTTCCAAGTTATTTGACACCATCAGAAGGACAGGAGGAAATAACTGTATCTGTGGGGGGGAAACAGAGAGAACATTTTGAATTCAATATAGCTCCACTTCAGAGCCGAAATTTTGAAATGATAGTAAGTGAGATTAGAAGAATGGTTAGAATGAGGATCACATATTCAGGTTAAAGATGATAAATTAGGGTCTAAAATTGGTCTCATAAGCTGGAGTTCCAGAAGGTACAAGTCAGAGTTTACTGAAGCAGGCTAGGAAAATCGGTAAAAATGCACGAATGAGAGAAGCAATGTCAGATTTGAAATAGATGTTTTATAAAAGGTATATTCCATTGTGAGAATGATGTGACATCTTTGTCTAACTAAGGAAGTTCAGGATGGCTTCAAATTAGAGTCATAGAGTCATAAAGATGTACAGCATGGAAACAGACCATTCAGTCCAACTGGTCCATGCCGACTAGATATCCTAACCCAATCTAGTCCCATTTACCAACACTTGGCCCATATCTCTCCAAACACTTCCTGTTCATACAAACATGAAAATGCACGAATGAAAGAAGCATTGTCATATTTGGAATAGATATTTCATAACTCCCATCAAAAGTATATTCCATTGTGAGAATGATGCATCATCTTTGTCTAACTAAGGAAGTTCAGGGTGGCTTCAAATTAGAGTCACAGATCATAGAGATGTACAGCACGAAAACAAACCATTTGGTCCAACTGGTCCATGCCGACAAGATGTCCTAACCCAATCTAGTCTCATTTGTCAACATTTGCCCCATATCTCTCTAAACCCTTCCTATTCATATACCCTTCCATATTCATTAACGCAACCTCTCCCTATGGCTCAAACCCTCAACACAGATAACATCCTTGTAAATCTTTTCTGAACCCTTTCAAGTTCCACAAATTCCTTCCGATACGAAGAAGACCTGAATTGCACGCAATATTCCAAAAGTGGCCGAAGTAATGTCCTGTAAAACTACAACAAAACCTCCCAACTCCTGTACTCAATGCTCTGATCAATACAGGAAAGCATACCAAACCTTTCTTCACTCTCCTTTTAAATGTTGTGATTGCAACAGCCTCCAACACCTCCCCAGGCAGCTCATTCAATACATGCACCACCCTCTGTGTGAAAACGTTGCCCCTTAGGTCCCTTTTATATCTTTCTCCTCGCTCCCTAAACCTATGCCCTCTAGTTCTGGACTCGCCCACCGTGAGGAAACAGTCTCGTCTATTTATCCTATACATGCCCCTCATGACCTCTATAAGGTCACCCCTCAGCCTCCAACGCTCCAGGGAAAACAGCCCCGGCCTATTTAGCCTCGCCCTATACCTCAAACCCTCCAACCCAGGCAAAATCATTATAAGCTTTTTTCTGAACTCTTTCAAGTTTCACACCATCCTTTCAATAGGAAGAAGACCAGAATTTCACACAATATTCCAAATGTGGTCAAACCAATGTCCTGTAAAGCTGCAATATGACCTCCCAACTCCTATACTCGATACTCTGACTAATAAAGGAAAGCATACTCAATCCTTTCTTCACTATCCTATCTACCTGTGACTCCACTTTCAAGGAGCTATATACCTGCACTCTAAGGTCTCTTTGTTCAGCAACACTCCTTACTATTAAGTGTATAAGTCCTGCTCTGATTTGCCTTTCCAAATTGCAACACTTTGCATTTATTTAAATTAAACTCCATCTGCCACTCCTCAGCCCATTGACCCATCTGATCAAGATCCCTTTGTACTCTCAGGTGAACTTCATTGGTGTCGACTATACCTCCAATTTTGGTGTCATCTGCAAACTTACTAACTATACATCCTATGTTTATGTCCAAAACATTTATATAAATAATGAAAAATAATGGACCCAGTACTGATCCTTGTGATATGCCACTGGTCACAGGCCTCCAGTCTGAAAAGCCCTCCACCACCACTTTCTGTCCTCGACATTCGAGGCAGTTCTGTACTCAAATGGTTAGATCTCCCTGTAATCCATGAGATCAATCTTGTTAAGCTGTCTCCCATGAGGAACCTTGTCGAACACTTTACTGAAGTCGTTATAGATCACGTCTACCACTCTGCACTCATCAATGCTCTTTGTTACTTCTTCAAAATCAACTCAATCAAGTTTCTGAGACATGATTGTCCCTGCACAACGCCTATACTCTAAAGAAAAAAGTCCTATCTTGTCCAACCTCAGACCCTTGAGTCCTGGCAACGTCATTGCAAATTTCTCCTGAACTCTTTCCAGTTTAATAACATCCTTCCTATAGCAAATTGAAACGCAGTATTCCAACTGTGGTCTCACCAACGTCCTGTACAACTGCAACATAGCTTCTCAACTTCAATACTCAATGCCCTGACTGTGAAGGCCAGTGTGCCAAAAGCCTCCATCACTGTGAGTTTGTATTAACTTATACAGACTGTGGTTCCATGGTTTGTCTTGGTAGTCAATATCTCCATTCTCCTTCTCACGTATGCAGTCCCCAAAGCTCTGAAATGCCCCCTCTACACACCTCTCAGTGCCCACTTCCCTCTTTACAGTATATCCCTTTGACCAAGCTTCTGGTCATCAGACTCAACATCTTCCTAATGGGACGCTGATATTACATAACACTACTGTGAAACAATGCCTGAGTTCCTTTTGGAAATCCAAATATACTACTTCTACTGATTCCCCATTATCAAATATTTAAGGATCCTGAAAGCATTTCCTGATATTAAAGGCACCAGACCATTATAAATTGTCGCTGTTTCAACTTTAGACTGACAGCACGTGAATGCAAGCCTGATGTAAGAGAATTTGAGCAGAAAAAAGGCAGCATCTATTCATTTTTATTCGCACACGTTTGTTTGCAGGACTGGACTGCATTTCTGAAATGCCCAGTGCCACCAAACAATATGTCCAAAGCACTCTTATTGTGACAGAGCCTCAATAAAATCCATATGCTCACTGAAATCCTGGAACAGATATACCTATCTCACTAAATAATTGCCCCATTGATGACTCGCTTACAAAACACCTTTGAATGCTTTTAAGGTGTTTTTAAATTTATTGAAGGAAAATTTCGCACAATGTTCTAAAGATGAATGGCAGATCAGAATCCCTACAACGTGGAAACAGTTCATTCGACCAAACAAGCCGACATCAACTCTCCGAAGAGCATCCCAGACAGACTCACCCATTGCCCTACCCCTGCATTTTCCACAGCAAACCACAACCTACACGTCCCTGTTGGAACATGGCCAATCCACCTAACCTGCACATCTTTCTACAGTGGGGGGAAGCTGGAGCACCCGGAGGAAGGCTACGCACTCACCGGGTTAATGTGCAAACTGAACGCAGACAGTCACCTGAGGCGTGAATTGAACGCTAGTCCCTGGTGCTTAAGGCAGCAGTTGTAACCACTGAGCTACTGTCTCATACAGGTAGTAGAACAAAATGGAAACTACCAAAGCATTTGGAAAAAAGACTTGGCACAAGTTATAAAACTCATAACAACTATAAAAACGAAGAGCAAATGCTCCTGCAAGGGATACAAAAATGAACTGGGTAGCCAATGTGAGCGCCTTACTCAGTGAGGCACTTTAATTTAAAATGGATAACAAATGAATAGACAAAATTTAAATGCAATATATTCAAAAGTTGAAGACTCGAACAAATGCGAGAATAAACGACAATGAAAGGGTAAAATTTACGAGGGAACTTAAAACAATTACAGTCCTGGAGAAAGTGTCTTAGAAAGTGTTTATGAAGGTAAAGACAGACTGGGACTGTTCACCTTTTGGCTTGCACTTTACATTCTTCCAAGGTCTTGCGGCAGAGATAATGAATGCAAACGAATAAGCAAGAAATTGATAGAGGATTATGAAGTGCAAAATTGAAGATGTTTGGATTTAAAATAGATTCAAATCCAGAACAGATTTGTGTTTTATTAATTTTCCTCACATTTTTGGATATTGACAGTTCCTTTAATTGTAGGAAGAAAATTAGTTTTTAAAAGGCAAATGTTGTGAAAGTCATAATGAAGGGAAGTAATGACCATCTCCCGGTAACCTCTAGCACTAAATGAATGTTGGTGGTCGCAAAGATACGATTAGAAAGTGAGAAAGCAATAAACAATTTAATATATCTCATGGTTACAGCCTGGCATCTTTTGTACTAGGATGGTCCCTGGGAATCGTAAGTCTACAGATATAAATTTCTGTTCAAGAAAGAAGTGAAGCAGAAGTCTAGAAACTATAGCTTAGTTGGATTAAACTCTCTCATTTCGAAAATGCTCAAAATTGTGATAAGTCGCAAGGCATTCATATACACAACAGTTAGATTAAAGATACTTTTCTAGACTCGAAATAGTGTTTGATAAATTTATTGCAGCTCTTTAAGCATCCTTAAATATTGGGCAAATTCATGTTCATCGTAGTTGTAGATGGAAAGTATTCTGCCTGCAGGTCAGTGGTGAGTGGTGTCCCACAGGGCTCTGTTCTTTGGCCTCTGCTCTTTGTAGTTTTTATAAATGACATGGAGGAGGAGGCTGAGGGGTGGGTTAGTTAATTTGCCGATGGCACAAAGGTTGGAGGTGCCCTTGATAGTATCGAGGGTTATTGCAGGCTGCAACACGACATAGACAGGATGCAGAGCTGGGCTGAGAAATGGCAAATGGAGTTCAACCTGGATAAATGCTAAGTGATGTATTTTGGAAGGTCGAACATGAATGCTGAGTATAGGATTAAAGAAAGGATTCTTAGCAGTGTTGAGGAACGGAAGGATCTTGGTGTTCAAGTGCATAGATTCCTCAAAGTTGCCACCCAAGTGGATAGGGTTGTTAAGAAAGCATATGGTGTTTTGGCCTTCAATAACAGGGGGATAGAGTTTAAGAGCCATGAGGTTTTGCTGCAGCTCTACAAGTCCCTGGAGACATCACACTTGGAATATTGTGTCCAGTTCTGGTCGCCCTATTATAGGAAGGATACGGAGGCTTTGGAGAGGGTGCAAAGAATGTTTACCAGGATGCTGCCTGGACTGGAGGGCTTGTCTTATGAAAAGAGGTTGACTAAGTTGGGACTTTCTCTCTGGAGAGAAGGAGGAAGAAAGGTGACTTGATCGAGGTATACAGGGTAATGAGAGGCATGGATAGAGTCAATAGCCAGAGACTTTTCCCCAGGGCAGGATTGACTGACACAAGGGGTCATCGTTTTAAGATATGAGGAGGAAAGTATAGAGGAGACATCAGAGGTATGTTCTTTACGCGGAGAGTTGTGAATGCATGGAATGCAATGCCAGTGGTGGCGGTGGAAGCAGAGTCATTAGGGACATTTAAGTGACTGCTGGGCATACACATGGACCACAGTAAATTGAGGTGTGCGTAGCTAAGGTTATTGCATTTTAGATTAAGAATAATCCTCGGCACAACATCGTGGGCCGAAGGGCCTGTTTTGTGCTGTACTTTTCTATGTTCCATATCACATGACTATGTTGACTGCAAAATAAGTTTAATACTATCTTTTTTTTTGAAATGTTCGTTGATTTTCTATTCTTCCTTAACCTTTCAGAGAAAATTCTCAATGAAACTCGGACTGGTAAATAATTTATTTGGTGTCACATGTGAATTATGAACTGCAAAGGAAATCTGATAGGTTGCCGCCGATCTCACATGACTAGGTCTAGCAATGTGTTAATAAATCAATGTACTTGATTCCCCTGTTACATATGCTTTGTTATCCCATCAGAACAATAATGATTTGCCCTCTTCTGAGTTACAAAAATGTTGTATTAAATTAAACTGAACAGATCGAAAAATGACTCAAATGGAAATCCAAATTTGTTCGTTTCAGAGCTAGAAAAGTTAACAAGTATTCAGAAAGACATTGGTAAGCAGAAACTCGGCAGTGTGTGCTCCTTCTTAGAACCACCTACAGGAAACGTTTCAAATTTTTTCCTTGTGGCATTGGAATTGAACTTTGGGGAACTTTATGCGCATACACTTTCGATCCCCTCCTTAGACATCCAATAGTTATCTCCAGTCTACTGAATTCACATTTTTATTCTGACATTTGCCTCTTTTATCACAGCGGAGTTACTGGTTTTAAAGAATGAAGGTAATTAATCGCTCCTTATTTGAAGTAGATTTGTCTAATGTTTATAGGGATAAAGTTGGCTTTGTGTGCCGACATAAAATGGGCGAGAACACATTGGTACCTCAAGTCAGGGCTAAATTTTCCTATCAAAGCAACCGAGAAATAATCTGGCAAACGTAGAACCAACAGACAATTAGCTTTCATTCATTTTGTGCAATTCTCCAAGATCAATTTAATCTATTAAAGCATGCATGAGAAAATACATGATTTGTCCCACAAGCCCTATCGTCCACAAATTATTTGCCATCCAGTGTGAAACAGTTCTTGTAATTATTTCCTGATTGATAAACTATTCCTCAAGAAAATACCAAGGATCAAATAATTTGAGCACCTTGCATCCAACGATTGCCATCTCATGTTTAATATCAGATAAATTGATCTTTCAAAAGAGGTGTATATGATGAGAGAGATGCATGAAAATTGGTGTCTCATGTTACATTATGACATTGACTATTCGTTCATTCCTGGAAGTCCCAACACCGCAGCAAACCCAACACGTTTACAGCTCACTAAACCTCCAACATGCTAATGCTGTTTCGGTTGCATACAGCTCATCACATAGGCAAAATCTAGGCTGGGAGATTCCTTTTGTCGAGTTCAGTAATGCATTAGGAGGTGTTCATGCCATTTGCACAGATGCAGCTTGATGCTCGATTATTTACATTGCTGACGCCAAGTCAACAATCAAAACAACCAACGCACAGAAGCACCATTAGAGACCGCAATGGCCACTTTAATGACCATTCCACTCAGATATTTACAGTCTTCTCACGTAATTGCTCTATTCGTATTTCAAAACCACACATAACCTTGTTTTTCACATAAAGGGTTGTGATTGCCTGGAAAAGATTGCAAGGGGAGGTGGGGAAAGCAGACACAATAGCAGCATTCAAGAAAAACCTGGACAAATGCATGAATAGAAAGAGAATAGAGGGATATGGATCCTGTAAGTGAAGACAGTTTTAGCATAGAAGGGCAAAATGTGTCAGCATAGGCTTGGAGGGCTAAAGGGCCTGTTCGTGTGCTGTATTGCAGTTTGTTCTTGTATTATAAAGGCACCATTTAGACCAACTATAATACTTTAAACAGTTTTTGACCCCTTGTCTAAGGAAAGAAACATGGGCACTGCAGAGATGTCAGAGAGGTTTGATTTCGGGTATGAAAGATTTTCCTTTGAGGAGAGATTGAGTAGGTTGGACTTGTGCTCATTGGAATTTAGAAGAATGAGAGACAATCATGTTGAAACATAAAAGATTCAGGGTGAAAGGTAGAGATGAGAGACGTTTTCCCTCCTGGAAAGTCTAGGACCAAAGGGCATAATATTTGAGTGGAGAGGAGCTCAGTTCCGACAGAGGTTAGGAGTAATTTCTTCTCTCAGAGGGTAGTTAATCTGTGAAATTCTTTTCCACGGAGTGCTGTAGAGGCTGCGTCATTAAGTATATTCAAAAACTGTAATTGGTAGATAGATAATCAGTAAGGGAATCAAAGGCTATGAGGAAAAGGCAGAAAAATGATGCTGGTGACTGTCAGATCAGCCATTGAATGGCAGAGCATGCTTGAATGATATACATCTCCACTTTTGACATGCAGTTTTATGGTCCAAAAGAAAAAAGGGACAAGGTGCGATTCTGGTTTGTAAAAGGCCCTCAAATTTGGGATATTGTTTTGAGGTTAGCTCAAAGCCAAAATTGCATTCAACTCTGTGAATTTTCAGATTGACAACTGGGTTAAAACTTGTGAATGAGCAATTCTGGATAGCAGAAGTTAGAAAGTTTTACGTTCTTCCACAGAATGTACATGTCTTGGTCATGACGACAATTCCTGATTCTACCATTTGAAAATCCGAAATCAAAACTGGAGCCACTGTAAATGCAATTTGAAGAAGTAGATGAGTAGTTCAAATCTATAGATGAGTAAGATTGAAACAGATTTGAATTGTTTGTCTTTCATCAAACCCTATGGCTGAGCGATAACATTCAGTCTGATGAAAACGTGAATGTAAAATAACATTGCACATCGTTTTAACTCAGCAAATGCTGACTGGGCTGCTTTGTATTTACAGAACTTATTGGTTTTACTTCCGATCGTCAAAGTTTCTACTGTCGCATTTTAGTCTTCACTTACATATTTGATCAGTGCAAAATAACATTAAACCATGCCTTTCAACTATGTTTTGTGATATTGTTCTCTCTTATTTTATAAAGACACGGATTTATGAATGACCTTCCCATGCATGCCTCCATTTTATCCCATCTAGAGCTCAGAAAACTTCGTGAGAAAGCTGGTGAGTAATGAAGTCTCTTTTGACTATTCCTAGCATTATTTTAAGTTTTAATTGTCCATAAATGGAAATGTTGCAGTTAACAGGTTTCTATGTGGAAAACGTAGGTGCTTGGTTGTCCATTTCATAACTTGCTTGATATATATTTTCATCGAGCTCTCAAGAAAGAACTGAATGGATGGAGGAATAATAATCAGTCTGCTATGTTCCTGACTTTCAATTCTGCCGCTAAGGGTTTTGGGTGTGAATGGAGTGTTGGTGAAGGAAAACACTAAAATGCAAGATTTAATTGATGCTACCTGCATCAATTTAAATGTGGCTTGGTAAGAGTCTTGCCTGTCTAAGGGCTGCAGGGAAATTTGGTCAAATTTAGTAGCCAGCCATGCTTACGCAATGAATATCTTTCCAATGCTTACTTTTCCAACAAAAACAAGCTAAACTAGTTGTTTGAGCCGAGCTAGCGGATTCTGACAAGGGCAGCCTGACAGGGAAGTGACTCAGTGCTCACAGAGTCTCAGGTTAAAACCACCTCTAAGCTCCATCTTTTAATTATTCAGAATGAGGTGGTATAGTTCCTCGCTCCACTATAACCACTATGTATCTTGTTCATTGATCAGATTATTGAAAGTTTACACACAAATTATTACAAACCTAGAAGAATGTTCACTGTTATTAACAAAGATGCAATTTTCTTTTGAGGCTTGTCTCCTTCGTTGTGGGCTTCATTGTCAACACCAGCATTTGTTATCCATCCCTACATACACTTGAATTGGATGACTCATTAGGTCAACGGTCAATTAAGGGTCAACTACGTTGCTGAGGCACTGGAGCCACATATTGGTCACACAATGTGACGTCTCCAAGTTTCCTTCTTTAAAAGGTATTAGTTGTCCAGATGTAATTATACAACAATATCTAACTTAAATATTGCCCAGATGAAACTCAAAAGGTGAAATTCGGGAGGGAATGAGCACTTGAAAATGAATTAAACCCAAATTTCTCCCATAATTTAGTTGGAGGGGAGATCAGATTGTTTCTGTAAGGTTTTCGCCCACATTCTCTCCTGCTAATTCTTGCCACTCAGTGCTTAGGATGAGGAATTGTCTCCATAGTAGGTTATATACCATCTACATGCAAATTAACTTCACAATAATTTTGTAAAATAGCTAGCTGTAATAGCATTTTGCAGGAAGTTGCTGAGAAAATCCTTTCGGTGACAGTGCAGCAAATGTTCTGTGTTCATATCGATCAGTCAGGTGGAGAATTAGACAGTAGGACAAAGGGCTTATGCATCTTGTGACCTGGCACTTCCATAGTTGGAGAAATATAACCACTTGTCACGTGGATAGCAAGTTGAACATTGCCTCTGGAGGTGACAAAATAATGTTTTGGAATGACCACTCATAAGAGTCAGCACCAGATATTCAGACCCTTTGAGATAAATGGAATTTCAAATCGAAGCTGCATTGAACAGATCACTGAGCCAATACCACAGCTTTTAGACACCCCTCTATATTGATGGAAATCAAATTTAGGCAACTTCTGGAAAAGGTGACAAGTTGCAACATCACGTGACAAGTTAAAATTTTATTTCTGTATTTTATTCCCAAAAACCAGTTGTCACAGCTGAATCATAGGAGATTTAAACTTGCTCTTTGAGGGTATGGTTAGCTGTTATACCCTTTATCAGTTGGTTTCTATTAACTTTGGCTGAAAATATATTGCATTTTGAAAAGGAGTGGCAGATCTGCTATGCCAGTTGATGCTCAGTGACAAGATGATGGCTAGCAGAATGTTGATTGACTCCTACAAATCTCGGCCTTCTTCTGTCCTTGGGCCTATCTTGGCCTCACGGCTAGCAAATGAGGTAAGTCATCCTTAGTCAATAAGCAATGGAAAGTGTACCAAAGTTCTGAATTAGATGAATGTGATATTTTTATTTTGTAAAACTTCAGCTGTACATTCATAACCAATGAATGTTGCTAAAATTCCCTTGAGTGAACTCTGACATGGCATTGAGCAATCCAATTCACCTAGACCATTGTTTGCATGGACCTCAGAGTTTTGTTTGCTAGAGACTTACCTGGCCAGCAGTAATGAGGGAGTGTGCCATAACAAGTTCAGCAAAAATCATTTGAAGAGCACAAAGGAAATTGAGGCTTCCAATAAATTTGTTTTATTGGCAGAAGCTGGAGCAGCAATAATGAAGGAGAAATTGGTCTAATCCTACACAAGTAATAGACAGTCATTGTTTTAATACAGAGCTATATTTGCTATTTGATGCAGTCCAGGGAAAAGAGAATGTGGTGAAAATTTCACGACAGCCATTTTCTCGCCTGATGCTAAAACGCTCACATTTCATTAACTTAATGAAACAATTTATAAAGCAGAATCTTGTCAGTAAATCCTTATATAAGAAAAAAGGCAACTCATCTTCAGTGGTAGAATATCTTCCCAGGGTCTTACGACGCTCATATAAAAACAGACAAACATTGTAGAAGATAAATACCTAGGTACATATATAGGGCAAATGTAGACAGGCTTTCAAGATATATGTTAACCAGGTGAGCAAACAAAATGCCTCTGCATGCTAATGTGATGTATTCGGGAAGAAGTGCTAATTTCACTTAGATTTAAAAGTCTTACTTGAGGGAAAGATCATAGACAGAAGCAACACTATCTGGCATTTTATTGTCCTAAGGTGCACATTCAAGAAATTTGGCCTCTACCTTTTGCGGTGTTCCTTACCTTCCAATAGCTGGAAGTTTCCAATAAAATTCCACATAAGGAGGAGCAGGAATGTGCTACATTCATTTTCAGAAAAAGAGCAGATGTAGCTAACCCAATATTGCACTTCCCAATTCTTCTATTAATGGTTTGTCAGATTTCTTCTTGAAAGACTTCAGTTCTAGCGATTCAGGAAATTGTCAGTGAAGGGTCACATCGGTGGTCAACAGTCCACTCGTCGTGTTTGTAACCTGATTAAAACAACGTGGTCAAAATGAATTATTCAAATTTTTATCCATGCTCATTTTCATTTATAGGTATTTCAGAAACAAAGACTGATGGTAATGCTCCCTCTCCCTTACATGAACATGGACCAATACTGTTTTTGATCTAACTTGCATAAATGAGAAGGTCATCCCAAAGCCTTAGACTCTGCAATAAAAACTACATTAAAAAGTTAATAAGAAATCACTATCACTGTAAGTTCTTTTTAATATATGCTGTAGATGCATTTTGAAAAAGCATTATTGGTTTTAATTAACCAGGGGAATGACAGAATTGCATGAATGCCTCCAGATTTGTCAAGAAAATCTGAGTTTTTGCTGCAGGCATCCCCAGTCAGGCAGTTGAGATAATTTGTTTAGTTTCAGTTGCTGTGAATGAGTTCCATCTTACTGTGGCAGAACAGCTTCCAAGGGTGAGTGCATATTTCTCAAGTAGGAACATGCTGGGCTGCGGCACAAACAAGACATAGTAATGACATAGTCGGATGGATAAAGAACAGGCTGATTGAAATGCAACAGAATTGGAATAAATGGATCATTTTCAGGCCAGCAAATGGGAATTAGTAGAGTGTCACAGCGATAAGTGCTTAGAGTAACATTATACAGAGCCTAAAATCTGAGAGAATGTTGTGTTGCACAATAGTGAATATTCTTATGTATGAGCCAAAAGCTGTAGGCCCGAATTGTTCTCTAGGACTTGATTGTCAAAAGAGTGTGGTCATAGTGCAGGTTGTCATCCTGTAAATCCTTCTAATATGCCTCAGGCAGGCAGAAAGACCGGAAGACGCTACTGGTCAAGTATGTTTAATGTATTGTGGTGCCTTTTAAGTTGCAACTTCTGGCTGCAGAATAGCAGCCTATTCAATTTTTTGTTTAGAACAAGCACAAACCACAGAAACAGTCGTAAGCATCTGCGTTGACAATCTATGTATCTTCATATTCTGAAGCTCTTCTAAGCCAAAATCTTATAGCGTGGAAGAAGGAAATTACTTTATTGTAGCCAGATTTACTAACGATACAGAGATAAAATCAATCTGTTAAGCACGTATGAACAGTTTGCAAAGTGGTTAACCAAATAAAACTTGTCACTTGAAGTATAATGTTTAAAAAGTTTGTCCAGTTTTGTAAAAATGTCAAAAACAAAGAACATTATGCAAATACACAGAGATTTGCAGATTTACTACGTGGAAATCTGGGATTCCTTACTCATGAATTGTCAACTGCGAGTATTTAGGAGGGCAAGTGAAATGTTTGCCTTCATTGTAAAGTAGAATATAAATGGAGATAAATATTATTGAAACGTATAGAGCTTGGTAAGACAACATCTGAAGCACTTAGTACAGTTTTGGCTCCTACATGTTTGCTTTGAAAACAGTTCAGAAAAGATCGTGAGGTTGATTCCAATGGTAAGGATGTTGTCTTAAGAGGGAAATTTGATCAGGTCCCAATGGAGTCTCTAAAACGAGAGGTGATCTTCATAAAACAAGTGAGAATCTGAGGTGATTTGACAGGATAGATGCTTAAATAGTTTGGCTCATTTAAGGCCTTGGCAATATTGAGAAGTCAAAATAACCCATTGCAACAATCCTGTTGTTTTTACGTCTTTCCATGACATGCTAATACATCCGTTCCTTTATTTCCTGCTGGTTATTGGGAGGCCAATAGTATAATCCCGTCATAGTGATTGCACCTTTCTTGTTCCTGAGATCTACCCATTTTGCTTCAGGGGCTGAGCCCTCCAAGATATCCTCTCTGTGATATTCTCCTTAATCAGCAATGCAACTCCTCCACGCCTTGTACATCCCTCTCTATCATGTCTGAAACATCTGGAACATTGAGCTTCCAGTTCTGCACTTCTCTCAACCAAGTTTCTGTACTGGCTCCAACAACATAGTCCTATGTACTAATCCAAGCTCTAGGTGAATTAAAAACTCCAAACATGTTATGATCCTAACTTTGGTATACTCCTTGCATTGAAAATAAAACGCTAGACTGCCAGACCCGCCATTGTCATTAACTTGGCCCCTACTATTCTTCCTATCTGACATACATGACTTAATATCTACCTTCTTGTCAATCTCCACATGCAGACTTACTGCTCTGGTTCCGACACTTCTGCACACTTATCACTCCTGGAACATTACATGGTTTCATTTTGGCAGGAAGTACAAGTATTATGAAGCAAAGACAAATCCAACGATTTTCAGCAGTTTGGGGATTTCAGCAAATACTGGTTACTTCGTCTTGTCTGCGCTGAAATTTGCTCTTATAAGCCAACAAAAGAGAAAGAAAAAGATAGCAATAAAGATTTCTGTGTGAAGAGGTTTAACACCTAGTTCAGTTTGAATGAATGCCCAAGACGCAATTGTACAAAACATGAACATATGCTACATTGCTTGAAAAAGATTTAAAGAGGCTAATTAAAGTATTTACTAGGATGCTTCAAGTCAGTAGGTTAAAGTGATCAGAACACAGAAACTGGGATTGATCGATTTATAATAAAGAGGTAAAGAGGAAATTTATAAGAGAATTTGAGATGACGAGCGTTTAGTATATGCAATGACCAACGGGGTAAGATGACGGATAAAGATTCATTAGTAGACATAGAAATAATTTGGGGGGGAGTTGAGGGAGAAACTAGCATAGAATCAAGAATTGATAGAGATTTGAAGTGCTGACCCAGTTCCCTTTGTATTGCATATTCTATCATTTTCATATTACATTCAATGGACTACGTGAATTAAAAATATATTAAAACCGAAAGAATTGTAGATTCTTGAAATCAGAAACAAAAACAGAAATTTCTGGAAAGGCTGAATAGATCTGACGGCATCTGTGAAGAGAAATCAAACTTAACGTTTCAAGTTCAGTGACCCTTCCTCAGACTCTTCTGTCACTTTCGATTTAAATAAGTTGACATTCAGGCCAAACCCTGATGTGATCAATTTTTGATTTGTTAAGAAGTGAAGGAACTAGCTAAAAATCACGTTAGTGCTTTTTTTCCTTTCCAGCTACAAATATTCTTTCTCAACACAGTACTGCATGCCTGCAATATAAGTATGGCAATATTTGTGTTTCTAATAAAATCATTATTTTGTTTCCATGAAAAGACGCTCGTGGGAGAAGTGGTGAGTGATAAAATAGATCTCCATTTCACCAACTACTTTTTGCAACATTGCCACAATTGCAGGATTTCTTTTAATCATTAGCAGTAGGAATTTCACAATTTCAAACATTTCATTTTACCCTCTGTGTAATGGTGTGTTACATAAGATTTTTTTTAGTTTAATTTATAAAGGTGAAAAGTACTACAAGGAGATATTATGAAATACACACAAGAGCCTGTTGTGGAGATATTGGGGTGCGTTAATCAAAAGCATGGTCAAAGAGATAGGTTTTAAACTGTACCTTAAACTAATGAAGAGAGGAGAGAAGTTTAAGAATGGAACTCCAGAACTTGAGTCACAGCAGCAAATACTCTGGGTAGAGGAATGTCCTCAAGGGCCAACATTAGGGAAGCATGGATATCTCAGAGAGCTATTGGATTGAAAGTGATGGCTAGAGAGGAGGAATGACTGATTTGGGAGGAATTTGGAATGATTATGACAAAAAGAACATGGGCAGCAAAGCTCTGGATAACCCTCTGGATAACAGAGGGTGTGATGTGAAAGGCTGATCAACAAGTCCCGAGAATGGTAATGTAAGGAACAGTCAAAGATATTAATTGAGGTTTCAGCATGCTTGCGTTTGAAATAGGGTGAGAGATAAGTGATGGTAGTGAAAATAGGAGGCCTCAGTGATGCTGCAAATATGCAGCTGGAGGTCCAACACGGGATCAAATCTGACATTAAGTTTGAATTGCCTTGCTCAGTTTTACACTGTTAGAGGGGAAAAGGATGGATTCAATTCTGATGATGAATCATTGTGGCAGTTTTGGGAAGTAATGGCTTCAGTCATCCCAGTATTTGACTGGAAAAGACGGATGTTTATCCGGTATTGGTGCAGGACAAGCGGATTGGCAGACAGATGTTGATGGAAGGGTAAAATTAGCTATCAATCATTGTACATGTGAAACGGGTATTATGTTTGTGCTGATATAGCAGAGAGACTGAATGTGGATGAGAAGTAGAAGTCGTCCAATGGTAGATCCTTCGGAGACAAAAGAGGCAGCATTAGGGAATGGGAAAAGAGCCATTGCTAGTAATGCACAAGTTATTATTAGAATTATGAAGACAGAATCAGACTAACATTACGACACAGACAGGTGACAAAGGAAATGAGGATGGTATAATTAACTGTGTGAAAGTACACAGGCATGTCGAGAAGGACAAAAGGGGCGGCTTACCTTTGTTGCAGTCACAAACATGTCAACTGTGAACTTCTGTAAGTGCTGGGGTTTTTTTTGTTTGGAGGGGGTCAAACATGGAGTGTCTGGACCGATAAGCATAAGATTGATTGTCGAGGAAATAGAGGTTGAAGGTGGATCATAGTTTGCAAGCAAGCAGTGATGAAAGCAAGCTTTTTTGAGGAAGAGTTGAGCAAGAGAGGCACAGTACCATGAAGGGAAAGAACTACTAACAATGTCAGCTCGTAATAACCAGAAACGGAAGTTGGATGGTCAGCAATTTAATGGTAATAGGGTCGAGAGAGCAAAAAAGAGCACCTCATATTCAAAATGAGTTCCAATCGAGCATGAATAAACAGGAGAGAAACTAGTGAAGGAAATATGTTTAGGTTTAAGTGGGTAGAAGGTTTTTGACAGGATTTAGAAAAAAAAAACAAATGATTTTATGGGGATGACTGAAAACATGGTCTCAATTTTGGTAAAAACAAGTATATGAAGCTGTAGGACACGGGGCAGAGGAGTTTAAAGGGATGGTTTACAGTAGAGCTGAAAATGTGTTGCTGGAAACGCGCAGCAGGTCAGGCAGCATCCAAGGAGCAGGAGAATCGACGTTTCGGGCATGAGCCCTTCGTCAGGAATGAATGGTTTACAGTAGAGAAAAGAAGCGGGACATCACCTGTCAGTGCAGAACCATTTTAGAATATTTGCCAGTTTTCATAGTCAAAGCTATGATCCCTTAGATGCTTCAATTTTCTGGCCAGTTTGGGCCGGTAATTTGCAAAGCTATTGTAGAATTATTTATCAAAATTAAAGTCTATTCATGACTGTTTCAGATGACAACACAAAAAGCATATTCAGATAGCATATACTTGACGCCATATGCTTAAAGTCTAAAATTGTGAAGAGTAATATTACATGTTTCGTCCTTCGTGATGCAAAATGTATGTTTTGATGAACAATGTATTCTTGAATCTCTATGGTTTCCTAGAGATGAATTACAACTTCAGTGGAGAATGGTTGTGGGCAAACTGGCGGGTAGCATTTCATCTGTCCGTGATACACTCCAGCCAAGGGAAGATATTCAAAACAGACTAATTGCTGCTGGGATCGCTTCTTCACGGGTTAATCATTGGAAAATCAACGCGGCCAGTGGTGTAACATATGTGACACTAGATTAACATTCTATTATACAGCGTGATGTGCAATCAAACTGAATAGAACACCACATGCTCGTGATAAACATCTATAAATGATCCGCACCGTTGTTCTCTTCATTTCTTGTCAAACAACTAGCGAATTCTGTCTCCACGTTTCGGTCAAGAACAAATTAACACAAACATACGAAATCGCAGTTTTTCTGATATGACACCTGGAAGTATAAGGTACAATTTTACAAAACCCACTAGTCAGTCTTGTGTAAAACACTGCCGGGTGTAAAACCACACATTTAACCAGTCGGGTGATTTTCTCTAAAATTGCTGAAGTATCCAAATTTTCTTTAGGTTGAAGCTGGGTGCTTTAGCAAGTGACTGGTCGGATCGTCCTTTCCTCCCATCTACCAGGAAATATAGGTCTTTTAAATGCTGGTGGTTCCTTGCATGCCATTAACATGGAGTACAGCAAGATGAAAACCACAAGAGTGAATAAGGAGGTAGCTGGCAGTGCCACTATTTGCCAGGTATCATATTCGTTAATTAAAAAAAGAAGTTATATCAGGATCTTTCTTGGTGGTTAGCGCTGTCATGATTAAGGAGGCGACACTATACCAAGGAAGGCTACTACTTACATGGTGAATGACCTCCATGTAACTTACTTGTCGTCACTGCATTCTGCAAACTTTTAAAATTGGCGTTCGCCACCAACATTTATGGTTAACGGGTCATTTTGGGCAACCATCGTGACCAATGCAACAACAGACATGAGCAGTTGTCAGTACTCCGACACACTTTACAAAAGAGCAAAATGGTATCCCACGTGTTCCAAGCAACAGAGCGACTATGACAATATAAAAGACCACTTGCAGTTCTCTGCTGGCAGCTCGTGTGAACTTAGCTATCGCTGCACTGAATGCATGTCTAATGATTGCACTTGCAAATGCACCAGGACGATGGAGTTAATGCACCCAATACAGATACTCAGCTCAAGTTCTAATATGCTGGATAACTTGATTTGTATTATTATGTTTATGTGCGATAAACTGGAAATACTTAAAGAGCTCGAGGAACTACGAAAAGCTCATCTGGATCTAGGTAAGATCATTAATCAGAAATCTACACCGTCGAATTTTCACTTTATTCTTAGAAATGAGTGTACCGTGTATTGTCCGTGATGTTGTCTTAATTTAACTGAGCATAAAATAAACTGCACAGTGATGGCGTAAAAGAGCCGCTGCTTGTAATAGAATCATCGAGGCAAAAGGCACCCAGAAGTGATCTAACTTAACTGCTCCAACCTTTCATGGAAGTTGCAATATTGAGTGCAGTGCTGGTTTTGTGCTCCATTGATTACAATACAGAGCAACCTGACTTTACGTTCCCTGCCTGTCAAGACAAGAATGCAGAATCAATGGCCATTATATTCAAGTTCCATTGTAAGTGAAGTTGCACGTTTCTGAATCGACTGCCTAGTCACTGAAGAAAAGCAAATTACCCGCTGGATTAGCAGCTGGAAGAAATAAATAAATGGGTGCGTGTTATGGGGGAATGGAAGAGCCAATTTATCACTTTAAATCAGGTTTATTTTTATTCTTTTGTGGGTGTTGGGAGTCGGTGGCAAGATCAGCATTTGCTGACGACCTCAGATTGCTCCTGAATTGATGCCTTGTTCGGCTGTTTCAGAGGCTGTGGTATGAAGTCGCATGACAGTCAAACTCAAAAATACATTTCGTGTAGCAGAAGAGTTTACAACAATCTATGATAGGCTCGTGATTGTCATTACTGAGCCTAGCATTCGATTCCAGGTTTGTTAAACTGAATGCAAATTCTACTAGCTGCCGTGGTGGGATATGAACCAAGTCCCTGGAATCTGAGTTACTAAACATTAGAATTACATCACCATCTCTTCAGTAACAAAAATATGAAACCAAAACTTGCTTTTCTTCAATCATGTGCTGTCATTTTCACTAGCTCGGCCAGGATTTACTGCCCTAGAGGGCAATTAATTGTCAACACATTGCTGTTGGTCTGGAGTGACAACTAGGCGAGAGCAGGTAATAATGGCAGATTTTATTCTCCAAAAAGAAATAGTAACGGATATAGTCTTTTTGATAAAAACAGCAGTGATTATTAAATTAACATCAAACTTGATTTTTATACTGAATTCAAATTTCACCATTTGAAGAAGGAAATTTGAACCCACGACCCCAGGCCATCAGTCTGGCATTCTGGATAACTGGTCAAAAGGCATTAGACCAACACCATAACTTGCCCCTGTACCTTTCTCTGTATGCGCTCTAAACCATGTTGTAGGACTGCAGCATACAATCAGGGCTCACATTACTGTTGGGTTTCTTTTTCACTCTATGCAATCTTTAAATGAAACAAACTACTAGTTCCAGTGGAGATAATGTGATCTTCTAGCACTGTTTAAATAATATCAGTGTCAAAGTAAAGTTTATGCAATTTTTGAGAAAATTTGTAGCTCAGGCTGAAGTTCTGGTTGCAAGCTTACTCGCTGAGCTGGTAGATTTGTTCTCAGATAGTTGTGTCACCATGCCAGGTCGCATCATCAGTCAGCCTCTGTTGAAGCACTGGCATTCTGTCCCACTTTCTATTTATGTGTCTTGGTCTGATAAGGTCGGTGATATAATTTTCCGTTCTTTTTCTCAGAGGTTGGTAAATGGGGCCCAAATCGATGTGTTTATTGATGGAGTTCCATTTTAATGCCAGGTCTCTAGGAATTCTCGTGCGTGTCTCTGTTTAACCTGTCCTAGGATGGATGTGCTGTCCCAGCCAAAGTGATGGCCTTCCTCATCTGTGTGTAAGGATACTAGTGGCAATTGGTCATGTCTTCTGGCAGCAAGTTGGTGCTTTTGCATCCTGGTGGCTAGTTTCCTGCCAGTCTGTCCAATGTAGTGTTTGTCGCAGTCCTTGAGGGTATTTTGTAAATGACATTTGTTTTGCTAGTTGTTGGTACAAGGTCCTCTGGGTTTCATCAGTAGCTCTTTCAGTGTGTTCGTAGCCCACAAACCTACCAACACACTGAAACTGACACCGATGAACCTAAAAGATCCTGTACCAACAACCACCAAAATGAATGTCATTTACAAAATACCCTGCAAGGACTGCGACAAACACTACATCGGACAGACAGACAGGAAACTAGCCACCAGGATATACTAGCACCAAATAGCCACGAAAAGACATAACCAACTATCACTAGTATCCTTGCGCACTGATAAAGAAGGACACCACTTTGACTGGGATAACACATCCCTCCAAGGACAGGCTAAACAGAGGCAAACACAGGAATTCATGGAGGCCTGGCATTCAAACCAGAACTCCATCAATAAACACATCGATTTGGACTCCATTTACCAATCTCTGAGAAAAAGAACCGGAAATGATACCATCCACCTGAACAAGTTATGGTGATGGATCGTCTGAAAACAAAGTTTTTTTTGTTAAATTTCAACTGTATGCAGGCACGCTATTTGGCCCAAAGAGGCTCCAAAGAGCATCCCACGTACCTATCCTATAACTCTGAATTTTCCATGGCTAATCCACCTAGCTTCCGAATCTTTGGACTATGGGAAGAAATCAGAGCACCTGGAGGAAACCCACGCAAACAATGTGCAAACTCCACACAGTTACCCAAGTTTGGATTGAAACCCAGGTCTTGGCACTGTGAGACAGCAGTGCTCACCACTGAGCCTAACATTAATGTGAGGATGTTACCATTAACATTACTGCTATAGCTAAAAATGTGTTGCTAGAAAAGCGCAGCAGGTCAGGCAGCACCCAAGGAGCAGGAGAATCGACGTTTCGGGCGTGAGCCCTTCTTCAGGAACTACTATACCATCATTACTACTATACCATCACTTCCTTCTTGATATCAAATTTGGCTTCCTTGTGATGTCGAGAGAACAGAAATAGTCGTGCTCATTTGGTTCCTAAACTACTTAAATTTCTCTGACATCGTGGAATACTATGAGGTGAGACATATATAAACTGTTGGATTCATGTGGTCAGAAAAATGCTACTTTTGGATAGAAAAATATCCATGTTTAACATATTTGAATTCAGATCCCTTTTACATTGCATTAGTCAAGATCAAGTTGCAATATTCTCAATTAAATAGACTGGAAATTGACAAGGAATGATGAGGAAACATTCTACCATAACTTGTCTTCTCAGCTGGCAGGTGACTTTGAATTCTGTCTGGAGCCGGGGGGAGGCATACAGATTCTTCTAGACATTATTATTTACTATCAGCAATCCATAATTTAAATATAGCAGGATCAAATATTCACAAAAGATACTGGATTAGTATGTAATTCTATAATTGCCAACTCTGTCTAATGCAACTAAAAGTAGTTCAATAGTTGGTTCCAAACAGAACTATAAATAAGCTACTGGGCATCAATTAGCCATCAAGGAATTCACGAAAATGCTTTTTAAGAACTGTGTGATAATACCCAATTTTTCCCAGTAAAACTCTAATAATAATCTTATGCATTAAATACATACCAAAATGATTCAGCTAAATATTCTTTGGTGTTATAACACTGAACAATACCAAACTGGTGCATGAAAACACAGTAAAAGTTCATAACGTGGATAGTAATTTTTCTTATTATCACAAAACCATATGTTCAAGATGAAATAAACTAACAAAGGACTGTTTGAAGATGTTCACAATTACCTCCATAAATTTTAACAAAATCTATAAGGATATAATATTTACAGAGTTCATTACCATTCAGCATGCCATGGAATAATTTTAAAATGTTAACATTGCGGTCTCACAATTTGCCAGAGGAACAGCTGCGCAAAAAGGAATCAGGTAAAAAAACAGACTCAGTAATTAAAGTTTTTTCTCATCCATTTCCTCAACAGTAGGGAACCATCAAAAATCTTTATTGTGACAAAAATTTCCATTTGTACTTTTGTAACACATTAAAACAAGATTTACTAATTTAAACCTTCAAAGATTGCATAAATTTATTGTGGTTGGACTAGTGAATTGAAGCTGCAACTTTGTCACAAGTTATGGAGTAATTGGAAGGGATGGAATTCAGCATTCTATCTATCAATGCCTTGAAGCCACTTTATGTTATGATTTGACTAATTATAATGTTACAACCTCTTCAACATGAAGACAGGTACCTGAGGAGCTGAGCTTCATGCCAGCAGAAGTGAAATCCCCACTTCTGACTTTGTGATGGAGGGAAAAACATTGACCAAGCAGTTGAACATGGTTGGGCCCAGGACACTGCCATGAAAAACCCCAGCAAATCCTTCCTTTTATGATTCCTTGGTACTATATACCATTCACACGTTCTGTTCCTTCCTGTCGTTGAAGTTCACATCCCTGTCTAAATGAATATAAGAATAAGGAGCAGTAATAAGTCATGTGCAAATTGGAGACGAGTCCATCATTTCAAAAGATCATGGCTGAACATCCATATCGATTCCTCTTCCTGCCCTACTTTCCCTTAATTACCAACATTTATCAATCTCAGCCTTGAACATCATCATCAACTGAGCATCTTGCACTCTCTTATCTAGAGAATTCCAGGTTTTCATAACCATCTGAATGACAAAATACACCCTTAGCTCAGTTTTAAATGATTATTCCTTATCCTGACGACACCCACTTTAGTTTCAGATGTCCTAGCCAGCCTGTCAGCATCTTCTAAGTCATCCCTCTAAGAGTATTATATATTTGAATAAGCTTAACTCTCATTCTATTACATTACATAGAACCTCAGCCGATTGACCTCAATTTCTGACTATAGGACAGACATTTCTTTATAGTAAGCAATCTAGGGAGCATTCAAAGCATCCTTGCTAAGAAAAGCTCATCATTCTTCAGCTAAAGAGACCAATATTGTCTCTAGCATTCTTAATGTTACCCTCTTAAGGTTGTCCTTTATTCTATTCATCCTAACAAGCCCAAAATACTCACAAACTGAAACCCATCACCTTTCCAATTGCTGAATAAGTTTACATGCATTTTTTAAAGATTCTTTACATCTGCCTCACAGCTTACTATTCTAGCTAGTTCTGCACTGTCAACAAGGGGATCACTGCAGGGATTCCTTGTGGTAGTATCCTAGGCCCAATCATGTTAAGGTGCTAGGTCAATGATCTCTCCAACTCCCCATCATAAAAACAGAATTGGGGACTTTCACGGTGCTTGTATGAAGCTCAGCTCCTCAGATACTGATGCAACCTATCCAGTAAGACCTGGGCTACACACAGGCTTTGGTTGACAAGTGGAAAATAACATTAATGCTACACAATGCCAAGAAATGAACACAGATGCTGTCAGACCAGCTGTGTTTCTCCAGCACTTTGTTTTAGTTCCCACCATAGGTGTTGTAGTGATAGTATTGTGACAGCACAGGCAAATTTGCCCTCTTTATTATAACCAAAATTAGAAGTACTCTTTATTTGCTAAAAGAATATGGCCACCAGATTCCATGATTTACAACAAGCAGAAGTTTTCTTTTGTTACTATCCAAGTGTAAACAAAGCAGACACTAATCTCCCCGATATGCAAACATCCAGAATTAACTTCAAGTAGAGTTGAGTGATCAGGCAAAGTTTACTCTACATAAACATCAAACTCCGCACTAAATGGCCATGCCAGCCAAGATACAACCCAGGAATTCCAGCTCCTTCCTTTCTATAATCCATCTAATCCTGGGCAGACAGCAGCATTACTCCAGCAAAGTCCCACGTGTCAGTATCCACTCAGAAGCCTCACTGTTCTGGAATCCTCTCAGATCTGTTCGTGAATCCAAAATTCCTGGTTGTTTTCTTTTCTTTTACAGCTGCAGAGACTTTTCACACCCGAGGCTACTGCTCAATGTGTTAGCCCGGTTACACTCCAGCCACAAGGCACAGCAACACCTATGCTGCTGCCCATGCAGGCTGCCAAAATTCTCTCCTATGACACCTGCTCCCAGCCTTTCTCCTTACCCCAAAATCCACAGTAGCACTGAATGGAGAACTGCAGTTCACAGCTTTTCAGTGCTCCAATTACTTGGAACCCCTCACCATCATTTTTTAATGCTCTCGACATATGGGTTGACTTTTGGACCACACGCCGGGTCAATTCAGTAGCATTTTCATGCGACACATCCTTCAAGAATACTTAAAATCTTCAGCCAGGGCTCAGCACCAAATTTACGCAAGTTTTCTTTAAGATTCCCTCACACTTCACAAACAGATGCGAACTAGAACAGTGATAGACAATTGTAACAATTGTTTTCCTTTCTACAGTGACTTTAAATGATGCTAATTATTGCACTTGCTTTCAGAAATTGCTGATCTCCGGAAGAAATTAGGTGAGGCTAACTATCAGTTCTTTAGTTTTTCAGAGAAAGATAGTGTCACATTTATAGTCCATGCTTAATTGACTTTCAGAGGATGGGAGCAATGACAAAATAATAATGTTACTCAATAACAAATCCAGTGACCTGGATTAATATTCTGGCTATGCCCACCCTCTCCGACCTATCACCAATACCCCCACATCCGTCTACTTATCCCACTTTCAGCTACCTTCTCCCCAGCCCCAATCCCCTCCCATTTATCTCACCACCCCCTCAGCTCACAGCCTCTTTCCTGATGAAGGGCTTTTGCCCGAAAGGTCAACTCTCCTGCTCCTCAGATGCTGCCTGACCTGCTCTGTTTTTCCAGACTCTAATATTTTGGCTATTTGAGCCTAAATGTCACATCAGTCAGACTTAAATAATAAACAAGAAATCAAAAATCTCATCATTAGTATTGACACTATAGCGCCACTAGTTCACAAATATCCTTCAAGAATGAAAACCTACCACTCGACCTGTGACTCGCAATGTACAGCTATGTGGATCACTCAGAACTGCCCTCTAGTCTATCAAACCACGCAGTTGTAATAAACTGCTACATGGAAGTCAAATTTGAGAAAACGTTAGAGTTCATATTATAATTCAACTTGTTTAGACATGTTATGACACTTTTTAGACAGTGGGGCCTGAATCCAAATTACCACTGCCCCTCAAACCTCCATATTATGTTATTTAAATCTGCTGTATTTTACTTTTCTGAAAAATCTGTGCCATTCCAATGCACACCACATAACACCCTTCCCAACCCCCATCTCCTCCTCGCTATGCCCCTCAATGTTGATAGGTCAATTTGGTATGACTCCAGACCATGGTTAACTGTGAAGATTCCAGCCTTGACGTCATCCTCTGAGCTGATTTACCTGATCCCAGGAGGCGTGAGGTGTAAAGGCAAAGTTTTTTTTGTCAGTACTCCCTTCATGGTTATGGAACTGGATCTTATAGGGTATTTATATTTTTAATTCATCCATCAGATGTTGGCCCGTATTTATTAGCAACCCCCAATTATCCTCAAACTGGGTGCCTTGCTAGATCATTTCAGAGGGCATTTAATAGCTATGGGATGGAGTAACATGTAGTTCAAACCAGGCAGGGAAGTTAAATTTCCCTCTCGAAAGTCAACCAAGTGGAGTTTTGAAACAACAGCTGACAACTTCATTGGGGGGAGGGGGGGGGATTACAGAGACTTGTTAACAACTGCAGATTCAACTCTCATCCACTTGGCCCTGTGTCCCAAAAGCATTAGACTAGGGCTCTGAATTAGGAGCCCCCAGTGACATTATCACTGTGCCAATATTATTCAAACTTTTTACCCAGTTTTAACGTTGCCAGAAACCACCATCCAAATGGTAATTGGAAACTAACATTAGAGGAAATTATTTTGATTTCTGAGCAATTAGAGGGTCTAATTTCCAAAGCCGCATTGAAAGGGATTTTCTTTCAAAAGTGCACCAATAAGTTGAAACGATTCATTAGCAGATGTGGGTCAATGGGTGTGGGGGGCTGTTGAAATTTGATCAACCTGTTTTCTGTCCTGCACAATCTTCAATCTAATTGCAGTCAATGGCGGTCCTACTGTAATTGCTCACTACTGGTTGACTTAGGTTTCTCACTCATTTGGAGAATGAGGATGCAACCCATCAGCAACAGTGTGATGGTGCATTTACATTCCCCAAAAATTAGCATAGCTGTTATCATACGTGGTCAATCAGATATCTGACTTTGTAAGTAAATGCAAGAATTAACATGACCTGGTTTTGTTGATTTTTGTTTATTCCAGGAATAAAGAAAGAACCAAAGGAAAAAGGTAAGAGTTTTGGGATGAGCTGGGTGATTATAAGAACCTTAAGACCTAAAGGGATAGAAATTTGTCTCAAGCGATGATACTAAAACTACTTAGCTGAACTGAAACTACTTATTACCCCTTGAAAAGCATTTCTCCTTCTCTTAGGGCTGGGGTATTTATAACAGACAGAAAATGGGCAATATTAGACTGAGGACTTTCTTTTTGGAGTTTTGCTCCCTTTGGTGTCAACTGAATTCACATGCAGGAGAACTGTGCAAAGAGCAGTGGCTGTGATACCGGCCAGTGCACATTTTGACACAAATTATCCCTAATCTTGATTTTTGGTCACTAGTAGGATGTGGGTGTTGCTTCCTGGATCAGCATTTATAACCCGTCCATGGCAGCTTTGAGAAAGTGGTTATGAGCTGCCTGTTAGGAACACAGGAGCTGGGGTAGGCCTTTCAGTCCCTTGAAATTATTCCATCATTCAATAAGATCATGACGGATCCGTGGCCTAAATCTATGCGTTTACCTTGAGCCAATATCTCTTGGTATCTTTGTCTAATTTTTTTAAAAGTCCACCTTAGCTTTAAATTTAACAATTGAATTAGAATCGACCAAGAGAGTTCCAAACTTCCATTACTCTTTGCCTGTAGAAGTGCTTTCTAAGATCTCTCCTGAACTTCCTGGCCCTAATTCTTGGACTATACCCCCTGGTTCCGGAATCTTCAAACAATGAAAATAATTTATCTGCATCGACTTTGTCATTTCCTGTTCATACCCTGAAGACCTCAATTAGGTCACCCCTTAACCTTTTAAATTCCTGGGGGGGAAAGCCAAATTTGTCTAATTTCTCCTCACAACCTAATAGCTGAATTCAGGTATCATCCATGTAAACTTGCTTGAACCCCACCCATACCCGCCCCCTCACCCCAGCCAGATTATTCTTCCTGGGGTGCGGTACCTGCATCTGCTCACAGTAGTCCAAGTGGGCTATTCCAACATCTCCAATGAATCAGCGACAAGTTTGAAAGTGAGCATGCAGTTCACTCAAATTACTGTTTAATGTGAACTTGTTTCATACCATGCCAATCTTAGATTGGCACAAATAGTCTATTGAGGAGAAAGTGAGGTCTGCAGATGCTGGAGATCAGAGCTGAAAATGTGTTGCTGGAAAAGCGCAGCAGGTCAGGCAGCATCCAGGGAACAGGAGAATCGACGTTTCGGGCATAAGCCCTTCTTCAGGAAGGGGTGATTCCTGAAGAAGGACTTATGCCCGCAACGTCGATTCTCCTGTTCCGTGGATGCTGCCTGACCTGCTGCGCTTTTCCAGCAACACATTTTCAGCACAAATAGTCTATTGCATTAATTTCTAATCAGCCTTACCTTTCTAATCACTCTTTGTTAATATCACATCGCGGCCCTGGATATTTTCACTTGCATTGCCCACTGGCAACCTCCAGGTGGCAGTTTTGCTGCCCATCAAACTTTCACGTCCGTTCCAACACAATGAGCAGGAATTTATTGAAGTGAAAGTTCACCCCCATACCAGAGCAACTGAGAGTCATAAAACTTGGGTGTGGGTAGTTGGACAAGGCATTGACCCTGCCTCATGAGTAGGGTATAATGGGTGACAGTGAGTCAGCGAACCATTTTAAAGTTTTCAGAAAACAAACAAAGCAGTTCAGGCAGTATCCACGGAGAGAAAGGAAGCTAATGTTTTGAGTCAGTTCATTTGAAGCAAACTGGAAATGCCAGTTGGATGTGGTGCAACATGGCCGTTCAGCTGCTACTGCACATTTTCTGCCCGACATTAAATGTGAAAAGTTACAGCTCAGTCTCCAAAGTACGGGGCACAAAACAACTTATCAGCACCTGACCATAAAATAAGGAGGGAGCACACTGCCTACAGCACACTTCTATCAACATAAACCGAGGAATTCAAATCACCCTAAGACATAAATGGAGTGAAAGTGAGCATTGGCAGTGAAGGAAAATAAATGGAATTCCATTTGTCAGGGGTTAGACACTGTGCCCAATATTGAGTGCGATTGAAGTCATCTTCTAATGAATACTCAAACTTTCTGCTGGTGCGCATGAGGTGAGGGGAGGAGGCAGGGGGTGTGCATATGTGACTTTAGACAGGAATCTCTGCCCCCCCTCGCCCCATCATCAGCACCTCCAACCTCCTCTCCCAGACCCCTTTACTTTCCCCAGCGCTAGTGCCAGTTAACCACAAACCAGAAATAAAATCAAAAATTGCTGGAAAAGCTCAGCAGGTCTGGCAGCATCAATGGTGATAAAACAGAAACTGTCCTTCAGGAACTGGACACAAAACAACGTTTCCCACACCAGTCTTTAAAACGAATTAACCACTCTAATTTTATGTGCCTTATGCTAATTTGCAAGCAGAGATGCCTTTGAGATTCTCTTTTAATATTAAAATAAACTGCCTACTCTGTGCAAAACCTCTTTGCCTGCTCTATCCAATTAGTCACTCATAGCTCAGCACTATTTTGATGAAAAGGGATAATGTGGGGTGGGGATTGTGAAGGGGTAATGAGTTGCATATCTTCCATTTTAGAACATAAGACTATATGAAATAGAAGCAGGAGCTAATCACTCAGCCCTTCGAACGGCCCTATCATCAGGGAGGCCATGGATAATCTTTCACTTCAACTCCAAGGCTAGCATCCAAAATTAAAAATATCCAAACGGAAAGAGAAGAGACAAACCAAAGTCGAACAGAGGGCATTAGTGATGGTTGTTTCGACAGGGACAGACGAGAGAGACAGAGAGACAGAGAGATTGGAAAAGGGAAAGAAATTAGCAGCGATTGTAGAAGTTATGCGGAACTTAAAGAGGACTCTTCAGCCTCAGTTGGATTGTTGCATAAAGTTCCGGGCACTGCATTTTAGGAAGAATTATAGCGAGTGCAGAAGAGATTTACACACATTATGCCAGAGTTGAGGGATTTCAGTTCTGAAAATGGTTCAGAGAAATTGCACTGAAGTTTGGGAGGACTCTGATTTAGGTTGAATCTTTATTGCTGGAACAGCACAGCAGGTCAGGCAGCATCAAGGGAACAGGAGATTCGACGTTTCGGGCACAGGCCCTTCTTCAGGAATGAGCAGAGAGTGTTCAGCAGGAGAAGATAAAAGGTAGGGAGGAGGGACTTGGAGGAGGGGCGTTGGAAATGTGATAGGTGGAAAGAGGTCAAGGTGAGGGTGATAGGTCGGAGTAGGGTGGAGGCGGAGAGGTCAAGAAGAAGACTGTAGGTCAGGAAGGCGGTGCCGGGCTGGAGGGATTCGGCTGAGACAAGGTGGGGGGAGGGGGGATGAAGAAACTGGTGAAGTCCAAGTTCATCCCCTGTGGTTGGAGGGTTCCCAGTCGGAAGATAAGACGCTCCTCCTCCGACCGTCGGGTTGTTGTGGTTTGGCGGTGGGTGTGTCCAATGACCTGCATATCCTCGGTGGAGTGGGAGGGGGAGTTGAAATGCTGTGCCACAGGTTGGTTGGGTTGGTTCGTCCGGGTGGCCCAGAGGTGCTCTCTGAATCGCTCCGCAAGTAGGCGGCCTGTCTCCCCAATATAGAGGAGGCCACACCGGCTGCATCGGATGCAGTAGATGATGTGGGTGGAGGTGCAGGTGAATCTGTGGCGGATATGGAAGTTTCCCTTGGGGCCTTGGAGAGAAGTGAGGGGGGAGGTGTGGGCGCAAGTGTTGCACCTCCTGCGGTTGCAAGGGAAGGTGCCCACCTTGTCTCAGCCGGATCCTTCCCGCCCGGCACCGCCTTCCTGACCTGCTGTCTTCTTCTTGACCTCTCCGCCTCCACCCTACTTCGACCTATCACCCTCACCTTGACCTCTTTCCACCTATCACATTTCCAACTCCCCTCCTCCCAGTCCCTCCTCCCTACCTTTTATCTTCTCCTGCTGAACACTCTCTGCTCATTCCTGAAGAAGGGCCTGTGCCCGAAACGTCGAATCTCCTGTTCCCTTGATGCTGCCTGACCTGCTGTGCTGTTCCAGCAATAAAGTTTCAACTTTGATCTCCAGCATCTGCAGACCTCACTTTCTCCTCGAGGACTCTGATTTAATCATTCAAAATCATGAGCAGTCAGACAGCCTAAATCGGGAGAAAATGTTCCCACTACGAAACGGTCCAGAATGTAAAATAATTCGCAAAGCGTTATGAGAAAGAATACTTATCCTTGCAGGGGTTGGTTAGGATCTGGTCGCTGCCTGAGACGAGAGGGGTGCAGGTTCAGTTAGGGGGAAATAAGATGATTAATGGAAAAGCGTTACAGGCGATTGGCACTTAATGGGCTGTTCACTTGAATGGCTGGGGCAGAAACGAAGGGCTGAATGGTTTCCTTCTGCGCTGAGACGATGCCGTGGACTGTCCAGCGGCTGCTAGTATTGACGGTTCCTCTCTTTTGTGTGTGTGTGTGTGTGTTTTTACACCTTGCAGTTGTCATCCATTTCGACGAGGCGCACTCGGACCCGCAGTTCGTGCTGCACAAAGCCGAGAGCAGCGCCACTTGGGGAGGCGCGCCCGAGCAACTCAGCCCAGACCAACGCGTGTACCTCGGCAACTGGCGCCTGTGGGGCGCGGAAGGCTTCACGTCCGGGACGCACTACTGGGAGGTACAGGTGGAGGACGGCTCGGCCTGGTTTGTGGGCGTCTCCGTGAACTCGTACAAGGCCAGGTCGTGGCTGAAATCACTCCCGAGCAGCGGGCTGTGGCTGGTCATGCTGTGGAACGTCGGAAAGGGCAAGTACCCCTCCAGGAGCCTCGGGAACGCGGTCAAGTTAGTCGAGATGACCAAGGTCGGGGTTCTGCTGGACTTCGACGGCGGCCAGGTGACTTTCTCTAACCCTGACAACGATGACGCCGTTGTCCACTCCCTGAACGGGAATTTCACTGAAAGGCTTTACCCCTTCTTCAGGTTTTGTCTGTCGGTCAAGAAAAATCCCAAAATCACCCTGATCTGATGACCACTGCCTCCCCCCATTTCCCTTCCCTACCTCAACCCCGCGACGCTGACTCGGTGAACGAGAGCGCCTCCCAGCGAGGCAGCCGGAAACTGCTTGTGAGGGCACGTCTCGGGCCCCCGCCCCCAGCTGCCTTTGAGTTTTTGAGTTCGCCCACCGGCCGCCAGGCGGCGCTACTTCCACAAGTCTCATCTGTTGCTGCATTGGGATTGGGTGCGTTGGCGAAAAAGTGACATCCAGGCACTGGGCTCCCGTGTTTTTGTACTTTTTTTTAAAAGTTGGAAATAGGTGGTAATGATGGGGTTCGTGTGGGGCATTCCGTTCTTTGGGATTAACAAAAACCCGTTTGGCCAGGTATCTCAATCTTGATCTATGCCGCAAGAGCATCTGACATATGGGGAGGGGGCGTTGTTGGAGGGAATGGGTTTATAGTCACAGGGATAGTCCGGGTAAAGGTCAGAGGGATTCTTGGGCTGCAGGATGAGTTCCTGCTTAGCCATTTCTTCCTTTTTCATCACCCCCACTCCCAACCGTATTCAATCGCTCATCCTCTATTCACTTTTCTCTTTGTCTTGCAGGTTGGTGGAGTTGATCTTTTCTGGTTTTGTTTTAGTAAGGTCCGGTTTGCTGTACCCCTCCTCCCACCTTATTCCATGCTCCTTCTAATGCTCCAGGCAACAAGGTACCTCCTCTGCTGCCGATCCAGAAATAAGCGCGATGTTCCCTAGCCAATAGGACCTTTCCTAAAATATTGTCAAGAGCCACTAATGATGCGTGTGAATTTAATGTAATCATCTTTAATCTGGCTATAATATCTCTTTCAGTTCCTAATATAGTGCAAGTTTTAGGATATTTAAGATTGAAATGTTTTTAACCAAATCATGCTGAAAATGTTGATCCAGGTTTGACCTGACAAGACTTAGACTACAAGCGATAGCTAGTAATATTGCAAATCATGCATGTTCTATTATGTTCCTGTGCGTGCTATATTAAGGCATGTGATAACCCACCTGTTAACTGTGAAGCAGAGAGGGAATTCTCTTGAATTGCCATTGCTAAGTGAAATTGCAGAAGTTCTTGGGGCCTCAGCTCCATTGCATTTTCCCAGGCAGTGCACCCCTGCCTTGCCGGTAAGGGAACCATTGTCCTCCAATCCTGAATGTGGATAACTCTGCCCTTATCTTTCAGTGAGAAAATGACCATTCTGCTCAAACACACGAATGGCTTTGAAATGCTACATGTAAAGGCATGATGGTGCAAATGGACTGGCATGGCTGCTCAGTTCACCAATTCATTGAAACGTTGCAGAAGAGAAGTAGGGTTACACTATTCGGCCCATCAAGTTGGTCTGCCATTCAGCACATTGATGGTTGATCCTCTATTGCAAAGCCATATTCCGACTCTCTGTCTTCCCTATACCCTTTAATGCCTTTGGCGTCTAGAAATGTATCTATTTCTTGCTTAAGCATATTCAGTGACTTGGCCTCCACAGCTTTCTGTAGCAGAGAACTCCACAGGTTCACCCACCCTCTGAAAGAAGGTATTTCTCTACATCTCCACCCTGTACACTGGGACCATGCAACTGCCTCAGGTTAATGTCAAAAGATTTTCGCAGGAAGGTAATAATCATGCAGGAGGGTATATTTGCAAATGCAAGGGACTATTCATTATTCCAGCAATTCAACCCAACCCATCAGTGGGATGGGATCAGGCTTAATACACCCAGAGTAACAATGTTGGAAACTAGGCAAACTCACTCAATTTGAAGCTGATGCATGTGGGGACAATGCTGCTTTTAAGCCTCATTGGAGGCAGGGAGTACAATACTGGGAGGGGTTTAAACCAAAAATTCAAAATAAGTGAGATCCCAATTGGTAACTTGATCTAACACCCGACTCACATCCCCTTAGCTCCAGCCCTTGAAGTCTGTGACTATAGGCTCCCACTGGAAACAAGGAAATCACCCGGAGGTTTTTTCTACATCGTGATGCTCCCATCTCATAGCATTCAGATATTGTCCAGAGAAAAAAGTGCATGCCCAATCCATGAGTGGAGTGGGCAAAATCTACCACCTAGCCACAGAAATTAAGAGACCCTCCCTGCCTGTGAGTTTATCGCACTGTTGTGTGACTCTGAAATTGTAGCTTTCAATTGTTCAGTGAATGTAACCCAATCAGCCCTGATGCTGTTGTACCAGCTTAAGTCTTCCTATTGAATTTTTTCATCAATATGTAACACATGTAACAAAGCAGTGTGCCTGCACAGAACCAGGCTGTGTACTGTGCATGAATTGAATGTCTTTCATTGATTGAATTGTTCTATGCTCCTTTTAATAAAATCTGCTTGATTACTACTACAAAAGTGTTTGTGCTTCACGCAAGACCATTCATCAAAAATGAAAAAGATGTGAGTGGTAGAGGACACTCTGAATACCAAGATATCTCTTTTTAACTTTTTTAAAAAATTTTTATTCCCTCAAGGGATGTGGGTATCACTTGCTAAATCTTCATTTATTGCCCATTTCTAATTGCCCTGGAGAAGATGACTTTTTTTCTTAAACCATGATCATCCATGGTGGGTAGGTGCACCCTCTATTGTCATTGCATTCATTTCTGTTATGGGAGGAGTTGCAAGATTTTGACCCAACAGCAGTTGAAGGGACAGCGATATAGTTCCAAATCAGGATAATGTGTGACGTGGAGTATCAGGTGGTGGTGTTCAAGTTGGTTGTGGTCATGGCTTGGAATAAGTTGTCAAAGGATCCTTGGTGAATTATACATGTGCTTCTTATACATGGCACACACTAGTACAAAGGCGTGAATGTTGAATGTTGTGCATGAGCAGCTTTATCCTGGAAGGTTTCAAGTTTACTGAGTGTTGTTGGAGTTGCATCCATCCTGGCAATGGAGAGTATTCCAACACACTGATGACTTGTTCTTTGTAGATAGTGGACAGACACTAGGGAGACAGAAGTTGAGTTACTCGCTACATTGTGGCAAATGTCCGACTTTGTCTTGTAGTCAAAGTAGTTAGATGTCCACCCCAGTTCAGGTTCTGCTCAATTATGACCCCTAAGATGTTGAGAGTGCAGGCTTTAGCAATTACATTGCGAGTGAACATCAGGAGGCGATGGTTAGCTTCCCTCTTTTTTCTCTCTCTCTTGTGTGGCATAAGTATTACTTGCAACTTATCAATCCAAACCTGGATATGGTCTATGCAGAGGGATATGGCTGCTTAAGTATTTAAGTCATTGGATATTGTATTAAACATTGTGCACCATCTGTGAATATCGCTACTCCTGACCTTAAGATGGAGGAAGGTTATTTGTGGAACAATTGCAGATATTTGGGCCATGTACACTCCACTGAGAAATGTATACAGAGATGCCTGGGAGCTGAGATGATGAACCTGCAACAACAATAACTGTCTTCCTATATTCTGGTGTGACTCGAACCAGGAGGTACTTTCCCCTGATTCCCATTAGCACCAGATTTGCAAGGGTTTCTTGATGCCACACGCTATTAAATCTGCCTTGAGGTTAATGGCTATCATCCATGGGGTTTACCTCTTTTGCCCATGTTTCGATCATGCCTGTATTAATGTCATGAACTACATGGTCCTGACAGAACTGAAATCAATTGTCGGTGTGCAAGTCATTTCATGGCAAGTCTGCTTAATAACACCACCCACATTCCATGCCAGAACTACACTGATAATCAAGAGTAAAATGATAGGATGGTAATTGGTTCCATGTCCTGATTCCTATGGACAGGTCATACCAGAGAAAATTCTATATTGGCGGGTAATTTGCAGTTCTGTAGCTTTACTGGTCCAGCAAAACAAACTTTTAGAGTCATAAAGTTAGAGAGATGTACAGTACAGAAACAAACCTTTTGGTTCAGCTTGAAAATGCCGACCTGTCACAAAGCTGGTCCCTTTTTCCTAAAGGCTGTTCCTTTTCTCAAGGATACTGTGTCCTTGATCTTTTCAGAGGGGTCATAAAAACCGTCCCGGCTCTGAGGTGACTAGTTTGGTACAGAGATTAAAAAGAATGTTGAGAGGCCTTTTATTTTTATGTGAACAGATAAGACTTCAGGCCAAAGTGGTCATGTTTTAGAAGCAACCTGTATAATGAAAGGGGAGTGGTCAGCTCTCTAGCTGAGAAGTTCAGTCCAAAACTAGTTAGGAGTTCAGCTGTGTGGATACAGACTGTTAAACTCTCTCTCTCTCTATCTCCCCTCCTGCCCTTCGAGCTTCAACCTGTAAGCATTTGTTCCATTGTTACTGTTTTTTAAAGAGGGTTTGCTTATTGTGTATATTCAGAAAAGCATAATGAAATCTAATTTGGATAGACCGAATTCTATGGGGGTACTTTATTCTGTTCTTTTGATCCATTGTGTAATTTTGTGATTTTCTTTAGTCTGTTTTAAAACCTGGTAGTCAATCTAGCAAACTTACTCTGGGTAATTTTCATTGTACATTTACCAAAACAAATTTATGGTCTGGATTGCCTGCTTAAGAATGTTTTGAGTGGTATGGCCTAATCCATAACAGACCAGATATCCTAAACTGATCTATTCCATTTGCCAGCATTTGGCCAATATCCCTCTAACCCCTACCTATGTGTTTACCCATCTAGATGTCTTTTAAATGTTGTAATTATACCAACCTCCATAACTTCCTCTGACAGCTCAATCCATACACACACCACCCTCTGCATGAAAAGGTTGCCCCTTAGGTCCTTTTTAAATCTTTCCTCCACACCTTATACCTATGCCCTCTAGTTTTGGACTTCCCCACCCTGGGGTCAAGATCTTGACTATTCACCCTATCCATGCCACTCGTGACTTTATACCTATTCAGCCTCTCCCAAATCCTCTAAACCTGGCAACATCCTTGTAAATCTTTTCTGACCCTTACAAGGTTAACATTTTTCCTATAACAAGGAAACCAGAATTGAATGAAGTATTCCAAAAGTGGCCTGACTAATGTCCTGTACAGCTACAATATGACCTCCTAACTCCTATACTCAATGCACCAACCAGTGAAGGCAAGCCTACCAAATGCCTTCTTCACTACTCTGTCTACCTAAAGCTCCACTTGCATGGATCTCTGAACCTGCACTCTAAGGTCTTTCAGTTTGCCAACCTTCCACAGGAACTTCCCATTAAGTGTATAAGTCCTGTCCTGATTTGCCTTACTAAAGCACAGCATCTCACATTTATCTGAATTAAATTTTATCTGCCATTCCTCAGCCCACCTGATCATGGTCCAATTTTAATCTGAGATAACCTTCTTGGCTGTCCAGTACATCACCAATTTTCATGTCATCTGCAAACTTACTAATTATACCTCCTATGTTCACATCCAAATCATTTATACAAATGACAAAAAGGATTGACTCAACACTGATCCTTGTGGCACACCACTGGTCAAAGGCCTCCAGTCGAAAAACAACGATCCACCATCACCCTCTGTCTCCTGTCTTCGAGCCAGGTCTGTATCCAAATGGCTAGTTCTCCCTGTATACCACATGAGCTAACCTTGTTAACCAGTCTACCATGTGGAACCTCGTCAGACCCCTGACTGAAGTCCATATACACCACTTCCTCCGCTCTGCCTTCATCAGTCCTCTTCATCACTTCCTCAAAAACTCAATCAAGTTAGTGAGAAATGATTTCCCATGCTCAAAGCTATGTTGACTATCCTTAATCAGTTATAGCTTTTCCAAATACATGTAAATCAGATCCCTCAGAATCCCTGCCAAGAATTTGCCCATCTCTCATGTCAGTCTCACAGTCTATAGTTCCTTGGCCTTTCCTGACCACCTTTCTTAAATAGTGGCACCACATTAGCCAACAGCCAGTCTTCTGGAGCACAAGTCCTCAGTATCATTGCCAGAAAGTTTTCAGAACCATAGTCTTAGCAATATCTGAAGCCTGTAGCTGTTTATTGGCATCTTGCAGAGGAATCGAATTGACTGAAAAACTGGCTTTTTTGATGCTGAGTAGACTCAGCATTTTTAGTGGAAGCTGGGTGCCAATGCTTCAGCCTTGTCTTTTGTACTAATGAGTTCGGCTTCCCAACATTGAGGACAAGGAGATTTGTAGAGTCGCTTAATTGTCCATCATAATTTACCACTTGATGTAGCAGGACTTCAGACCATTGGTTTGATATGCTGGTTATGGGATGACTTAGCTCTACCCATCATAAGCTGCCTCTAAGGTGTGGCATGCAAGCATTTCGGAAGAATTCATTGACACCTCATTTTTAGATCTGCATGAATGCTGCTCTTGACATTCCCTCTTGCATGTTCTATTGAGCTAGGCTTAGTCCCCCAGCTTGATCGTATTGCTAGAATGGGAAAATCTGCCAAGCCAAGTCATTACACTACATGGTTGATCGAATTCTGCTTCTGCAGATCTCCCAGAGTGCCTCAGGGACACCCACGTTTTAGATTGATTAGATCCCCTACAGTGTGGAAACAGGCCCTTCGGCCGAACAAGTCTAGACTGACCCTCTGAAGAGTAACCCACCCAGACCCATTTCTCTCCAACTAATGCACCTAACACTATGGGCAATTTAGCATGGCCAATCCACCCAATCTGTAGATATTTGAACTGTGGGAGAAACCAGAGCACATGAAGGAAACTCACACGGACATGGGGAGAATGTGCAAACTCCGCACAAACAGTTGCCCAAGGCTGGAATCAAACCTGGGACACGGGTGCTGTGAGGCAGCAGTGCTAACCACTGAGCCTCCATTTTAGTTGCTAGATCTCTTCAAAATCTGAGTAATTTAGCATAGTGGTAGCGCGGCACAACACAATGACATGAGAAGAAGACAGAATCATACCTTTACAAGTATTGTGTGGTGAATACTCCTACCAACACTGTCATGGGCAGATGCATTTGCAACAGGCAGATTAATAAGTTTCTTGTTATCCACCCTGTCTACACCACTCATGATTTTGTAGGCCTCAACTAGGTTCCCCCCTCCACCTCCATCTTTCCAATTAAAATAATCCTATTCTACTCAACCTCTCCTCATAGCTAGTACCCTCCATATGAGGCAACATTCTGGTGAACCTCTCTGCACCCTCTCCAAAGCATCCACATACTTTTGGTAATGTGGCGACCAGAACCGCATGCTGTACTCCAAACGTGGTCGAACCAAAGTCTTATACAACTGTAACATGACCTGCCAACTCTTGTACTCAATACCCCATCCGATGAAGGAAAGCATGCCGTATGCCTTCTGGACCACTGTACTGACTTACATTGCCACCTTCAGGAAACAATGGACCTGAATGCCCAGAGCCTTGTGTACATCAATTTTCCTCAGGACTTCTCCATTTACTGTATAGTTCACTCTTGAATTGGATCTTCCAAAATAGCAAAGCACTATGAATGGATCAGGCATGAGAAGAAGTTTCTAACTCAAGGAGTTATGGAATTCTCCTTCCCTGAAAGCCGTGGATACTCCTGATTGCATCCATGGCGTAGGGAAAGATTTGTGGGGGCTACTCACGAAACTAAGAGATTTGGATACAGTGGTGTTGAAATCGAATATCATTCATGAACGTATAGAAACGATATCCATATATTCAAAACAGTGCGGAGAAATAATTTCGCTTCATCTCTGCCGTAAATGGAAAGGCTTATTACGGGCGCCATTCTGATAGCACCCGCCCTGTCAGGCTCCACAGTATTTTACGGGTTTCAAGAGCATGTCGCCTGATTTGCTTTTTCTCTTTCATAATTTTTTCACTCGCCAATCCATTATCGGTCAACGCTTGACATTTCCCAAAATCAACGGTGGGAGTGCTGTAACCCTCCCTGTCTTCTCGTGGCCTGCTGATCCTGGGTGATGGATGCCCCCCTGTCCCAGCGTGCACCGCGGCAGAGAACACGCCCTATGCGCCGCCATTGGGCCTGCGCGCGCCCCGCCCTGTGACCCGGAAGCGCTCCCTGGCCCGTTGCCATGGCGGTGTTCCATTCGGCCGCGCTCGTCGCCCTGTCTCTGGCCAACTTTGTTTTCGTTTCGTGGAGCGCGGCCGAGTTCGTGGCGTTTGTTTCCCTTCGGCAGATTTACCGGGAGAGCAGGAGGCCTGCAGCAGCAGCAGCGACAGAGCCCAAGGCGGGTGAGATGGAGGAGGGAGAGGGGGGAAGGGGTGGGGCAGAAAAAAACGCGGGCTCGGGCCGGGGCCTGGGCAGAACCAGAGGCTGCGGTGGAGCGGAGGCGCTGACCCTGCAGAACTGCAGGGGGCGACACTGAGGGTGCAAGAGCTAGTGACACTGCAGAACTGCAGGGGGCGGCACTGAGGGTGCAAGAGCTAGTGACACTCCAGTACTGCAGGGGGCAACACTGAGGGTGCAAGAGCTAGTGACACTCCAGTACTGCAGGGGGCGACACTGAGGGTGCAAGAGCTAGTGACACTCCAGTACTGCAGGGGGCAACACCGAGGGTGCAAGAGCTAGTGACACTCCAGTACTGCAGGGGGCGACACCGAGGGTGCAAGAGCTAGTGACACTCCAGTACTGTGGGGTGGGGGGTGACACTGAGGGTGCAAGAGCTAGTGACACTCCAGTACTGCAGGGGGGGGTGACACTGAGGGTGCAAGAGCTAGTGACACTCCAGTACTGCAGGGGGCGACACTGAGGGTGCAAGAGCTAGTGACACTCCAGTACTGCAGGGGGCGATACTGAGGGTGCAAGAGCTAGTGACACTCCAGTACTGCAGGGGGCGATACTGAGGGTGCAAGAGCTAGTGACACTCCAGTACTGCAGGGGGCGATACTGAGGGTGCAAGAGCTAGTGACACTCCAGTACTGCAGGGGGCGATACTGAGGGTGCAAGAGCTAGTGACACTCCAGTACTGCAGGGGGCAACACCGAGCGTGTAAGAGCTAGTGACACTCCAGTACTGCAGGGGGCGACACTGAGGGTGCAAGAGCTAGTGACACTCCAGTACTGCAGGGGGCGACACTGAGGGTGCAAGAGCTAGTGACACTCCAGTACTGCAGGGGGGGGTGACACTGAGGGTGCAAGAGCTAGTGACACTCCAGTACTGCAGGGGGGGTGACACTGAGGGTGCAAGAGCTAGTGACACTCCAGTACTGCAGGGGGCGACACTGAGGGTGCAAGAGCTAGTGACACTCCAGTACTGCAGGGGGCGACACTGAGGGTGCAAGAGCTAGTGACACTCCAGTACTGCAGGGGGCAACACAGTCCAAGAGCGAGTGACACTCCAGAACTGCAGGGGGCATCAGTGGGGAGCAGCAGACAGAGACCCTCCAGTGCTGCAGGGGGTGACACAGAGTGCAGCTGACACTGACCATCCCCCCCCCTTCCCTTCCGTACTGCAGGAGGGCCACACAGAGTGCAGCAGGCAGTGATCCTCCAGTACTGCAGGAGGAAACTTTGGGGAGGAGCAAACAGTCACCCTCTGGTTCTGCAGGGAGCAACATTTAGTGCAGCAGGCGCTGACCCGCTAGTACTACAGGGGGTGACACTGAGCTTGCAGTGGCTAGTGACCCTCCAGTCCTCTAGGGGGTGAGACTGAGAACACAGCAGGCACTGACCCTCCAGTACTGCAGGGACTGACTCGGAGCAGCAGACACTGATCCTCCGATACTACAGGGGGCAAGACTGCGGGAATACCAGACATTAACCATCCAGCACTAACACTGGAGATCAGCAGACAAATGCCTTCCAGTATTGCAGGGGTCAATGAAAAGTGTTCTCTAGTACTATAGAGGCCAATACTGAGGAAACGCTAGATACTAACCTAGTAGTTAGCAGACATTGATCCTGCAGTATTGTGGAGGGCAGCAGTGAGACAGACACTACTGCAACTGAATTGTAGGAGCCACGACCACACAGATACAGTCATACAGCATTGGAACAGACCCTTCGGTCCAACCAGTCCATGTTGACCATGTTCCCAAATTAGACTAGTCCCACCTGCCTGTGACTGGCCCTCCAAACCTTTCCTATTCATGCACTTAACCAAATGACTTTTAAACATTGTTACTCTACCTGCATATTCCACTTCCTCTGGAAGTTCACTCCACACATGAACTACTCTGTGTGTAACTATGTTGCCCATTGTGTCCTTTTAAATCTTCACCCCTCATCTTAAAAAATGCTTCCATTTTGAACTGCACCACCCTAAGGGAAAGACCTTTGTCATTCATGAACTACTCTGTGTGTAACTATGTTGCCCATTGTGTCCTTTTAAATCTTTCACCCCTCATCTTAAAAAATGCTTCCATTTTGAACTGCACCACCCTAAGGGAAAGACCTTTGTCATTGATCTTATGTATGCCCCTCAAACTCCTACACTCCAATCAAAAAAGTCCTAGTCTATTTTTATAACTCAAACCCTCCATTCCCAGCAACATCCTGGTAAATCCTTTCCGTCTTCAATTTAATATTATCCTTCCTGTAACAGGGCGACCAGAACTGGACACAGTAGTCCAGAAGAAGCCTCACCAATGTCCTGTACAACCTCAACATGACGTCCCATCTCCTATACACAGAGGTCTGAGCAATGAAGGCAAGCGTGCTAAATGCTTTCTTAACCACTCTCCCTGTGATAGAAATTTCAAAGAATTATGTACCTGATAGCACGTCTCTCTGTTCTAGAACCAGAGCCCTACCATTAATTGTATAAGTCCTGCCCTTGTACCAAAATGCAATACCTCGCATTTATCCAAATTGAACTCCAACAGCCGCTCCTCAGCCCATTGACCCAATTAAGATCTCTTTGTAATCTTAGATAACCATCTTCACTGTCCTCTGTACCACCAATTTTGGTGTCATCTGCCAACTTACTAACCATACCTCCTATATTCTCAACCAAATCATTTATATCAATGACAAACAATCCCTATGGAGCACCACTTGTCACAGGCCTCCAATCTGAAAATCAGCCCTCCACCACCACCACCACCTGTCTCCCACCATAAGGCCAATTTTGTAACCAATCGGCAAGCTCACCCTGAATCCCATGTGATCTAACTTTACTAATTCGTCTACCATGCGGAGCCTTGTCAAAGGCTTTAATAAAGTCCAAGTAAACAACTGCTCTGGCCTCATCAATATTTTTGGTTGCTTCATTTAAAAACCTCAAGCTAATCAGTCATGATTTCCCACATACAAAATCATGCTGACTATCCCTAATCATGTTAAAAGACTTGTCAATGTATAGTTCCACCAGTACATTATTGATTTATGAGATCGCTAAGGCACTTCCTCCTTCTACCTCTCCACACACAGCAACCACATGGAATGCTCCCCACATCCTCAATATATTTGTTCATTGCATCCGCCATTTCCTTATTATCATCTATTAATTCTTCTTCCTCATTCCCCAGAGGACCAACAGTCACTTGATTTACTTGTTTTCCATTTCTAGTATCTATAGAAATTTTTGTTGTGTGTTTTTACACTCCTTTTATACCTTTATATCTTTGTCCTGATTAACTTATAAATCGTTCCCTTTCTTTCATTATCATTCTTTATATTCTGACCAATCATCTGACCTGTCACTCCTCATACTGTTATATGCTTTTTCTTTATGTTTAATGTTTTCCCTAACCTCAGTTTACCATGGATGGTGTGTCTTCTCTTTAGAGCTACTTTATATTAGGAATATACATATTCTGAAATATTCCTTGAAATATCTGCCTGGCAGCTCTGTTGGAAGTTGGTAGAGACATTGACTGCACAAAGGAGGCTGTTCAGTCTTTTGTGATCTGACGATAAGTATCTCATTTTCCAGCTCTTTGTCTATAGCCCCGGAGGGTGTGGCAAGACAAGTAAACACTAAATACTGCTTAAATTTTTTTTGGTGAACTTTCTGATCAACCATCTTTTCAGGGAGTGAGCTCCAAATGATTTCTCCTCAACTCTCATTTGGCCTTCTGATTTTTGATCCCTGTACGAATGGAAAACAACCCCAACCTATGCAATAATTCCTTAGAGTTTAGACCGTCCCATCCAGATAGATTCTAGTAACTCTCCTGTTCACTCTCTCGTCTGCACATCTTTTTATGTGTCCCATTAGTCCATTGTGCCAGTTCACCTAACTTGTGCTTGGATCCTTGTTCTTGCAAACTGCATAACTAGGGAAGTAGCAAAGGCTTTAAACTGAACAGTGGGAACAAGGAATCATGTAGAAAGATGTGGTATATCAAAATAAGAGAAGAAGCAATAATATGGGAAATAACGGTTGAAGAATTGCACATTCTCCTCGTGTCTTCATGGGTTTCCTCTGGGTGTTCCGGTTTTCTCCCAGGTGGATTGGCCATGCTAAATTGCCCATAGTAGGTGTATTAGTCAAGGGTAAATATAGGGTAGGGGAATGGGTTTGGGTGGGTTATTCTTCGGAGGGTTGGTGTGGACTTGTTGGGCCTAATGGCCTGTTTCCACACTGTAGGGAATCTAATCTAATTCACTGTCTCTCCAAATGCATGTAAATCCTGTCTTTCAGAATCACCTCCAACAGCTTACAACACCACTAACGCAGGCTCACCAATATCAGACACGAAGTCCACAAAGGGAACAGTCAGCAGATAACAGGAAAGCATCAAATACTAATAGAATAACTTTTGAAAAAACGAAATTAAAAGCACTCTATCTGAGTGCACACACTATTCACAAAACTGTTGATTACTTGATTGTACAAATTGAGGTAATTGGGTATGATCTAATTGCAACAGGGAATATGTAGCTCCAGTGTGACCAGGGTAGGCTACTGAATATCTAAGGATATTTGGCATTTAGGAGAGATAGACAAAAAGAAAAGTGGGTGAGGTAGCTCTTAGTAAGAGCTGAGATCATTTCATTAGTGTGAGAGGATATTCAACCAAGGATCGAGGTTTAGAATCAGCGGAATTAAGAAACCACAAGGGCAGCACACATTGGTAGGAGTTGTTTATTGACAGCCAAACTGTCAGCAATGTTGAAATAAAAACAGAGAAACTCAGCAGGTCTGGCAACATCTGTGAAGAGAGGAACAGAGTTAATATTTCAAGTCTGATATGACTTCTTCAGAACTATCTTCTGCTGTCCACAGATGCTGCCAGAGCTGCTGAGTTTCTCCAGCACTTTGTTTTATTTCTGATTTCCAGCATTCACAGTATTTTGCTTTTATATGGGCAGTTGTTGACCTATCGGCACCGAAGGTAAACTCGCTGACACGGGTTTATGGACAGTCTTACCAATGTTAGAGCATTTCTTCCAGTCTTCTGTAATCTGCATGTGACTGAAGTTTATCTGCTTTCTAGTTCAGCCAGTTGTCGTCATCTCTTTGAATTTACATTAGACAGTCCAACAGATATTTCAGTCTGCATCATTCTTACATGGAGAGGACTTGTCATAGAATCCCTATAGTGTGGAAACAGGCCATTCAGTCCAACAAGTCCACACCGACCATCCAAAGAGTATCCCATCCAGACCCATTCCCCTACCCTATTACTCTATATTTCCCCTGACTAATGCACGTAACCTACACATCCCTGAACACTATGGGACAATTTAGCATAGCCAATTCATCTAACCTGCACTTCTCTAGGCTGTGGGAAGAAACCGGAGCACTCAGAGGAAATCAACGCAGCCACGGGGAGAATGTGCAGACTCCACACAGACCATTGCTGGCGCTGTGAGGCAACAGTGCTAACCACTGAGCTACCGTGCACCACTCAACCCCCCACCCCCCATCACTGGGCTAAACCCTGTTTCTCCTCCAGTTTCTTCTCATTGTTGTCATCGAACCAGATCTCAATCTTTACAAAAGGTACGGCCAAGGACCTCCAAAGGAGAAATACACTGCATCCCCATAAGTCACCTCGGACATCCTCAGTGGGCGAAAGTGAGGACTTCAGATGCTGGAGATCAGAGTCGAGAGTGTGGTGCTGGAAAAGCGCAGCAGGTCAGGCAGCATCCGAGGAGCAGGGGAATTGACATTTCAGGCAAGAGCCCTTCATCAGGAATGAAGGCGTCTTCATAGAACATAGAAGAATATAGCGCAGTACAGGCCCTTCGTCCCTCGATGTTGCGCCGATCCAAGCCCACCTAACCTACACTAGCCCACTATCCTCCATATGCCTATCCAATGCCCGCTTAAATGCCCATAATGAGGGAGAGTCCACCACTGCTACTGGCAGGGCATTCCATGAACTCACGACTCGCTAAGTAAAGAACCTACCCCCCCTTAATTTAAAGCTATGCCCCCTTGTAATAGCTGACTCCATACGTGGAAAAAGATTCTCACTGTCGACCTTATCTAAACCCCTAATCATCTTGTACACCTCTATCAAGTCACCCCTAAACCTTCTTTTCTCCAATGAAAACAACCCCAAGTGCCTCAGCCTTTCCACATACGATCTTTCTACCATACCAGGCAACATCCTGGTAAACCTCCTCTGCACCCGTTCCAGTGCCTCCACATCCTTCCTATAATATGGCGACCAAAACTGCACACAATACTCCAGATGCGGCCGCACCAGAGTCTTATACAACTGCAACATGACCTCAGTACTCCAGAACTCAATTCCTCTACCAATAAAAGCCAGTACGCCATATGCCTTCTTCACCGCACTATTTACCTGGGTGGCAACTTTCAGTGGGCGTCCACTTTTGTTGTACCTAGATGACGTCCCTGTGAGATTCTGTCATTACTCTATTTGCATCTCAAGATATTGAGACACTTCTGGTCTTCATGATTAAGCTGCATTATCTATGGGGCTAGATGCTATTGGTAATTGATAAAAGTTGTGATCAGTTCAACATTCAGCACTGCACATAAATTTCATTATGTTCTCAACTGGCATGCTTCTCTCCCTGGTTATGATGCCATTGATTAGATGCCAGTGCCTGTACTGTACATAGGGTGCATCTGCTGGTTACAGGCATACCTGGCAGATAGGAAGATGGATGTGGTTATCAGAGGTCAGTCATCTCAGCTCCAGGACATCTCTTTAGGGGTTCCTGAAGGTCGTGTCTTTGGCCTAACCATCTTCAATTGCTTCATCAATGACCTTCCCTCCAAATAAGATCACAAGAGGGGATATTCACTGACTCCTCAGATACTGAAGCAGTCCATGCCCAGTTTCAGCAAGCCCTGGACAATATGCAGGGCTGGGCTGGCAACTGGCAAGTAACATTGACACCCCACAAGTGCCAGACAGTGATCTTTCCAACAAGAGTGACTCAAACCATCATCCCTTGACATTCGATGAAATTACCATCACTTAATCTCCCACTATCAAAATCCAGGAGTTTAACATTGATCAGGAATTGAACTGGACTAGTCATGTTAAAAAGTACTGTAGCTTCAAGAGCAGGTCTTAGGCCAGGAATCCTGCAGCGAGTAACTCACCTCCTGACATCCACCAAACCTATCCACCACTTAGAAGACAGATTTCAGGATTGTGATGGAATACCCCCTGACTTGCTTGAGTGAGTGCAGCTCCAACAAATCAAGAAGCTCTCCTCTGTAGCAGGGTGTGGCTCATTATCAATATCAGATAATGATCCTAAAATACTGAAGAGGGCAGCACTGGGCTGATGCTGAGCCAACAGGGTACTGCATGCATACCAGTCCTATAAGACAGATGCAGACTGTTGTTTTCAACAACAATAACCAATATTTATATTACACCTTTGACATAAAGGAACGACACAACGAACCTCATTGTAATCAAAACAAAAAGGCATTAAGCCAAAGAAGGGATGTGAGAAGCACTGAAGAAGCTCAACGCCATTGAGGACACAGCAGCCCACTTGATCAGCACTGTTAACAGCTTCAACATTCACTCCCTGCATCACTGAGGCAGAGTATGCAGCAGTGCGTAGCATCTACAACATGCTCTATCACAACTCACCAAGGCTCTTCTGTCAGCACCTTCCAATCCTGTGACCTTTACCAAATGCAACCCCTGCAAATTCCTCCCCAGACCATAAAACTTGAAAATACATCACCATTCTTTGACTGTCACTGGATCAAAACAAAATCCTACTAACCCCCCACCCCCGCCAGCAGCATTGTGGGTGACTGCAGTAGTTCAAGGCAGCACTTCGCCACCACAATCTCGAGCGGTTCAGGGTGAACAATAAGTGCTTGCCTCAACAGTGATGCTCACATCTGTGATAAAATAATAGTGAGTGTGTGTGCCTATGGGGCATGGAGTATTTGAATGCTTAGTTAATACATGCATTTTGAGGAGTGCTCTCCATACAAGTGAGCCCCAACACTGCTTACCAATTGTGACTGAAAGGAAGGGAGTGTACAAGAGGTTAAGAGTCAAATACTCTGCCTGTTTTGGGGTTGTTGCAGGGACTGCTGAGTTGATGGGAAAGGAAAGATTTAAAAACTTATCCAACATGCAGTGGAATGGAGTATAGCACAGAATATATATGGACCAAAGTCTCAACATCCAAATATCAAACTGGCCCAATGCAATACGCACAAAACGCTGAACATAAATCAAATATTGACTCCAGTGCCGCAGGGTGGGGACATATTGGATGTTAATTCAGCACGAGACAATCCAGTTCACAATGGTATCACTGCACATGTCATTTACATTATTATAAAACATGGTCGTATTCTGTAAATAAAAACATCCTTGGAGGAGAAAAGGATACTTGGAGAACCGAGGGGATGTAACCATTCGTAAAGATGGGGCTTTACGCTTGGAACTAATTTCTCCAGTATAATGAAGGTGGCCTAGTAGAGGTTGTTTTTGCAAGTATAACTGCATTTTGATCAGGCCAACATTGAGAGGTTGCTCCCAGTTATTCGGGAAGTGGAGAAGATTCCAAAACAAGGGGCCCAGATATACACAGTGTTGGGGAAACTCAGCTGGTTTGGCACTATCTGTGCAGAGAGAAATTGTTAATGTTTCAAATCTGATATGACTCTCCAATACAGATTGGGTTTTTATTTTATTTCTCAATGAAATTGAGAGAATTTTATCTTGTATAGAAACTGTGCAGTCACCACGGGGAGAAAGCAAGTGGTTGTGGGCTAAAAAATGCCTCCTTCCATGCCTTGGGACTCTAATAATTCCACTAAATACGTGGGATGCTTTGTCTCCTTTGGTATTTAAGGTACTTTCCCAACCGCACGTTGCCAACAGTGAACATTTAAACTGAATCCAACTTCCTGGTACTAAATTGTAGTTTGAGGGTAAACAGTAGACAAGCAGTAGATTCCTGTGCGAACTCGGCTTGTTGCCTGTTTCCGGGACCACCCATTTGCAGTCAATGCCTCTCCTCTCTCAACTACATGACTCCTATTTGCCTGCTCACCCCACTGAATGCCCCCCACACCCCGTTACCGTTCACTGAGTTTAAAACTTCGTTTCAGGTTTCTCTGAAAGCCCAGCTGAGCCCTCTATGTTTCACATCCCTCCTGTGCAGCATGTGGTTGCAGCCTTCTGTAAATCGAAGGCTTCTTCGTTCTAGCGTTGTTGAGAGCACCCTAAGTCACCTCGGCTTGGTCTCCTTGCACACTTTCCAGTTTGTCAGAGGAAGGTCACGCCTAACAGATTTGATTGCATTTTTCCAGGAGGTTACCAGGTGTGTAGTAGTACACTTGCTGCACTTTATATGGATTTCAGCAAAGTCTTGTTACAGGGTCCGATGTGGCAGATTGATAAAGAAGGTAAAAGCACACATGGTCCATGGTAATTTGGCACATTGGATCTAAATTTGGCTTAGCAGTGGTTGACAAGAGTGTCGTGGCAGATGGCCATTTGTGTGACCAGAGCCTGGTCTCCAGTGTTCTCCCACAGGGATCAATGCTGGGTCCCTTATTGTTTGTGATGTGTATTAATGTATGGAAGAAAATGTAGTGGGAGTGATGTTTACATTTGTGGATAACATAAAGGTTGTCCGTGTGGTTGAAAGTGTTGGGTTTGAAGAAAATCTTCAGTTACAGCAGGATATGTACAGATTGCTCAGATGGGCAGATCAGTGACAATGGAATTTAACCTTGATAAGAGTAAGGTGCTGCACCTTGGAAGTAATAACAAAGAGGAAGTACTCAATAAATTGCAGGACACTCGGAGGAAACTTGGAGTGTGTGACCTCAGGTCCCTGAAGGTAACAGGACAGAAGAATAGGGTAGTTAAGAAGGCATACAAGACCTTATCAGTCATGGCATAGATTGTAATAGAAGGAAGGTTATGTTGGAGCTTTACTCCCGCTTTAGTTAGACCACAGCTGGAGTACTGTGTGCATTTCTGGTCACTCCTCTATGGTAAGGATGTGATTATACTCAAGGGGGGACTTGATTGAAGTGGACAAATAGGATTATGAGGTGTATGTACAGGGTGGATAGGAAATAGCAGATCCCCTTAGTTAAAGGGGAAATAACAAGGTATAATTTTAAGGTGAAAAAAATGAGGTTGGAAGGGAAGTTGAGGAGAAGTTCTTTTCACTCAGAGGGTGTTGGGAATCTGGAATGCAATGGACAGAAACCTCACAACCTTTTAAAAAGCTCTTGGATGAACACTTGAAATGTCATAGTCCTTGGCTATGTGCTAAAAAGTGAGACCAATCCAGGTTTAGAGTCATTTTGTTGGTGCAGACTCAATGCATAAGAGACCTTATCTGTACTACATGATTATATGAGCTATAATCTTAAGACTGTTATTACTGTCGGCTGGCATAAAATATAAACCTTTACTGTTGGCTGATGCTGAACGTAGTCTACTGCTGCTGGCTAATATTGAATACTGAACAATTAATGGCAGCTCCTGTGAAGCCTATCTGTAGACCATTACTGCCATATGCTCACTTCTGCTTTGATGTCAAGGGCATACTCTTGCTTCCCTTAGAATCATAGAGATGTACAGCACAGAAACAGACCCTTCGGTCCAACTCGTCAATGCCTAATCGTCGATGTCGATATCTTGAGCTAATCTAGTCCCATTTGCCAGCAGTTGGCCCATATCCCTCTCAACCCTTCCTATTCATATACCCATCCAGATGCCTTTAAATGCTGTAATTGTACCAGCCTTCACCACTTCCTCTGGCAGATCATTCCATGATCGTACCACCTTCTGCATGAAAAAGTTGCCCATTAGGTCCCTTTTATATCTTTCCCCCCTCATGCTGAACCTATGCCCTCTATTTCTGAACTCCCCCACCCCAGGGAAGAGACTTTGTCTATTTACCCTATCCATGCCCCTCATGTTTTATAAACCTCTATACGGTCACCCCTCAGCCTCCGAAGATCCAGGGGAAGCAGCCAGCTTATTCAGCCTCTCCCCATGGCTCAAATCCTCCAACCCTTGAATTTTGCTCTTTGATCATTGTTTGGGTCCAGACTGCAATGAGATTTAAAGCCAAATAGACATGGTGGAACCCAAACTGAGCATAGGTCATCAGATTGTTACTGAGTGGGTGCCACTGATAGTGCTGTCAATGTCATCACTTTGCTAATGATTGAGAGTAGATTAATGAAATGATAGTTGGCAAGTTTGGATTTAGCCAACTTCTTGTTGCCATTCCATCCCTTGACATGTTGTCGACTAAGATACCAGTTTGAAGCTGTACTGGAACAGCATGGTTAGGGGCTCAGCTAGTCATAGGATCATACAGCAAAGAAACAGACCCATCAGTCCAACCAGTTCATGCTGACAACCATAATCCCAAACTAAACTAGTTACACCCACTTGCGCTTGGCCCCTAACCCTCCAAATATTTTTTTAAAAAGTAAAAAAAGTGCAAGTGTGGGTCTTATAGAGAACAAGTCTGGAAAAGTAGTAATGGAAGGTAAAAAGATGACAGACAAATTGAACAGATATTTTGCATTGGTCTTCACTAGACAGGATATAAGTAACATCCCAGAAATAGCTGCAAATCAGGAATTGGAAGTAAGGGGGAAATTGAAGAAATTAAAATTACCAAGGAAATAATAGAGTAAATTGATGGAACTGCAAGTTGACAAATCATAAAGTCATAGACTTAAAGAGATCTACAGAACAGAAAAGGGCCCCTTAGCTGGTCAAAAGAACAATTTAACTATTCTAATCCTATCTTCTAGCACTTGGCTCATAACTTTGTATCCCTAGCCCCCAACTCCTGATGGATTTCCTCCTAGTATCTTAAAATAAGTAGCTAGTGAGATGGTTGATTCTTTTAAGGTACTAGGAGGAAATCCACCAGGACCGATGGACTAGGGATAGGAGCATGAGAAACCTTCAAATAATGGGATGTTGTAAGGGCTCATGGCCTATGCAGTTTCCATCCGGTTCTTAATATCATGTGGAGTGAACCAAATTGGCTGAAGACTGACATCTGCAATGCCGGTAACCTCACGAGGAGGCCAAGCTGTGTCATCCATTAGGCACTTCTGGCCGAAGGTGGTCCCAAATCCTTTCAGGCTCGTATTGCTGGACTGTCCCATCATTTAGACTGGGGATGTTTGTGGAACATACTTCTCCAATTATAGTCATAGAATCATAGTCATAGAGATGTACAGCACGGAAATAGACCCTTTGGTCCAACCTGTCCACACCGACCAGATATCCCGACCCAAACTAGTCCCACCTGCCAGCACCCGGCCCATATTCCTCCAAACCCTTCCTATTCATATACCCATCCAAATGCCTCTTAAATGTTGCAATTGTACCAGCCTCTACCACATCCTCTGGCAGCTCATTCCACACACGTACCACCGTCTGCGTGAAAAAGTTTGCCCCTTAGATCTCTTTTATATCTTACCCTCTCACCCTAAACCTATGCCCTCTAGTTCTGGATTCCTCGATCCTAGGGAAAAGACTTTGTCTATTTATCCTATCCATGCCCCTCATAATTTTGTAAACCTCTATAAGGTTACCCCTCAGCCTCCAACGCTGCAGAGAAAACAGCCCCAGCCTGTTCAGCCTCTCCCTATAGCTCAAATCCTCCAACCCTGGCAACATCTTTGTAAATCTTTTCTGATCCCTTTCAAGTTTCACAACATCTTTCCGATAGGAAGAAGACCAGAATTGCACGCAATATTTCAACAGTGGCCTAACCAATGTCC
>NC_057746.1:20693453-20697205 GCF_004010195.1 Chiloscyllium plagiosum | reverse complement strand
TCTATCCTTCCTGTAGCATTTGTATCCTGGAACATTAAGCTGCCAGTCCTGCCCATCTCTGAGCCATGTTTCTATAATTGCTATGATATCCCAGTCCTATGTTCCTAACCATGCCCTGAGTTCATCTGCCTTCCCTGTTAGACCCCTTGCATTGAAATAAATGTAGTTTAATTTATTATTCCTATCTTGTCCCTGCCTGCCCTGACTGTTTGATTCACTTCTGTTCTCAACTGTACCAGTCTCAGATTGATCTCTTTCCTCACTATCTCCCTGGGTCCCATGCGCACCCCAACCCCCACCTTACTAGTTTAAATCCTCCCAAGCAGTTCGAACAAACTGTCCCTGCCAGTATATTAGTCCCCTTCCAATTTAGGTGCAATCCGTCCTTCTTGTACAGGTCGTTTCTACCCCAAAAGAGATTCCAATGATCCAAAAATGTGAATCCTTCTCCCAGTGGGCGGCACGGTGGCACAGTGGTTAGCACTGCTGCCTCGCAGCGCCAGAGACCCGGGTTCAATTCCCGACTCAGGCGACTGACTGTGTGGAGTTTGCATGTTCTCCCCGTGTCTGCGTGGGTTTCCTCCGGGTGCTCCGGTTTCCTCCCACAGTCCAAAGATGTGCAGGTTAGGTGAATTGGCCATGCTAAATTGCCCGTAGTGTTAGGTATAGGGGTAAATGTAGGGCTATGGGTGGGTTGCGCTTCGGCGGGTCGGTGTGGACTTGTTGGGCCGAAGGGCCTGTTTCCATACTGTAATGTAATCTAATATGCCAGCTCCTCAGCCATGCATTCATCTGCTCTATCCTCCTATTCCAGCCCTCACTAGCTCATAGCACTGGGAGTAATCCAGATATTACTACCCTTGAGGGCCTCCCTTTTTAAATTTCTGCCTAACTCTCTGTAATCTCCCTTCAGAATCTCAACCTTTTCCCTTCCTATATCATTGGTTACAATGTGGACAATGACCTCTTGCTGGCCCCTCTCCCCTGTGAGGACATTCTGCACCCTCTCTGAGGCATCCTTGATCCTGGCACCAGGGAAACAACACACCATTCTGCTTTTTCTCTGCTGGCCACAGAAACGTCTGTCTATACCTCGGACTACAGAATCCCCTAACACAATTGATCTCTTGGAAGCCGACGTACCCCTCATTGCATAAGAGCCAGTCTCAATGCCAGAAACTTGGCTGTTCCCCTGAGAATCCATCACCCCCTACATTTTCCAAAACAACGTACCTGTTTGAAATGGGTATATCCACAAAAGACTCCTGCCCTAGGTGCCGACCTCACTTACTCTTCCTGAAGTTAACTCATCTATGTGACTGTATCTGAGACTTTCTCCCCTTCCTATAACTGCCATCCATCATATACTGTTGCTGTTGCAAATTCCTCATCGCTTCTATCTGTCTGTCCAACTGATCCACTCGATCTGATAAGATTCGCATCCAACAGCATTTATGGCAGATATAATCTGCAGTAACCCTTAAACTCTCTTTAAACTCCCACATCTGACAAGAAGTACATATCACTGCAAAGGCCATTTTTGCTCCTTCACAATCTACAGACCCAGAAAATAACACACTCTTATTCCTCTACAAAACACTGCACCAGGTTAAATTAATAGCTATGGCTTATATTTTAAGTTTAATCAAGAGAGTTATCTCCAAAAACATATAATCAAGAAAGAACCCACTGTACTCACTAATACAGCCTTTCGCTTGGACAGACTTAAAACAACAATTAACTTATCGGATTCTGTGCTGTGAACTTCACCCAAACAGGTTCCTCCATGATTAGTTGTGAAATTCACTGTTTGTTAATTTTCCCATATGCACTCCGATGTCCAGCAACACATGAATTCAAAAACAGCAAAGGCAGTAACTGTGTAGGTTATCTCTCTCTCTCTCTCTCTCTCTCTCTCTCTCTCTCTCTCCTGCACTGTCCTCACCACCATGTGCTTCCTTTCTCTGCTCCCTTTTAAACTGCTGTTCTGCTGACTTTGTTTTCCAAAGTTCCAATAAAATGCAACAGCATATAAAACAGTAATTGCTGCTCCTGGAATTCGAGGAAATCACCTCCGGCACCTAAAATACCTCAAAAAAAGGACCAGCTCTTTCAGCCAGAAATTTTTCCCGTCCTCCATAATCCATCAGAATTGTCCACACCCACTACTGGCTGTGGCAGGACTATCACATACTACTTCCACTATTTGGCATACATGTGTTGCAGCTTGCCAATGTTTGAACATCATTCTTAGATACGCCTGATCGTGAGGTTACAAGTTATGGTTGAATAGACTTCTGCTGCTGTAATAGCCCACAGACCTCATCATGCTCAGTTTGAGTTTCTAGATCTGTTTTGATTTAATTCCATTTAACACATTGTAGTACATACTGGGTATCATCCATGGTCTGAAGATGGAACAGGCATCTGCAACAGGTAAATTCTTGAGGATAAACTCGAGTAAGTTTGCCCCTTTTATTGATTCTTTTATATATGACACATCACCAGTCTGACAGATATACCCTCGGGCCTCAACTAGTTCAGCCAGTAGTGGTGCTACTGAACCACTCTTTGCAATTGACATTGAAGTATCCCATGAAAAAATTATTCTGAACCTTTACAAGTCTCAGTAATTCTTCCAACTAATCTTCTTCATAAAATTGTACTAAATTCATTAGCTTTTAAAAAAGTCTTTCAGAGGGTGTGGGCATGACATAGACCAGCAATAGTTGCCAATCCTTAATTGGCGTTAGTGTACCATTGCAGTCCATTTGATGTAAGTTACCTCAACAATGTTTGGAAGAGAGTTCCAGGATTTTGAATGAACAGCAAAATAGTGTTGTTCCAAGTTAGGTTGGTATTGGCTTGGAAGGAAAATGACTGGTGGTGCTCCCATGCATCCGCTGCCCTTATCCTTCTAGGTAGACAAGGTTTCAAAGGTGCTGTGGTTGGATCCTTGCTGAGTTGGTGCAGTGCGTCTTGTAGATGCTGATTGTGATGGCATTGAATATTGAAGATTAGGATGATAATCAAGCGGGCTGCTTAGTGGTATTGAGCTTCTTAAATGTATTGGAGCTGCACTCATCCAGGAAAGTGAAAGATACTCTCTAACACCCGTGGCTTGTGCCTTGTAGATATTGGTCAGGCACTGGGGAGAGCTGTAGTAGATGATAATTAGCTCAAGATTTCCTTGCTCAGATTTGACTAGATGGCATGAGATTGAGAGGATCTGCAGTCAATGTTGTCAACACTCAGGGCTAGTCTCTCCCAACTGTACACCAGAGTGGCCCTCCCATAGCAGATGTGACAGCACATTCCCAGGGAATGTTGGAGTCCAGAACAAAATAAGGTAAAATGTGACTGTCATTTCTGGTGCCTAGGTTGATACCAAATGGCGCATGTGATTTTATTCTTCAACTTTTCGATAATAGTTTTGTACAACTGAGTGGCTTGCTAGGCAATTTCCAATGACACTTCAGAGCCAACCACAATTGCTGTAGATGTACAACAGGATCTTGACCAGATGGGCCAATGGGCTGAGAAGGGGCAGATGGAGTTTAATTCGGATAAATGCGAGGTGCTGCATTTTGGGAAAGCAAAGCTTAGCAGGACTTATACACTTAATGGTAAGGTCCTAGGGAGTGTTACTGAACAAAGAGACCTTGGAGTGCAGGTTCATAGCTCCTTGAAAGTGGAGTCGCAGGTAGATAGGATAGTGGAGAAGGCGTTTGGTATGCTTTTCTTTATCGGTC
>NC_057746.1:20689155-20693249 GCF_004010195.1 Chiloscyllium plagiosum | reverse complement strand
TGTGGTGGAGGCTGGTACAATTGCAACATTTAAGAGGCATTTGGATGGGTATATGAATAGGAAGGGTTTGGAGGGATATCGGCTGGGCGCTGGCAGGTGGGACTAGATTGGGTTGGAATATCTGGTCGGCGTGGACAGGTTGGACCAAAGGGTCTGTTTCCATGCTGTACATCTCTATGACTCAATGTGGGATCACACATACACCATTCTGGTGAGGATAGCTGACTTCTTTCCGAAAAGAAATTAACCAATTACCATTGTTCTGTTTGTGCCAATCGTTTGCTGCACCGTTAGATGAATATTGGGTGAATTCTCTGAACTTCCTCCTGTTGAGAAAGGTGTCTTTTTTTTTACCTTACCTGAGTCCACTATTTTTACAGATGCACAAGAACACGTGGAATGGCATTCTGTCTTTAGAGACAGGCAAATCCAGCAGGCTCTCCTCTTCAACCTGGCACTACTCGCATTCTTCATCCTGCAGCACAGCATTATGGCGATGGAGACAGTGAGGAGATGGACGCTAACTTGCTTTGGGGTCCTTCAGCGATCCGTCTATGTGTTCTGCACGGCAGCCTGTCTCCAGGTGGGCAAAGAAAAGCAGAAGTCGCTCATTCTGAGAACAGAAATGTGAACTCCTTGCAGAATTTGCAGGTTGTGAAGAAGATTCTGAAAAATCACACTGCCCCACATCAGAGAGCTAGAAACCAGAATGTAATACTGTCATGTCAGAAAAAAGAAACTCGGGTACCACATTGTTCCATTTCACTTAGTTACAGACTGTAATATCACACTGTCTCATCCCATCTCACTAGAATGTCTCACTGTCCCATGTCTGAATACTACACACTGGAATATCAGTGTCCCGAGAGTATCATGTTGTACCATAACTGGGATAGAATCTGAAATATCACAATGTTTCATATCACAATGGTGGAAATGGAATTGTTACACTATCATACAACTGATTAGACGCTGGAATTTCACATTGCCCTACTGGAGTGTTAGACAGTGAAATATTGCAGTCTCATTTGGATTGTTTAATACTAGAATATAACACTGTTGCATATCAAAACATTATACACAGATACTCGGATATCAGTCTCAGAAAATATTATGTAGGCATTAATTATTGCTTACCCCTGTATTAGAAACCATGAACTGTGATTTGCTTTTTTTCTTCAATTATTTCCCGCTTTTGATCTCTGTGTAATTTCTCCTCTGTTTCTCTGAAAACTCAATTCATACAGAAACTACTCATCCTGTTACTCTTTCTTCTCTTTCTCACCCAATTTCCTCACCCTCTGTCCCTGTTTTTTCTCTCCTACGTCCTACCTCCATTCCTCCAGTTCTTGACCAGGTCCCGTCCTGATCTTTGCCTCTAACACCTTTCTGACGGCATAACCCATGGCGCTGCCCTCTCATCCCATTTTGTGCTAAGAATTTTTGTTGCTTCTCTTTGGTTCATGGGATTTTCATTGCGAGTCTACATCTGTCACCTTGTCACTTTGCGCCTGTTTTATTTCTGTGATACATTGACCCCATCTTTCTCTCCTCTGACAGCACTCCCATTGCTTGATCTCGCTCACACCATTTTCCTTCTTTTTCTTGTCTTTCTCTGTGCATCTGTCCTTCATTGTTTGCTTCCATCTATGAGCCTTTTTCTTCTGCCTTCTGGATCATTGCACTGTTATCTCTCCTCTCCATATCCCATCGTCACTCCTCTTCCTGCACCTCTCTCCTTTCTCCCTGAACATGTCTGTCCTCTCCTTGCTCTTCTCTGTTTTCTCCTTGCACCTCTTGACCCTCCCTGAAGCTCTTTTTCCTCTTCCTTGACCTCCCTCTCTTCTCCCAGTACTTCTCCCTCCTTTCCCTAAACTTCTGTCCTCTCCCCGTACACTCTCATTTCCTTGTGCCTCTGTCCTGTCTCTTGATCTGTTCCCCTCTCCTCCCTCTGCGTTGTAGCCCTCCAGTCTGAATCATCATCATTTTAACTGTCTGCGTGAATGGTTCACTTCACTCTAAGTTGCAGGTACAATATTTCTCTTTGTCTGTATCTCTCCCGAGTTGTCTATCCCTTGTATCCTGTCCAGATTCTCTTATGTCTTGTGTTGCGGAGATTGTCCTCTCTCTTTGATTTTTGACACCTCTCTGATTTCAATGGTCCTTCTCTTCCCCAGCTGCTGATGCACTACTGGCAGCCCACCCACGCTGCCCCCTTGCTATGGAACGTGTCCAGGGAACCCTGGGTTACCTGGTTTCCATTGGTCTGTTTCATTGTTCACGTCATTGCCTGGCTGATCATCTTCAGTATTGTCCTCATCTTTGACTACGCTGAACTCATGGGTCTCAAGCAGGTAAGTTCTAGGCCCGTTGCATTGGTGTCTGGTTATCGGACCTCAGTTCAGCAGCAGCAGGAACATAGTTGGCCCTAAAGACTTTGGTGTGACTTATATGAGAAACGTTATGTTCAGAAATGCAGGAAACGCTTCATTTCCCACATTGCAGTGGCTATTGGTGATCAAGCTGACTGATAGAATCCCTACAGTGTGGAATGAGGCCATTCAGCCTATCGTGTCCACACCAACCCTCCGAAGAGCATCCAGACTAGACCCCCCATCCCTATAGCCCTGCGTTGCCCATGGCTAATTCACCCAGCCTACACATCTCAAGGGGCACTTTAGCACAGCCGTTCCACCTCACGTGCCCATCTTTGGACTGTGGGAGGAAACCGGAGCACCCAGAGGAAACTCACATAGACACGGAGAGAATCTGCAAATGCCCATGGTTAATTCACCCAGCCTACACATCTCAAGGGGCACTTTAGCACAGCCATTCCACCTCACGTGCCCATCTTTGGACTGTGGGAGGAAACCGGAGCACCCAGAGGAAACTCACATAGACACGGAGAGAATCTACAAACTCCACGCAAACACGTGGAATTGAATTGAGGTGCCTAGTGCTGTGAGGCAGCAGTGCTAACCACTGTAGCACCCTGATGGATAGTAGAATGTGAAAACACTGTGGGATGGGATTTGGGGATTGTGCTGGAAAGCTGTTGGGGATCCTTTGGAATGCTGGCGTTACTATGCATTGACCTCAACGCATCGGGTTAATACATAAGGCTGTAACTCGGGAAGGCAGACTAAATATAAAGGATCTCCTACTTAATCCAAAGATAAGAGGATTGTTGGAGAGCAGTGAAGGTGGGATTATCAAATACTTCCATGAGCAGAGGAAGATTGACGCCTTTGTTAGTCAAGAGTCGGTGTTTATTGAACATCTACAGGAATGTGGAGTTCAGGCCATTGAATAGTAGATCAGGCTCAAGGGGCCGGATGGCCTACTCCTGCACCCAATGGTTATTTTTAAACATGTATGAGCACCCCTACCCCCCGCCTTACTCTATTGCACAGTTAATGATTCCCTCCCTGTTGTCCTCCAGGTTTATTATTGCTGTCTCGCTCTTGGAGACCCCATGGAACTGAAATCGCAGAAGGCCCAGCGTTTGTATTGCCACCTGCGGCACCCGGTCTTCCTGGAGTTCCTGGTCATCCTGTGGTTGCTGCCCAGCTTGTCCCTCGACCGCCTGCTGCTGTCCATCACCTTCACCCTGTACATGATCTGTGGCCACAGCCTGGACCAGCACGACTATCGCTACCTCCGCTCGCAGCTCAACAAGAAGTTTGAGATCTTCTCCCGGGAGGAGAGCACTCACAACCACCCGGCAGCTCACGACAGCCTCGGAGGACCGGTCGAGTACCAGGAGTAGCCTGCAAGCCTTGGGAGGGGGGAGGTGACACCTGCGCATCTGGAAGCATTCCCTGCTTTACCTCTGCGCTGTGACTCCTAAACTGCACAAGGCCTTGGTGATCTTTATCTTTGGCAGCAGATAAGTGCGTGCTTTTTTTTAGAAAGCACTTTCGGGTTTGCATGGTAGTCAGCCTTGGAGTCTTTCCTTCTCTGCTGGCACCTAGCATCCCATCACACTCAGGTATCTCGCAGGTCAGATGTGCAGTGAAGCTCCATTTATCCTGCCTCAACAGTGTGCCTTCGCTTCCAACCTCAGAAAACCACCTCTTCTCCACCCCCCCACC
>NC_057746.1:20681120-20689138 GCF_004010195.1 Chiloscyllium plagiosum | reverse complement strand
CTTCCCCTTCTTGCTGAGTGCTGCATCCTCTATCGCTATCCTATTACCATGCTATAGATTGCCTTGACTGGAGTTGTCAGGTCAGTGCCAATGAATATTTTTGGGTCAGTTTCCTACTGTGCCTGCCTTTCATTTCCAATAGATTGTGTTCCGTTTTGGTCGTATCATATTCCATTTTTAGCATGTCATGTCCCATTTCCGGGAAATTGTGCCATTTTGTGAATGTTAAGTGCCACACTGGGGACAATTTTTGCTATGACGTCCCATGCTGCGCTAGAAACCACTAGCGACATCCTGAGCAAATTTCACAGTGTCTTTACAGCTTTCATCCCTTCCAAATGAGACAGCTTTAACGAGGAAAGTTTTCCCAGAATGAGCATTTCGAGTGTCTGAGTGAAGTGTGAGGCAGTCAGGAATTCTGATGCCTCAGGACAGAATCACACAGGAGTGATTAATGTTCCCTAATTCTGTTCATGTCGGGAGCCTGTCTTCGACCAGAGCAGAAAGTGGAAGTCTTCCAATGAGTGACTTGCATCAGTGATAATTTCAAATCAAGTTGAGTTTGACAACTGCCATTTGTAAATGGGAGTGGTGCATGGATAATTTAGTTATACTGAAAATGACATGATTGAAATTCTGCCATGTAATTTCTTATCACCAATTTTTATCAAAAAATATCATGTTCAGAACAATAAATCATTGCCTTGAGACAGCAGCAGCTTGTGTCAAAATGCTCGAAATTACTTCAGGCAGTGAATTAACTACCAGAGTGCCAAGGTTGGAAAATGCATAAAGGGGTGGCCTTTCTTTTGTTGCTGAGGATGTGGCTTGAATAATTTGCTAATTCCACAGAGAGAATTCTGTAGGATTTGGTTGCCAGAGAACCTTTGCCAAGACTGTAGTTTAATGACTCAGAAATAAAGTTGGAGGGCATTGTTGCTTTACACTTGACAACTTCAGACAGGTTTCATAGGATGGAAGAAAGTTACAAATGTAATCTAAGGACAAAAGGAGGGCATTTGAACCATATTGATCCTGTTCTGGCATTCATTGAGATCATGGTTGCCTAGGTTCATGTACCTGCCTTGTCTCCACCCACTATCCTCATTACTTTTGGGTTAACAAAGACTTAAAATTAACAATCAGCTTAGTACAGGTCAAAAATTACAGAAAAAAAGCTTCAAACCTCTATTTCCTTTTGTATTTACAAATCCTAATACTAATATAAATCTTGAAAGCCTTGGCTCTAATTTTTGTCCCATTACTCCACAAGACTATAAGACACAGGAGCAGAAATTAGGCCACTCAGCCATCGAGTCTGTTCGACAAATCAACAGTCACTCTGTATCTATCTTATGAGTTCCCCTGAATATCTTAAAAGATATCATTCAACTTGCACCGCAGACTTCCTCTATATTCTGTCAGCAGTGTTGACCTCTTCAGTCATTCTTAAGCACAACGGCCACCCATAAAAACAACCAATCTTCCTGCGAGGTCATGCCAATTACAGTAAAGTGTTCAGTGTACCAGCACCGAAATTTCAGAATTAGAAGACATGAGAATGACATTGTGATATCCTGAGCAAATTTCATACAGAGTCCTTACGACTTTCATTCCTTCCAAATGAGATGGCTTTAACGAGGAATTTGGTCCATCACACCTCTCTCACGTGATGATGGCTGGATCATTGGGACTTATAGCTCAGTTCCCTTCGAAAGTCGGTGCAGCGGGGAAGAGGTGTTTTTTGCTTGTTTATTTTGTGGCATAGTTTGTAATGTGCCTTTGAACAGGACGAATTGAACCCCAGGGTCAGGGTGCAGCACAAAAGAGTGTCTTCACAGGTAATCCATAAACTCTGGCTGGTGATAGTTACTAATTTGACTGTCTTAGTATAGGTTGAAAGTAAATTGAGGAAATACTTACAGACTACAAATTAAATGACTAGTACAAGCATACTAACAATCCAGTTAATAAGCAATTAAAATAGAGATGCTGGGCCATGTGTCATAACTGCATGATGTTGGAGCTGGTAGACACCATTATGTTCATCATGATCACATCTGAAGCATATGTTGGTTACTTAAGGAACTCCAGCTCAGAGCTGATGAACTGGATCTGAGCTTTGAATACTGTGACATTAACGGGAGGGGGAGGGGAGTTACATAGTCACTGCATTTCAGGAGACAGTCAAAGCTCTTCAGTTACTCACTTTGAAATCAGTCAGTGTTCAGGCACAGGAGGGTGTGACTACCAGTGAGGCAGGGAGAGGAATACAGGAGGTAGTGCTGAAGGACCCTCAACGTTGAGCTTGTCTAACAGGTTTGAGAGTCGTGCTCCCTGTGTGGATGAGAGTGGGAGGCTGGAGAGACAGCCATTGAACTGAGGTACAGGGAGAAATTCAAGTCGGGGTGGGGAGGCGGTAGAAAAGAGAAATGTAGTTGTAATCAGGGATGGTATCGTCAGGGGAATAGACACTGTTCAGGAGTCCTGAAGGCTGTGTTGACTGCCTGGTACCTGGGTTCAAGATACCTTATCTGGGCTGCAGAGGAACTTGGAGTGGGTGGGTAAGGATCTGTGTAGGTATCAATGATATAGGCAGAAGAGGAAAAAAGTCCTGCTGGGGGAATGTGAACAGCCAGGGCTAAATTAAAAAGCAGAACTAGTAATAATGTCTGGATTGCTACCTAAGCCATGGATAAATTGGGCACAAGGTCAACATGATTAAAGAGGTAACCAGTGGCTCAAAGATTGGTGTTGGAGAAATGGGTTTGAATTCATGGGGCATTGACACCAGTACTGGGGAAGAAGGGAGCTGTTCGAATGGGACAGGCTGCACCTGAATCATGCTGAGACCAGAGTCCTGGTGAATCTCATAACCAGGGCTGTGCTTAGGGCTTTAAACTAAATAGGGGAGTTGGGGAGATGGGAGTGGTTTGCGTTCCATGGAAAATTATGAAACAAGGATTTGCATGTATTTGAAAAGGGAAGGACTGATTAGGGATAGTCAACATGGCTTTGTGCACGGGAAATCATGTCTCGCTAACTTGATTGAGTTTTTTTAATAAGTAACGAAGAGGATTGATGAGGGCAGGGCAGTGGACATGATCTATATGGACGTCAGTAAGGCATTCGACAAGGCTCCTCATGGTAGACTGGTTAGCAAGGTTAGATCTTATGGAGTACAGGGAGCACGAGCCATGTGGATACAAAACTGGCTCGAAGGTAGAAGACAGAGGATGGATGTGGAGGGTTGCCTTTCAGACTGGAGACGTGACCAGTGGTGTGCCACCAGAATCGCTGCTGGGTCCACCGTTTTTCATTATTTATATAAATGATTTGGATGTGACCATGGGAGGTATACTTAGTAAATTTGCAGATGACACCAACATTGGAGGTGTAGTGGACAGCAAAGAAGATTACCATTGAATATAACGGGATCTTGAAAGGACCTAAGGGGCGATTCTTCTCACGCAAAGAGTGATGCATGCGTGGAATGAGCTGCCCGAGGAAGTGATAGAGCATTTGCAGCATTTAAAAGGCATCTGCATAGGCATATGAATAGGAAGAGTTGAGAGGGACATGGGCCAAGTGCTGGCAAATGGGACTAGATTAGGTTAGGATATCTGGTCAGCATGGAGGAGTTGGACCAAAGGGGTCTGTTTCCATACTGTACATCTCTATGACTCTAAGTTAAAGGGATGGGATGGCTCAGCAGCAGCTATTAAAGTTTCTAGAACAACTAATAGGACACAGAGTATGGAAAGGGTCCAAAATCTAACTTCAAGCACAGCAGATAAGAGTAAACTGTGAAGGGTGATGGTCCACATAGGACTGAGGATGTTGGATTTAAATACACACAATGCTCAAAACAAGGTAAATGAGCTTGCAGCGTTTATTGAAATTGATGGCTATGTTATTGTAGACTGCAAGAGGATTACAGCTGGAAATAAAGGGCTTGTCATTTGAGGAGTCTGGGTCAGTACTCTATGGAGTTCGATTTGATTACTTACAGTGTGGAAACAGGCCCTTCGGCCCAGCAAGTCCACACCAACCTCCCAAGACCCATTCCCCTAATACTATGGGCAATTTAGCATAGCCAATTCACCCAACCTGCACATTTTTGGACTGTGGGAGGAAACCGGAGCACCCGGAGGGAACCCACACAGACACAGGGAGAATGTGCAAACTCCGCACAGACAGTCGCCTGAGGTGGGAATTGAACCCGGGTCTCTGGCGCTGTGAAGCAGCAGTGCTAACTGCTGTGCCACCATGCCACCCACAGTTTAGAAGAATAATGGGTGATCAGTACTGAGAAGCCTGGTAGAGTGGATATGGAGAAGATGTTACCACTAGTCGGAGAAACTAGGACCCAAGGGCATAGACTCAGAGTGAAGGGTCGACCCTTTAGAATGGAAGATGAGGAGGAATTTCTTCAGCCTGAGGGTAGTTAATTTGCAGGGTAATGGAGGCCAAGTCATTGAATGTATTTAAGACAGAGATAGATAGACTCTTGATAGTAAGGGAATCAAGGATCACAGAAGAAGGCAGCAGGAGAATGGGGTTAAGAAACGTATCAGCCTGGTCAAATGGCAGAGCTGACTTGATGGGCTGAATGGCCTACTTCTCCTCATGTGTCTTATAGATCTTGGACTCAACTCCACTTTCCTGCTTGCCCCGATAGCTCTTGACTCTCCTAGATCAAATATCTATCCAATCCAGCCCTAAATATATTCCACTGATCTCTGGAGGAGAGTATGCCAAAGACTAAATGACCTTCTGAGAGAAAAAAACATTCATCCTCACCTCCATCTTAAATGAGAGACACTTCGGTTTTAAACTGTGCCCTCTAGTTGTAGATTCAGCCCCCGGGAAGAGGTATGTTCTCCACATCCATAGAAACATAGAATTGTATGAAAAGGAGTAGGGCATTTGAGCCTGCTCCGCATGAATGGTTGATCATCCAACTCAGTACTCTGTTCCCACTTTCTCTCCATACTCTTGTGTCCCTCTGCCATGTCAAGGCACATCACAATTTTATATGTTCCAAAATAAAACTCTTTTTAACTCCGATGAGTGTCGTTACAATCTGCTCAATCTCCTGCTCAGAAGACAACCCCTTTATCCAAAGAATCAGCCAAGTGAACCTTCTGAACTATATCCCTCCTTAGGCATGGCGATTAAAGCTGTACACAGTACTCTGGGTGTCTAGGTTTCCATTTATGACTCGGCTTTTGTTTGGTAAGGTAAAAATTGGCAGAACCAACTGAGGCTTGCGTGAATAGAGTAGCTGTTTTAACGTTACATTTTACTAATTTGCAACTTAAATCTAATGACCAGACTTAATATAAACCAGGCCACACCTTTTCATCTGTTTGGCCTTATTCAATGTTCTTTCTGTTATGTCTAATTTATCAGTCAATAAACGCCTTCTTTGTCACTGTCCTACACACACAATACTCTTGGATGTGAATACAATGATTAGGTCTGTGCACCCAAGAGTATTATTTTACATGTGATTCCCTCCTTTGTCAGAAGCTAGAAGATGCACTGTTAACTGTTTACTCAAAGGAACTCATTTCAAACACCAGCCATTTCACATTTTCATACCACTTGCTGTGCTGCTGTCAGCTGTGGCTCAATTATAGTCAAATAGTGTCATGCAGCACAGAAGAGACCTTTCACTGCATTGAGTCTGTGCTGAACCATCTGCACTAATCCCACTTTTCAGCATTTGGCCCATAGCCTTGAATGTCATGACCCCTCAACTGCTAATTCAAGTGTCTCTTAAAAGTTACGAGATTTCATGCTGCAAACTGCCCTCCCAGGCAGTACATTCCAGATTCCCAACCCTCTATCGATGATTTATTTTCTCCCCAAATCCCTTATGACCCTCTCTGCTCTTCATTTTTTAAAAAGATACCAACTTGCTACTGACCCTTCAACTAAGGAGAGCCGGTGCTGTCTTATCTGTGACTCCCGTGCTCCAAAGAAAACAATCTAAGCCTATCCAGCTTCTCTTCATAGCTAAATTGCTCTATCCCGAGCAATATCCTGGTGAATCTCCTTTGGGGCGCGTAATTGCATCCTCCCTGTAGTGTGGTGACCAGACCTGCATACAATGCTCCAGCTGTGACCGAAACAAAGGTTTGCTCAGCTCCAACATAACCTCCATGATCTTATCATCTATGTCACGACTGATAATGGGAGCGTGCCAGAAGCCTCCTAACTGCCCTATGAATGTGTCCTGCCTCCTTCAGGGATCTGAGGAGAAGCACCACAAAGTCTCCCCATTCCTCTGAGCCTGCCTGTACCCTGACATTCATTGAGTACTCCCTTTGCCTTGTTGCATTTTCCAAAGTGCATCACCTCATACTTTTCAGGGTTAAATTACATCTGCCCCTGATAATTTTCTTCTCCATTATTACACAACCTGGCCAATCTTTGAGTCATTCACAAGCTTACTTATCGTCACTACGTACTCAACTGTATGATGTATAGGATGCTTGGTGATCATAAGTAAACTTGTGGATGACTCAAAGATTGGCCAGGTTGTGTAATAATGGAGAAGAAAAGTATATATATCTCATAGATATTAAGGGACCGAGCACTGATTCCTGTGGTACACCACTGGATGCAGATCTCCAGTCACACCAACAGCTTTCTACCACTACCCTCTGACTCTTGCCACTAAGCTTATTATAGATCTATCTTGACAATTTATCCTGAATCCCATGTGCTTTTAGCTTTTTTATCAGTCTCCCATATGGGACCTTGTCAAAGGCTTTGCTGAAATCCATATAAACTACATCAGTAGCACTACCCTCATCAATGCACTTGATTTGATTTGATTTAATTTATTGTTGTCATGTGTTTGATCATAGCAAACAAGGACATACAGATCATTGGGTGCATAGTCAGAGCGAGACATACAAGGTTACAGCTGCACAGGAGGTGGACAAAGAAAGATCAACATTAGGTTTGAAATTAGAGAGGTCCATTCAGCAGTCTAATAATAGCAGGGAAGAAACTGTTCTTGAACATCCTGATCACCTTCTTGAAACGTTACATCCAATATGTTCGGCGTGACCTCCCTCTGAGAGGCCATGCTGACTCTCCCTGACCAAGCCTTGCCTCTCCAATGGAGATTAATTCTCTCCTGCAGAATTTTCTCCAATAGTTTCCCCACCACTGGGAGGTAACACTCTCACCTCAAGGTTAAATTTTCCACCAAAAGAGAAAATGCTGGAAAATCTCAGCAGGTCTGGCAGCATCTGTAAGGAGAGAAAAGAGCTGGCGTTTCGAGTCTAACTGACCCTTTGTCAAAGCTGACAAAGGGTCAGTTAGACTCGAAACACCAGCTCTTTTCTCTCCTTACAGATGCTGCCAGACCTGCTGAGATTTTCCAGCATTTTCTCTTTTGGTTTCAGATTCCAGCATCCACAGTAATTTGCTTTTGTCAAATTTTCCACTCCTCCTCAAAGTTTGAGGATAAAAATCAAGACCAAGGCATCAGGGCAGTAATGATGGAGTGCTGTACCGTCATTGGTGCCATCCTTTAGAAGGAAGGGTAGGAGATTGAGAAGGGTGATTACTCAGGCAATAAAGGCCTGCAGTCAAGTACAGATAATGTTGCCATTTCTTGCTCAGATCTGCAGTGTGTGCACAGAAACATCTGCCATCAATTCAAATTAGTCTCATGAGCTGAGGTGAATTGAGATAAGGATGAGGCCATCTTCTTTGTGAAATGGCCAACCAATCCTTTATCCCCTTCACCATCGGGTCAGATTACCTGAAGCTGCTAGGTATATGGCTCAGTGGGGTAAAAACAATGACTGCAGATGCTGGAAACCAGATTCCGGATCAGTGGTGCTGGAAGAGCACAGCAATTCAGGCAGCATCCGAGGACAGGCAAAATCGACGTTTCGGGCAAAAGCCCTTCATCAGGAATAAAGGCAGAGAGCCTGAAGCGTGGAGAGATAAGCTAGAGGAGGGTGGGAGAGAAGAGGAAAACTTCTTCA
>NC_057746.1:20668164-20680434 GCF_004010195.1 Chiloscyllium plagiosum | reverse complement strand
GTCTCTGAAGAAGGAGGCCATCTGGTGTGTTCTGTGGTGGAACTGGTCCTCCTGGGAGAAGATACGGCGGAGGCGGAGGGATTGGGAATACGGGATGGCATTTTTGCAAGAGATAGGGTATGAAGTGGTGTAATCCAGGTAGCTGTGGGAGTTGGTGGGTTTGTAGAAGATGTCAGTGTCAAGTCGGTCGTCACTGATGGAGATGGAGAGGTCCAGGAAGGGGAGCCAGGTGTCGGAGATGGTCCAGGTAAATTTAAGGTCAGGGTGGAATGTGTTGGTGAAGTTGATGAATTGCTTAACCTCCTCGCGGGAGCACGAGGTGGCGCCAATGCAGTCATCAATGTAGTGGAGGAAGAGGTGGGGAGTGGTGCCGGTGTAATTACGGAAGATCAACTGCTCTACGTAGCCAACAAAGAGACAGGCATAGCTGGGGCCCATACGTGTGCCCATGGCTACCCCTTTGGTCTGGAGGAAGTGGGAGGATTCAAAGGAGAAATTGTTAAGGGTGAGGACCAGTTCGGCCAAACGAATGAGAGTGTCGGTGGAGGGGTACTGTTGGGAACGTCTGGAGAGGAAAAAATGGAGGGCTTGGAGGCCCTGGTCATGGCGGATGGAGGTGTAGAGGGATTGGATATCCATGGTGAAGATATATGGCTCAGTGGGGCCATCAAGCTGTGTGTAGACCCTCCGTGCACAAACACCAAGTGCCACTATGTGCTGAGGTTCTACCTGTCCTTGGTGTTGCGAAGGAGGAGCTGGACTTTTTGCCGCAGAACACTTCCAAGTTTTTCGACTGTGATGTCTGCTTTATCCCTCGTGGAAAAAGTTTGTTTAATAAAGCATGTTTGATGGCAAGTCCATCAGGCAGTGGTCAGCATGTAGCGAGCTCAAGACTCTGCGGGAAAAGGAGAGGGTGGATCCTCTCGGGTTGTTCCCTGAGCTAACTGTCAAAGTCATTTGGCAGAATGCCTCTTCACCAGAACTTTCCAACAAGCACCAAGATGTGGGCTTGGTTAGTGGCAAGAAGGGCAGTACCCATCAGATCCTTCATGTATGCCCAGACTCTCTGTGCCATTGCACACTACCCTTAGGGAGAGCTGTACTGGTGAAGAGATCATTGCACATCCCCTTCTGTAATGTACCTTCATGAAAAATGACTGGAGAGGGATGCAGTGTTTCTTGTCAAGATTCATCCCTTGCAGCTCCAAGGCATGGCACTCTGTGCTATGTGGGCTGTTCCATTGAGATGCTCCAAGATAGACATTAATTGCACCTGAAGGACTATCAACTCCATGAAAGACGCTCTTTGATCTGTCAGAATTCAGTTGGTCTTGCAGTGCAATGAGTTGTTCTCGATCGAATGTTGCAGATTGACACATTCCACGGAATGGAACTCCATCCTAGGACTACATGCTGTGGGACCCAGTAAAGCTTAGGGTAGCTGCTGTTAAAGTGCAGTGGGGGAATGACCATCATCTGCAACATTTCTTTCATTATGTACCAAAGATCTGATAACTTATAGAACCCCTTGTAGCTTGTATTGGAATGTAAATGGTTTCTGGTCAAATCTAGTAAATGTTCCAATTTTGTATTAGGGTGAAGGGACATAAGACTGCAATGCTCAAGTGAAAATGTGATATTTTAAAATGATATTTTCTGTAATGTCCAGACTGTTTCGTAATGTACTTAGCGATAATTTATGAATAACATACATTTTTGCAAACTAACAAAGAAATCTTTTGGTCATTGAACAAAGCTGTTTCTTTGGATGAAGATACAAGATCCTCATGGAATTCTTTCAAATGGCTGGGGAACTGCCCCTGATGTCATGACCAGCACTTAATAAAGAAACAGATTATCTGACCATCATATTGCATAAATTGGCTGCATGTTTTCTGCATTAAACCAGTGATTCCACTCAAAGGTAATTCATTGAGAAAGCAGATGAACATTGTTAAAAGACAAATGAATAAGCTTAATTCCCAAACAAGAACATCTGCCAGAGGTCATCTTTTGCATGTTTTCTATTACCTCATAAGGAGTGTCAAAACAGGCAGACAAAACACGTGAAATTGCTTTTCATACCCTGTGCCTGTTAAGCAAAGCTATTATTCTCAACAAAACTGAATATGGACTGGGCAGTACAACCAGTGACAGGAACTGAGGTTTGAAGTCCAAGGGAATTGAAAAGCCAATGCCACACTATGCATGTCTGATATTAGGACTTCTTAAAAATGTGTCAAAAAAGGCGTAAGCTCAGATCTTGCTGTCAGTGTCAAAGTAAGGGCAATCATCAGTCATCATGCTTAAAAATGGCCATTGACTTTACAATTTCTTGTCCAAAACAGTCCAATGCATTCTACAATGAAGTGTGTGTGTGTGTGCCCTAGTTGATTGTCACCACATCAACAAACATTCACTACTGACTCTCAGTAGCAGCAGTGTGTACCAAGACACACTGCAGAAAGTCCCCAAGGTTCATTAGACAGCAGCTTCCAACCCACGACCAGTACCATCTAGAAGGATAATGGCAGCAAATACATGGGAGCACAAGCATATCTCTATCAAAGTCATTGAATTCTTCAAGTCACTTTGTCAATATCCTGGAGTTTCCTCCCTAATGGCACTGTGGGTATACCTACATCAATGCATTGCAGCAGTTCAAGAAGACAGCTCGCCACCTTCTTCTCAAGGGCGACTGCAGATAGGCAATAAATGCTAGTAATGCCGACATCCTCTGAATAAATAAAATGTGCAAGGTTGTGTGTAAAACACAATCTAAGGAGAGAGGAAGAAAAGTTGGATTAAGAGAGGGGGAAAAAAGAAATTAAAAAGTAAACTTTTCAAAGTATATAGCAATATTGAAATCTGAAGGAATCAAATTACACACTTGTGAATTTTAATTTTCAGCACCCTGAAGATTGTTTAGAAAGAATTAAACCTTCATATAATGATAAAAATTCACATAAAGGCCAACCCCAACATGTTTTTTTTTCTGTTTTGTGGGTATTTGAGGGGGAACTATTGCAACTTCATGTCATTGATGTGTTGCTTCGCTGGTGCCAAGATCAAGGATGTCTCAGAGAGGATGCAGAAGTTCTCAAAGGGGAGAGGGACCAGCAAGAGGTCATTGTACACATTGGATCCAACGACATAGGAAGGGAAAAGGATGAGATTCTGAAGGAAGAATATAGAAAGTTAGGCAGGAATTTAAAAAGGAGGTCCTCGAGGGCAGTAATATCTGGATTACTCCCAATGCTATGAGCTAGTGAGGTTAGGAATAGGAGGAGCGAGTAGATGAATGCGTGGCTGAAGAGCTGGTGTATGGGAGAAGGATTCATATTTTCCGATCATTGGAATCTCTTCTGGCGTAGAAGCGACCTGTACAAGATGGATGGATTGCACCTGAAATGGAAGGGGTCTAATATACTGGCAGGGAGCTGCTCAGGAGGAGTTAAACTAGTAAAGAGTTGGGGTGGGACCCAGAGAGATACTGAGGAAAGAGATCAATCTGAGACTGGTACAGTTGAAAAAACAAGTGAGTCAAACAGCCAGGGCAGGCAGGAACAAAGCAGAGAACAAGGCAGGACTGATAAATTATACTGCATTCATTTCAATGCAAGAGGCCTAACAGGGAAGGCTGATGAACTCAGGGCATGGTTAGGAACATGGGACTGGGTTATCATAGCAATTACAGAAACATGGCTCAGGGATGGACAGGACTGGCAGCTTAATGATCCAGTATACAAATGCTACAGGAAGAACAGAAAGGGAGGCAAGAGAGGAGGGGGGTGTGGCATTTTTGATAAGGGATAGCATTACAGCTGTACTGAGGGAGGATATTCCCGGAAATACATTAGGGAATTTATTTGGGCGGAACTAAGAAATAAGAATGGGATGATCACATTAGTGGGATTGTATTATAGACCCCCAAATAGCCAGTGGGAAATTGAGAAACAAATTTGTAAGGAGATTTCATTTATCTGTAAGAATAATAGGGTGGTTATGGTCAGGGATTTTAACTTTCCAAACATAGACTGGGACTGCCATAGTGTTAAGAGTTTAGATGGAGAGGAATTTGTTAAGTGTATAGAAGAAAATTTTCTGATTCAGTGAAGGTTCCCCATGGGAGACTGATTAGCAAGGTTAGATCTCATGGAATACAGGGAAGACCAGCCATTTGGGTACAGAGCTGGCTCAAAGGTAGAAGACAGAGGGTGGTGGTGGAGGGTTGTTTTTCAGACTGGAGGCCTGTGGCAAGTGGAGTGCCACAAGGATCGGTGCTGGGCCCTCTGCTTTTTGTCATTTACATAAATTATTTGGATGTGAGCATAAGCAATACAGTTAGTAAGTTTGCAGATGACACCAAAATTGGAGGTGTAGTGAACAGCAAAGAGGGTGACCTCAGATTACAACAGGATCTGGACCAGATGGGCCAATGGGCTGAGAAGTGGCAGATGGAGTTTAATTCAGATAAATGCGAGGTGCTGCAATTTGGGAAAGCAAATCTTAGCAGGACTTATACACTTCATGGTAAGGTCTTAGGGAGTGTTGCTGAACAAAGAGGCTTGGAGTGCGCGGTCATAGGTCCTTGAAAGTGGAGTCGCAGGTAGATAGGATAGTGAAGAGTCCAGAACTAGAGGGCATAGGTTTAGAGTGAGAGGGGAAAGATATAAAAGAGACCTAAGGGGCAACTCTTTCTTGCAGAGGGTGGAACATGTATGGAATGAACTGCCAGAGGATGTGGTGGAGGCTGGTATAATTGCAACATTTAAGAGGCATTTGGATGGGTATATGAATAGGAAGGGTTTGGAGGGATATGGGCTGGGTGCTGGCAGGTGGGACTAGATTGGGTTGGGATATCTGGTCGGCATGGACGGGTTGGACCAAAGCGTCTGTTTCCATGCTGGACATCTCTATGACTCTATGTGGATGTACCTACTAGGGAAGGTGCAAAACCTGACCTATTCTTGAGAAATAAGACAGGGCAGGTGACTGAGGTGTCAGTGGGGGAGCACTTTGGGGCCAGCGACCATAATTCTATTAGTTTCAAAACAGTGATGGAAAAGAGTAGACCAGATCTAAAAGTTGAAGTTCTAAATTGGAGGAAGGCTAATTTTGACGGTATTAGGCAAGAACTTTCAAAAGCTGGTTGGGTGCAGATGTTCACAGGTAAAGAGATGTCTGGAAAATCGGATGCCTTCAGAAATGAGATAACGAGAGTCCAGAGATAGTATATTTTTGTTAGGGTGAAAGGAAAGGCTGGTAGGTGTAGGGGATGCTGGATGACTAGAGAAATTGAACGTTTGGTTAAGAGAAAGAAGGAAGCATATGTCAGATATAGAGACAGCGAGTGAATCCTTAGAAGAGTTTAAAGGCAATAGGAGTATACTTAAGAAGGAAATCAGAAGGGCAAAAAGGGGACACGAGATAAGTTTGGAAAATAGGGTTAAGGAGAATCCAAAGGATTTTTACAAATACATTAAGGACAAAAGAGTAACTAGGGAGCAAATAGGGCTCCTCAATGATAAGCAATGCAGCCTTCGTGTGGAGCTGCAGGAGATGGGGGAGATACTAAAGGAGTATTTTGCATCAGTATTTACTGTGGAAAAGGACATGGAAGATATAGAATGTGGGGAAATAAATGGTGACATCTTGGAAAATGTCCATACTACAGAGGAGGAAGTGCTGGATGCCTTGAAATGCAAAAAGGTGATAAATCCTCAGGACCAGATCAGGTGTACCCAGAACTCTGTGGGAAGATAGGGAAGTGATTGCTGGGCTCCTTGCTGAGATATTTGTATCATCGATAATCACAGGTGAGGTGCCAGAAGACAGCAGGTTGGCTAACGTGATACCATTATTTAAGAAAGGTGGTAAGGACAAGCCAGGGAACAATGGACCAGTGAGCCTGATGTCGGTGGTGGGCAAGTTTTTTTTTTAGATTAGATTAGATTACTTACAGTGTGGAAACAGGCCCTTCGGCCCAACAAGTCCACACCCACCCGCCGAAGCGTAACCCACCCATTCCCCTACATTTACCCCTTTTCCTAACACTAGGGGCAATTTAGCATGGCCAATTCACCTGACGTGCACATCTTTGGACTGTGGGAGGAAACCGAAGTACCCGGAGGAAACCCACGCAGACACGGGGAGAATGTGCAAACTCCACACAGTCAGTCGCCTGAGTCGGGAATTGAACCCGGGTCTCTGGCGCTGTGAGGCAGCAGTGCTAACCACTGTGCCACCGTGCCGCCCACATTGTTGGAGGGAATCCTGAGGAACAGGATTTACAGATTTTTGGAAAGGCAAGTACTGATTAAGGATAGTCAACATGGCTTTGTGCGTGGGAAATCATGCCTCACGAGCTTGATTGAGTTTTTTCAAAAAGTAACAAAGAGGATTGATGTGGGCAGAATGATGGACATGATCTATATGGACTTCATTAAGGTGTTCGACAAGGTTCCCCATGATTTACAAGGATGTTTCCAGGGTTGGGGGATTTGAGCTACAGGGAGAGGCTGAATAGGCTAGGGTTGTTTTCCCTGGAGCGTCAAAGGCGAAGGGGTGACTTCATAGAGGTATATAAAATCATGAGGGGCATAGATAGGTTAAATAAACAAAGTCTTTTCCCTGGGGTCGGGGAGTCCAGAACTAGAGGGCATAGGTTTAAGGTGAGAGGGGAAAGATATAAAAGAGACCTGAGGGCAACTTTTTCACGTAGAGGATGGTACGTGTGTGGAATGAGCTGCCAAAGAAAGTGGTGGAGGCGGGTACAATTACATCATTTAAAACCCATCTGGATCGGTATATGAATAGGAAGGCTTCAGAGGGATATGGGCCCAAGTGCTGGCAAATGGGACTAGATTAGGTTGAGATATCTGGTCGGCATGGACGAGTTGGACCGAAGGGTCTGTTTCCGTGCTGTATATCTCTCTGACTCTGTGACTCTAATGCCAGACACTAAACCATGGTGCAGTGACTTTAATGCCAGACACTAAACCATGGTGCAGTGACTCTAATGCCAGACACTAAACCATGGTGCAGTGAAGCTGCTGGTGGTGAAGGAAAATTCTTCAGCAAAGTTTTGATCTGCAACTTTTAGAAGAAATGTTAAGCCTAAACTCAATCTGCTCCTTCCCATCAAACTAAAGGAATCCATTTTGAAGAAGACGGGAGTGTCCCTGGTGTCCTTCAAATATTGAATAAACTTTACTCTTTGCAGGATCTTGACTGCTGTGTTTCCAACATTACAATAGTGACTACACGTCACAAATATACAGTTGACTGTAAAATTCATTGCAACATCCTGAGGTCTTGTAAGTCTCCATACAAGTACAAGTTTTTCTTCACTGAACTGCATTTGTGAGTACACCAGAAGTCACTGTCCAATTTGTTCCTAATGAATAGTAAATACTGACGATCTTGTTGTTATTCCTACAGTAAACTCTGAACTATTGTTTTCTTTTCCTGACAGCTATGGTATGTGAAGGATGATACACTCTGCAAAAATGACTTCCCTGTAAGGGAAGTGGTCTGTACTTATTATCATTTCTACAGGTGGAATGTGCTGCAGGCTGTATGCACTAATTACAAATCAGGAACTCATTTATTTCTATTGCTCAAGTTAGGTTCCTTTCTATGTTATTGAAGAGAGAGAGACTGCATTTCTGTAGTGCCCTTCACGAACTCAGGCTCTGCAAACCTTCTCGAACAATGAATTTTGAAGTGAGTTTTCAACTTTTTTGAACGTGTAGTCACATCTTTAATATTTAACTTACCTTTGCCATTCCAGAGAGCAACAGCAGTCAACTGGGGCACAGGAAAGTCCCACGAAGACCAAAGATGTCACAATGATTAATGGGTTACATATTAGCCATAATGTCAGAGGTTAGCCCATGCATCAAAATGGTGCATGGCATCTTCTATGTCCATCTGAGGGGGCTGACGGAGTCCTATTTTAATGTCTCCGCTCACATGAAAAGTCACATCTCTAGTGATCCAGCACTGTCTCTCAGTCCTGCTAGTGACAGTGGTCAGCCCCCAGCTGGGCCTCAGGTCTATTCAGCCTGCTAAAGAAAACTTCAGGTCTTTACAAAGATATGTTCTTCCACGAACTTCATGTCATTGCCTCCCTTTACGCATTGTCTACCTTCTGCCTCCTTAGGAATGCCACCTGACAGGAAGATTGCCAATCAGATCCTAATGAATGGTGGAGTAAGCTCAGAGAGTCAAGTGGCCTTAGCCTGCTCCTGGGTCGCTTTAATTCTCCCGAGATCTCCAGCATTTCAGAGCTAACCTCCAGCAAATTGCTTCTGGCAATCGTGAACAAAATATATTACAGCATTAAAAAAAGTGTTTTCATAACATTTTATTCTCAACACATTATTTGTCATAAAAATATTACAGGCCAGGAGAAATAAAAGCTTGACTGACAGGCTAGCACCAGCCAGAACAAGGTAGATTAGATTGCCTACAGTGTGGAAACAGGCCCTTTTCCCCCACATGAGCACACCAACCCTCTGAAGAGTAACCCACCCAGACCCATTTCCCTCTGAACTAATGCACCTAACACTATGGGGCAATTTAGCACGGCCAATTCACCTGATCTGCACATCTTTGGATTGTGGGAGGAAACTGGAGCACCCGGAGGAAACCCATGCCGATGCAGGGAGAATGTGCAAACTCCACACAGAACAGTTGCCTAAGGCTGGAGTTGAACCCGTGTCCCTGGCGCTGTGAGGCAGCAGTGCTAGCCACTGTGCCACCCCAGTCAGGTCACTTTCTAAACAGCCATGGGAAAGAGGGACTGTATAAAGGTATTGTTTCAGGAAACCTAGAACAGAAAGAGCAGGATGCGGGGTAAATGGTTGGGTTGGATGTGGAAGTACCATGTAACAAGATCAGGGATAACCAGATCTGGCAACCGAAGCCCTGCTGCAGAACCTGATTACGGAATCAGAATCATAAAGTTGTTACAATGTAGGGGGAGGCCATTCAGCCCATCATGTCCACCCCAGCTTTCAAAATGAGCAGTTCACTTAGTGCCATTCTCCTGCCTCCTCCCCATGACTCTACACTTTCTACCTGTTCAAATAACCATCTCGCCCCTTTTCAAATGTCCCATTTGAATCTGCCTCCACCATATTCTCAGGCAGTGCATTACAGATTCCAACTGCTCACTGCGTGATAAAAGATTTTCCTCATGTCAGTTTTGCTTCTTACACCAAGTACTTCACATCAGTGCCTCTCATCCCAATCCTTTCATGAATGGAAAGGTTTTCCCACCTATTTACTCTGCCCTGACTTTTCGCGATTTTGAATACTTCAATCAGATATCTCTTCTTCAAGGAAAACAACTTTTCCAATGAGTTTCATAACCAGAATTCCTCAGCACTGAAACCAGTCTTCTGCACTCTCTCCAACACCTTCACATCCTTCCTAAACCATGACACTTAGAACTGGACTCCAACTTAGGCCAAACTAGGCCATATAATTTCAACAACTTGCTTTTTGTACTTCACATCCATGTGAATAAAGACGAGCAGATTGAATGCTTTATTAACTGCTCTCTCGACCTGTCCTGCCACTTATAGCCAGTTTTACCAAGGAAACATCTACCTTGTGATTTCTTGTGTGCCCTTCCCTAAACTCTGCTGAAGGGCTGTACTGGAGACAAAATTACTTGCTCCTGTCACTTGGCTGTGCCTTTCTTTGCCCCGTACACCGTAGCCATGAAGGGAACACTGTCTTGTTCAAAATAGGGCTGCACGTTTTTGTGGTAATAATGTGAGCATTCCCCTCCCTCACCCTGGTGCACCAGCACATCTTTTAATCCATCCATTCAATGTTCAATATGCTTTTGCATGGTGGACAATGCAGTTATTTTACAGTTGAACCTGATCACACCCAACAGCCAAAGTTGGTTACAACTGGGTAGCTGGTTTGTGCTGCAGAGTGACACCAACAATGTGAGTTCAATTCCCACCGTGGCTGAGGTTACCTTGATAGGTGTATCTCAAGCCCTTGCCTGAGGTGTTGTGGCCCTCAGGTTAAACTAGTTGTTTTTCTCAAATGAGAGGGAAGCCCCCTGGAACTATGGTGACTTTACCTTCTTGTGATGTATGGTAGTGTCCCTTACGTCTGAGTAAGGACGCCTCAGTTCATAATCACACCTGAGGTATAAAATAACATATCTGGGCTGACTGATTAGAAAATATTTTGGAAAAAGAAAGGAAGGTGAGCAGCCGGTGAAATTCTTTGAGAAGTGGTTCCCTGAATTCCTTGGTTTAGAGGTAGAGAAGGGAAGGATAACAATTGGAAGAACCCACCGGATCACGGCACGAAAGCCAGGTGTGGATCAGCACCCACACCCTGTCCTGGTAAGGTTCCATCATTGTAAAGACAAGCAGAGGGCTATGGAGGCCTCCAGAGCCCCAGGGAGGGTGTCAGTATGTGGTGGCTCCAGGGTCAAATTCTCTCAAGACTTCTCAGCGGCAGTGGTCCGGAAAAGGAAATCGTACGATGGTGTCAAGAGGAGATTGAGAGAGATTGATCCTAGCTTGGGATCCAGTATTCTTTAAGATATCCAGCGGTGCTTTGGATCAATCATAATGGATCCATCCATTTGTTTGACTCACCAGAGAAAGCGAAAAACGTTGTGGACACGTTGACTTAACTCGAACGGCCGAGTAGGTGTAGAGGACAGAGCTGTTCGGGTTTGTTCTTCTTTCGAAAGGGACTTCATGGAGTCTCCTTTCTGGTAACACATTGTGAGAAATGATGTTCGGGATGGATAGCGTATTTATCTTTAATCTCTAAGTTATATTAAGGGATGGGTGACATATTCATTTTCAGTTTACTTGTCTATAGTACTAACCTTGCTCTTGGGTGTTTTTTTTTCTCTACTAGGTAATCGGTGTACGTGGCGCGATCCTAGCTGGTAGGAGTTGAGCAGGTGGTTGGGATGGTTAGTAGGGTTGTACGATGTGTAGGTACCCCCTTTAAATGCGGGGTAAATTCCACCAATCAGTGCCTTTGGTGATTTTTTTTGGTTTTGCTGTATATAGTTTTTGTGCATTTTGTAGATTCGTTGGCTGTAGTTATTTTAGTCTGCGTAGTTTTTCGGTTTTGTGGATTCTTTTGAATTAAAGTTCAGTGATCTGTATTTTGGGTTTTTCTTCTCTGGAGTCTAAATGGTGCTGTAGAGGGCTACTAGACATATGACCATAAGACCATAGGACATAGGAGTGGAAGTAAGGTCATTTAGCCCATCGAGTCCACTCCACCATTTAATCATAGCTGATGGACATTTCAACTCCACTTGCCCACATTCTCCATGTACCCCTTAATTCCTTGCGAGATCAAGAATTTATCAATCTCTACCTTGAAGAAACTTATTGTCCTGGCCTCCACTGTGCTCCATGACAATGAATTCCACAGGCCCACCACTCTTTAGCTGAAGAACTGACTCCTCATTTCCATTCTAAATTGGCTTTTGTCCGATTTTGCTGCTCCTCGGATGCTGCCTGAACTGCTGTGCTCTTCCAGCACCACTAATCCAAAATCTGGTTTCCAGCATCTGCAGTCATTGTTTTTAACCCCCTCTAATTCTGGGCTGGGCCTACAGGTCCTAGTCACCCTGCCTAGAAAGGGACTTAGTGGAGTCTCCTTTCTGGTAACACATTGTGTGAAATGATGTTCGGGATGGATAGAACTTCCCAGTGTCCGCCCTTTCTAAGCCATGCATTATCTTGTAAATTTCTATTAGATCTCCCCTCAACCTTCTAAACTCTAATGAACACAATCCCAGGATTCTCAGCCGTTCATCGTATGTTAGACCTACCATTCCACGGATCATTCGTATGAATCTCCGCTGGACACGCTCCAGTGGCAGTATGTCCTTCCTGAGCTGTGGGGCCCAGAATTGGACACAGTATTCTAAATGGAGCCTAGCTAGAGCTTTATAAAATCTCAGAAGCACATTGCTGCTTTTATATTCCAACCCTTTTGAGATAAATGACAACATTATATTTGCTTTCTTAATCAGGGACTCAACCTGCAAGCTAACCATTAGAGAATCCTGGACCAGCACTCCCTGATCCCGTTGTACTTTGGCTTTATGAATTTTCTCACCGTTTAGAAAATAGTCCATGACTGTATTCTTTTTTTCCAAAGTGCAAGACCTCGCATTTGCTCATGTTGAATTTCATCAGCCATTTCCTAGACCACTCTCCTAAATTGTCTAAATCTTTCTGCAGCCTCCCCACC
>NC_057746.1:20644524-20668129 GCF_004010195.1 Chiloscyllium plagiosum | reverse complement strand
CTGTGTGGAGTTTGCACGTTCTCCCCGTGTCTGCGTTGGTTTCCTCCGGGTGCTCCGGTTTCCTCCCACAGTCCAAAGATGTGCAGGTTAGGTGAATTGGCCATGCTAAATTGCCCATAGTGTTAGGTAAGGGGTAAATGTAGGGGTATGGGTGGGTTGCGCTTCGGCGGGTCGGTGTGGACTTGTTGGGCCGAAGGGCCTGTTTCCACACTGTAAGTAATCTAATCTGTAAGTAATCTAATCTAATCTAATCAGACACCAATTGTCACCGGCTGCCATTCTGAAAGTATATCTTTTTAGCCCAACTCCCTGCCTTGTGTCAGACAGCCAATCCTCAATACATGCCAGTAGTTCACCTCAAACACCATGGGCCCTCACCTTACTCAGCAGCCTCCCATGAGGCACCTCATCAAAGGTCTTTTGGAAGTTTACATAGATAACATCCACTGGGTTTCCCTGGTCTAACTTACTTGTTACGTCTTCATAGAATTCTAACAGGTTTGTCAGGCATGACCTCCCCTTACTAAATCCATGCTGACTTATTCTAATCCGACTTCCAAGAATTTAGAAATCTCATCCTTAATGATAGATTCTAGAATCTTAACCAACAACCAAGGTTAGGCTAATTGGCCTATAATTTTCCATCTTTTGCCTTGATCCTTTCTTGAACAAGGGGGTTACAACAGTGATTTTCTAATCATCCGGGACTTTCCCTGACTCCAGTCATATTTGAAAGATCACAGTCAGCGCATCCGCTATTTCCTCAGCCACCTCCCTCAGATCTCTAGTATGTAGCCCATTGGAGCCAGAGGATTTATCAATTTTTAGACCTTTTAGCTTTTCTAGCACTTTCTCTTTTGTAATGCTTACCATACTCAACTCTGCCCCCTGACTCTCCTTAATTGTTGGGATATTACTCATGTCTTCCACTGTGAAGACTAATGCAAAGTACTTACTAAGTTCTTCAGCCATTTCCTTATCTCCTAGCACTAGCCTTCCTGCATCAATTTGGAGTGGCCCAATGTCTACTTTTGCCTCTCGTTTGTTTATTATGTATTGAAAGAAACTTTTACTATCATTTCTAGTATTACTGGCTAGCTTACCTTCATATTTGATCCTCTCCTTCCTTACTTCTCTCTTTGTTATTCTCTGTTTGTTTTAGTAATCTTCCCAATCTTCTGATTTCCCAGTGCTCTTGGCCACTTTACAGGCTTTCTCTTTCTCTTTGATAAATTTCCTGACTTTCTTTGTCAGCCATGGCTGCCTAATCCCTCCCCCACCCCTCGGATAATCTTTCTTTTCCTTGGGATGAACCTCTGTACTGTGTCCTCAATTACACCCAGAAACTCCTGCCATTGTTGCTCTACTGTCTTCCCCGCTAGGCTCTGCTTCCAGTCGATTTTCATCAGTTTCTCTCTCATGCCCCTGTAATTACTTTTATTTAACTGTAACACCATTACATCCGATTTTACCCCTCTCTCTTTCCAACTGCAGACTGAACTCTACCATATTATGATCGCTGCTTCCTAAATGTTCCCTTACTTTAAGATCCTTTATAAAGTCTGCCTCATTACATAGCACTAAGTCCAGAATAGCCTGCTCCCTTGTGGGCTCCAGCACAAGCTGTTTCAAAAACCCATCCTGTAAACGTTCCATGAAATCCCTTTCTTTGGATCCACCGGCAAAATTATTTACGCAGTCCACCTGCATATTGAAGTCCCCCATGATCACCATGACCTTGTCTTTCTGACTGCCCTATCTATTTCCCAGTACATCTTGCGCCCCTGATCCTTACCACTGTTAGGAGATCTGTACATAACTTCCATTATGGTTTTTATACCTTTGTGAATACTCAACTCCACCCACACAGACTCCCCATCGTCTGACCCAATGTCATTCAGTGCCATAGATTTAATTTCATTCTTAACTAACCAGGCAACCCCACCTCCCATCCCCCTGTCTTTTCAATAAGTTGTAAATCCTTAGATGTTTAACTGCCAGTTCTGAACCCCCTGCAACCATGTCTCTGTGATGCCTACCACATGATAATCATTTACGATGATTTGTGCTGTTAATTCATCTACTTTGGTACGAATACTACAAGCATTCTGTAAAGAGCCTTAATGCTAATTTTCTTATCCTCATGATTTCCAAAATCTCTAGTAATATGTCCTATGTTATCCTTTCTTTTTGCTTCATTCCTAGGGTGCCTTAAACTTAAACCCTGCACACATGCTAACCTGTTGCTTATGTTTCTACTTGACTCTACACTCACGGCCGCTTTCCCTTTCCCTTCCCCCCACAACAGAATGGATATGACCGGGTTTATTTATCATCTTTCAGTATGAGGAGTAGAGGGGTGGCCATTCTAGTCAGAAAGAATCCCCCATTTAAGTTATTAGAGTGCACTAAATACACACACGGGAGATTTGTAATCCTTAAAGCTTTGATACATGGGGGAAGAATATAGGATCTTAAATGTTTACTGTCCCCCAGCCCACCCCTGTTAAATTCTTGACAGACACACTTTATAGACTGTTTAACCTTGCATCTCAACATATTATCATAGGAAGGGATTTCAGTTATTTCATAGACCCTGCGGTAGACAGATATCCCAAAGACCCGCCAATATCTTCTTTGCGATCTAGACAATTGAAGGATCTGTGTTCTGAATTGGGGCTGGTAGATGTTCGGAGGCACCTTCACCCTACTGGCAGGGACTTCACATTCCACTTGAACCCACATAAATGCCATACCAAGACTGATCCTTTTCTGGCCCCTGCAGCATATCTGGGCTTGGTGGCATCAAGCACAACTGGCAATATCACTATTTCCAATCATGCCCCAGTGTATTTAATGGTTAAGAATAAGGATACTGTGGTAGGCTTGAGGCACTGGTGACTGGACCCCTTCATCCTCAAGGAAAGCAGGTTTATTTAATTATTTTCTACTGAGTTCAGGGCTTTCTTAGGTATTAATTCAGGCTCAGCCAGTAGCCTATCCATCCGTGGGGGAACAGCTAAAGCCTATACTGGGGGGAGGTTGGCTGTTTCCTTTTCAGCCAGTAAGATGCGACAGACGGTTGAGCAGCAATGTCTGCTCAAGACGCGTCTGAAAGTAGCTGAAAGGAACCTTTGACAGGCCCTTGCTGGTTAAACTGCAGAGGATCACAATGCTCCGGTCTACGCTGAACTCCATGCTCACACGGACAGCCAAGAGGGAGCTTATATTTGCAAGTCAAAGGCTGTTTGAGCATGGGGATAAGCTGGGCACATACCTAGCGTACCTTGCTAGGAAAAGGAGTGACCCCCAAGCCATTACCACGATCAGAGAGGACACTGGAAATTTAACCTAAGATTCTAAAAGGATTAATGCAGTATTTTGGAAATTTTACTCTGAATTATACCAATCTGAAAGCTGTGAGAGTATGCAGTTTAGGATGGAGTCTTTTTTTAAGAATTTGGACATTCCGGGAGTGACTCCTGAATAAGAGTCTCTCCTCAATGCCCCATTGTCAGAACAAGAGGTACAAAAGGCTGTGAGGCAGCTCCAGAATGGGAACGCTCTGGGTCTTGATGGGCTCCCCAGTGAGTTCTATAAGGAGTTTATAAGTATATTGTCCAGGCCGATGCTCAGTATGTTTAATGACTCACATAGTCATGGCCTCCTCCCACCTCTCTCATTCTTAAAAAAGGGAAGGCCCCGGAGGACTGTGCTTCCTATAGGCCCATCTGACTCCTGAACGTCGACTTCAAAATCCTATCCAAGACTCTAGCATAAAGCCTTGAAACTGTGCTGCCCTCCGTCATTAAGGAGGACCAGACAGGGTTCATAAAAGGTCGTAGATTGACAGATAATGTCAGGAGACTACTTAACATGATCCAAGTATGTCAACAGCGATCGGTACAGGGATTGGTGGTCTCCTGAGCTGTGGAAAAGGCAATTTACGGGGTCGGGTGGCCATATCTTTTTCATGCTTTGAAGTAGTTTGACCTGGGAGAGACCTTCATCAGGTGGCTGGGGGTTTGTGTAGTGATTGTCTTGCCATGGTTCTCACCAATGGTGTACAGTCAAGCAATTTTATTTTTGTAGGGGCAGTCAACAGGGCTGTCCCTTGTCACCATTGCTTTTCACATTCGTGATCAAACCGTAATCAAAACCTTAAACCTATGCCCTCTAGTTCTAGACTCCCCCACCCCAGGGAAAAGACTTTGTCTATTTACCCTATCCATGCCCCTCATGATTTTGTAAACCACTATAAGGTCACCCCTCAGCCGCTGACGCTCCAGGGAAAACCTGTTCAGCCTCTCCCTGTAGCTCAAATCCTCCAACCCTGGCAACACCCTTGTAAACATTTTCTGAACCCTTTCAAGTTTCACAACATCCTTCTGATAAGAAGGAGACCAGAATTGCATGCGATATTCCAACAGTGGCCTAACCAATGTCCTTAAGATAAATTTTGAGAAATCAGAGGCCATGACCCTGGATGGTCTCCTGAGAGTGCCTGATCCTGAGGACGGATCTCGGTTTCCCTTTAGATGATTGCAGGAAGGCCTTCTCTACTTCAATATATTCATTACTCTCGTTTTTGATCGGCTATTTAAAGCCAATTTTGCACGTTTATTCAATAGAATCTAACATGACCTTCGTAGATGGGAGGCACTTCCAATCTCTTGCTTACGTCGGAGAGCCTTTATTAAAATGAACATTCTGCCCCACCTGTTGAATCCTATGCAAATGTTCCCTCTGCTTTTTACTAAGCAAATATTTAGAAAACTGAACGGCTGATTTAGTTCTTTTATCTGGTATCGCAAACGGCCCCTAATTAAATCGACTAAGTTGCAGTTACCTTACAGACTGGGAGGAGTGGGTCTCCCAGAAATCAAAAACTATCAGTTAAGGTGGCTGCTGTCTTACGTGAATGATTGAGCCCAGGGGGACCCTCACTCACTCTGGTTGGACATTGAAGCATCTCAGGCATGATAGCGCCTTATTAGCCTGCCGTGCTGAGACAAAATGAGAACAGTCAAGGAACATTGCCATAGCCCGACAGTCATCAGTACTGCCAAGGAATGGAGGGCAATGCATCAGGGTGAGGGTAATATTGCCAAAACATCATTTTTGACCCCCATAGTTGGTATGCCAGGGTTTAAACTATGGGCAGCTAGGGGTGTGTCTTGCCTGGGAGATTTATTCAAAGGGAACATATTGATGTCCTTTGACCAGTTAGCTTGGAAATATGAGTTGCCCAGTTCATTTCTTTCAAATTAGAAATTCCATACAAAAAGAAAACACACTCCTTACTGATCCTTATAGGTCTGACATGGAGAAGAGGGTGTTGAGTGCTGGGGGTATATTATCTGTTAGCAATGTTATTCACTTACTGGGAGAGGATCCCTTGGATGAGACCAAATGGCTCTGTGAGTTATGGGATTAGAGAGCTGGATGTTGAGGTTTCTTTAGAAATGTGGGAGGATATCTGGGAAAATGCAAGAAGGATCTCGATTTGCGGCAGGGCCCACGTCTTGCGATTGAAGATTCTCCACAGGTTCCATCCAGCCCCAAACCCCCAACTTGCTAAATTTAAAGCGGGGAACATCTCCAATGTGTCCTAAAGTGAGTATGGGCACGCTTCCTCATTGTCTTTGCCACAGACTGCGGGCATACCGGAGCACTGTGGTATGTGAAATAGAGAAGGCTTTGGGGGCCGAGGTGGAGATGGACCCAGTATCTCTTCTTCTTGGCTTTATTAATTCACTTTCATTGGATGCTCACAAAAAAAAGACTTTTCAGTATCCTCACTTTTTGTTTAAGAGAAACATTCTATTAGGGTGGCCGTCAGAAAATCCCCTAGGGCTGGTGGGCTGGCATAAGCTAATCACGGAACACATCCACTTGGACTTTCTTAAGAGTATGGTGCACCATAAAGCCGAGAATTTCTATAAGACATGGCGGCCCTACCTAGGTACAGATTTGTCCACCATACTAATAAAAGCCTATATATACCCATAGCAATTCTATGTAATGAATCTGGTATCCAGAGAGCAAGAAGTACAAACATATGAATATGTATAAACTTATACATTCAATGATCAAGGGCTATTGCTTTGTTTCGCTGAGCTGTGTTATGGTTATTACTATTATTATTATTATTGTTAATATTTTCCTTTTTAGCTTAGTTATTATTTATTTATCTATGTAATTAGTGGGTTTGTTTTTTTTAACATTGGTTTGAATAGTTTGGTTTTGTATTTGTTGTAAGATTCAAAAGAAAACATTTTCCTTTTTTTTTAATAAAAATTTATTTTAAAGAAAAGGAGACCCGATCGACAAACATGTTAGTGGATGGATGCACTTTGCTTTTGCCAAATACCTTAAGTGGTGAATAATTGGATCAAGTTAGGATTTTAAGCTGAAATGCTGCCTTGGCCCAGGGGTGATGTTACAGTCCATCCTGGCAAAGGAGCTGTGGTCTCAGCAGCCTTTCGGCGCTTCATTAAATAGCTGATTGACAATTCTGTTTCTTGGCAGTGCACATTGAAAAGGTTGTGCGACATAGTGGTAGCTAACACCCTCTCTCAGCAGCCAGCTGTTTGTAAACCAATACAGCCTTAATATCAATTTTCAGCATGACTTAAAGGGACATCACCACTTAAAGGGATACCCACGATTTCATTTCATGATCATTGCTCTTGACCCTACATAGAGGACTTCTGACACTTTCTGGAACACATTGTTATGACTTCACAAAAGATTGCTATGGAAAGCTTGCTATCATGAAGGTCTCGCCATCTGAACAACGAATGGGTAGAGGACATGAAAGAAACATGGGAAATCAGGAAGTGGAGAGATACAAGGTGATGGTGTGTTCTCTTCCTCTGAGCCTGACTAGATGCAAATAGCCTATTCACCTTTTCAGAAATGCCAGTGACTTAGGGTGGGGGGGGGGGTGGGGTGGATGTTGAGGGAAGGGCAGATTTAAAGTGGTGAAAGTTTAGGTGAGGAAAAATTCTTTCATTCGGAGGACAGTCAGGGTCTGGAACTGGCACTCACTGTCTGGAAGAGTAGAAGCAGAGTCAATTCAATTAACTGGTTCTGCACCTCAAGTGCAGGGTTACAGTTCAAATGGTAGATTTAGTTTGGGTGGTCACATTCCTGATGAAGGGCTTATGCCTGAAACATTGACTCTCCTGCTCCTCAGATACTGCCTGATCTACTGTGCTTCTCCAGCGCCACTGCTTTCGACTCTGGTCCATTTTTAGACTTTTTCCAAAGGCCCTTTGCTCCATTCCAATCATCAGTCTGCTATCTACTCCAGGGTCCATTTTCCAGTACTTGGCATGTAGTCTCATGCGCTTTGGCAATTCATCTCAATATTTCGTCAATGATCTGACGGTTCCTATCTCAGCCACCCCTTCAGGCATTGAATTCCAGATACCCACCACCCTCTAGGGGGAGAAACAAAATCGTCCTTATATCCCCTCTCAGTCTCTTGCCCCTTTACCATAAAATCCTGGCTATTGATTCCGTGTTAAGAGGAAATACATCTTCCCGTCTATGCCCCACATAATTATGCACAACCTAATCAAGTTTCCCCCCTCAATGGTGGCATGGTGGTTAGCACTGCTGCCTCACAGAGTTTGATTCCGGCCTCGGGTGACTGTCAGTGGAGTTTCCACATTATCCCCACGTCTGCTCCTCCAGTTTCCTTCAGGTCCTCTGGTTTCCTCCCACATTCCAATGACAGTGGATTGGCAGTGTTAAATTGCCCTGTATTGTCCAGGGATGTGCAGGCTGGGTGGATTAGCCATGGGACATGTGAGGGGGTTACAGGGATAGGGTGGAGGAGCTGTGTCTGGTTGGAATGCTCTTTGGAGATTCAGTGCAGACTTGATGGGCCAAATGGCCTGTTTCCACACTGTAGGCATTCTAAGGTTCCTAGTCCTTGTGCTGTAGGGCAGAAATCCCTGCCTAACTTCATAGCTGAAAAGCTCCAGCCCAGACTCTTTCCGGGTGGTAAACTTTACATGGATTCTGTTCTATAAGGATCCAGTCCCAGTAGATTCGATTCGAATCGATTCCCTACAGCGTGGAAACAGGCCCTTCGGCCCAACAAGCCCATACCGACCGTCCAAAGAGTAACCCACTTAACCCCACCTCCCTCTGACTAATGCACCTAACACTGCGGCAACTTAGCCTGGCCAATTCACCTGACCTGGACATCTTTGAACTGTGGGAGGAAACCAGCAGGCACGGGGAGACTGTGCAAACTCCACACAGACAGTCGCCCGAGGCTGGAATCGAACCTGCGACCCTAGTGCTGTGAGGCAGAGAATTGCGTGATAACCGATACTCCACTGCGACATTTGCAGGTTTCTGGTTAAGGCACAAATCATGGTGTGCATAGACCAGTTTAAAAAAAAAAATGAATTGCACACAAATCCGGACTTGTTCACACTAACATATCTTATCAGGGTAAAGCCCGCTTAGCATCTGAGTTGGCCCTGTGACTCAGTGTCCGGAGCACTTTTCAAACTGATTTGTTTGATGCTAAATCAAAACACACCATTATCCAAATACACACTTTAGGGCCTTGAGTGCCTTCCGGACGGCTCAAGGTACTTGGGAACTTTTCACAGTGTGATTCGCTATAGTTCCATGGAAGGGCAAGGCACGGTATCCGGTCATTTTAACCCAGTGTCACGTTCCTCATGCCCCTGGAGAAGCAACATCTCATCCTCGAACCGGGCAGTTTACAACCTGCTGGGCTCCATACCGAGCTCAACACCTTTAGATTGTGAACCCCGTTCCTTCCTTTTCTTTCAGCTTTACATGTTGCATTCCCTGTCACCATGTCCTCTCACTCTCTCTCTCTCACTCTCTCTCCACACCCTCCCCATTCCAGTCTGTCCTTTCCAGTCTGATCGCTGGACACACCATTGCTCTGCCATTTTCACATTCCGGGCACTTAAACTGAACAATCCACCTCCTTTGTCCTTCAGCACTCCACCTCCCCTCCCGCCCCCCAAACTATAGCATAAACACCGTCCCCTCCACACTTCACATCGTTAAAAATCACACCCCAGGTTACAGTCCAACAGGTTTATTTGGAAGCACTAGCTTTCGGAGCGTTGCTCCTTCAGCAGGTGGTTGTGGTGTATAAGATCGTAGGATACAGAATTTATAGCAAAAGTTTACAGGGTTATGTAACTGAAATTACATACTGAAAAATACGTGGAGTGTTTGTTAAGTCTCTCATCTTTTAGAATGACCGTGTTGGTTTCAGTTCTTTAATATGTAAATCGCAGAACATTTAAAAGTTACATTGTCAAGATGAGAGACTTAAACAATCCAGGCCTTTTTCAATATATAATTTCAGTTGCATCAAACTGTTAACCTTTGCTACAAATTCTGCGTTTTAGGATGTTATTCTCCACAAACTCCAAATAAACCTGTTGGGTTATAACCTGGTGTTGCGTGATTTTTAACTTTGTCCACCCCAGTCGCAACACCGGCATCTCCGAATCAACTTCACGTCAGCTCTGATGAAGAATCGTCTCGATTGGAAACGTTAGCTTGCTCCCTCTCCCATGGACGCTGCCTGACCCGCTGCGACCTTCAGGCATTTGTTGTTTTCAATGGTCCCCCGTAACACGATGGGTAGTGCCCCTGCCTCTGAGCCCGGGGCACCAGAGATGTGCGACAATCCCTCTTAGAGCAGCAAAAGAGAGCAAAGGATTGCGGCAGCTGGAAATCTGAAACAGAAACCCCTGGACAAACTCGGCCGGGTCTGGCACAGCATCTGTGCGAGGGAGAGGGGGGGGGGGAGTTAAATCGCCAGCTCCTCTAGAAGGGTCACTAGACTCGAAACGTGAACGCTGATTTTGCTCTCTTCGGAGATGCAGCCATGCCTGCTGAATTTCTCCAGCTACTTCTATTTCTGACTGTGAACAGTAAAATGCCAGTAAGCAATTCGGCTCAGTGATAGTGTCCCCACCTCCCAATTTCCAAATAAACCTGTTGGGCTGTAACCTGGTGTGTGATTTTTAACGAAGTGTGGAGGGGACAGTATAGTTTGGGGGCCGGTGGGCGAGGGGTGGGGAGGGGAGGTGGAGTGCTGGAAAGAGAGAAATTAGGAAAATATAGAACTTCAATTCTGGCATTACAGCAGCGTGTGTTTTTTACAAGTTAGTCACCATATTGCGTCTCAATATGATCTTCAGATCTGCACTCAACAAGCGTGAGGGAGGGTGAAACAGCGAGCCGAGTGTGTGTCTGTGTGGTGAGGGAGGGGATGAAAGGGTAAAGAAAACACAGTGTGCTTAGATCCTAGTGTGGCGGTGCTTTCAGAGATTACACCCCATCTCTCCCAGACACTGCTTAGCACTAGATCCTGCCGTTCAAAATCAGAATGAGAACGCATCGCCTTATTGAAGAGCAATCTAGGCTGCAAACCTACATCCAGAACCTGAGCTGCAAATCTTCTCAAAACTTGCTAACAGTCATCTCGACTCTCGCCCTCTCTCTCCATGGTTACTGCCCGCTCCAACATGTTTTGTTTCCAGCCATGAGCATCTGGCCTCTGCAAACAGCGCCTCGACACTGCTGAAGGATCTGGGATCGGATCTTGCAAATTTAAGATGACTTATTCTCCCTCTCGGTCTCCCTTCCCACTTGCCTTCTCAAGCGGTGTCTTGGGAGCAGGTTCCCCATCTAATGCCTCACGGTACAGGCTCATCATTTCCTTTTAAAGACTGGAGACATTAAGTAAACCACGAACAATGTTTCTAGACCAACCAGCAACTTATGTTGGGTTTAGAGTAGCAATTCGTCCAGACCTGAAGTCCATCTCTCTGCTTCATACACCTGCCTTGCGGAAGGGCTTTTGCCCGAAACGTCGATTTCGCTGCTCGTTGGATGCTGCCTGAACTGCTGTGCTCTTCCAGCACCACTAATCCAGAGACTGTTTTTATTCCCGCGCTCCCAGCACCGTATCCCTGCTACATATAAATCCCAACCGCCTGGCCAGTGTTCCCAACTCTGCCTCTCAGCCATGTATCCCCCAGTCCATTTTTGCTTCCTGCAGTAGATTCTCTCTTTTATGTAAAACAGGGACACCACGAATATCGTTCACCGTCCTGACTTGCACCCTATTACGTTCCCTACAGTGTGGCCCAACTAGTCCACACCGACCCTCCAAAGAGTAACCCAGCCAGACCCATTCCCCCGAACTAATGCACCTAACTCTACGGGCAAATTTAACCATAGCCAACTCAGCCTGACGGGGAGAATGTGCAAACTCCACACAGACAGTTGCCCGAGGCAGGAATTGAACCAGGTCCCTGGTGCTGTGCGGTAGCAGGGCTAACCACTGAGCCACCGTGCTGTACTGTCAGATTTCTAATCTGAAGAACTGCAGATGCTGTAAACCGAAAACAAATTTTGCTGGGAACGCTCAGCCGGTCTTGGCGCACAGAAATCAGAGTTAACCTTTCGGGTCCGGTGAGATATGCGGACGCTGTGAACAGCGCCATACCAACGCAGTTGCTGTGCAACCTGTCGAGAGAGGATTTTGTACAGTTCCGGCATAGCTTCCTCGCTCGCACGTTCTACGTCTCAGGTAAGGAGAGAAAGGAACAGCTCTGGCTCTCTGCTATCCTTCCCCTGCCCAGTGCTATCCGGGCATGTGTCTCTTCGCCGTGCCTGACCCCAACAGTCGCCCATCCACCACCCCCACCTCCTCCACTCCAGCAATACCTGAGGTGCATTTGCAAAGACTCTTTGGCACCTGGCCAGCTGCATTCTGTGTGCCAGACCTAACAGGTGGAACAGGCTGGACCAGCTCACTGCACGGTGGGTGTGCGGAGGCGAAACCACGTGCTTTCAATTCAAACGGCTCCCGGAGCAAAGTCACCGAGTTCATCAGACCAGCCTCCAACCTCATACAGGGATGCGTTGCAAATGTAAAAATCCTGGATAGCTGCTCCTGGCAGGAAGCAGAGCGGCTACCAAGCTGAATATCACTCACCGAGGAACAAGTCTGTACCCTGATACCTAAATGCACCCTGAATTCGCCCTTGTACTGGGTTACTGAGAGACAGCAGGACAGCTCCAGACACAATAGCAGTTCAGAGCTCCAACAGTGAGAGAACAGGAGGACAGAGCTCCAACTGTGACAGAACAGTCGGACAGAGCTCCAACAGTGAGAGAACAGGAGGACAGAGCTCCAACAGTGAGAGAACAGGAGGACAGAGCTCCAACTGTGACAGAACAGTCGGAAAGAGCTCCAACAGTGAGAGAACAGTCGGACAGAGCTCCAACAGTGAGAGAACAGGAGGACAGAGCTCCAACAGTGACAGAACAGTCAGACAGAGCTCCAACAGTGAGAGAACAGTCGGACAGAGCTCCAACAGTGACAGAACAGTCAGAAAGAGCTCCAACAGTGAGAGAACAGGAGGACAGAGCTCCAACAGTGAGAGAACAGGAGGACAGAGCTCCAACAGTGACAGAACGGGAATACAGTGTTCTAACACTGAGGACAGGAGGACAGAGCTCCAACAGTGAGAGAACAGGAGGACAGAGCTCCAACAGTGACAGAACAGTCAGAAAGAGCTCCAACAGTGAGAGAACAGGCGGACAGAGCTCCAACAGTGAGAGAACAGTCGGACAGAGCTCCAACAGTGAGAGAACAGGAGGACAGAGCTCCAACAGTGAGAGAACAGGAGGACAGAGCTCCAACAGTGAGAGAACAGTCAGACAGAGCTCCAACAGTGACAGAACAGGAGGACAGAGCTCCAACAGTGAGAGAACAGTCAGACAGAGCTCCAACAGTGAATCACTGAGAGACGGCAGCATCAGCCCGAAAACTTGGCTTTTAAGTGCGAACAAGGAAGCTGCGCCCGGGGCGGGGTGTGAGGGGGGTGTGAAAGAACTGAAGACCGCCAAGCGATATCCGAATGTGTCCCTCAGGCTCCCAGCAACAGACTACCGAGGAAATCTGAAAGCAGCGGCCGGAGATGGAGAATCATGCCTCATCCGAAAGCTCGGAGCCCCAAGCAGGTGAGAGACACGTCCGGGCCAGAGTATGGACTGACAACCCGAGGGCTGGGGAGGCTTCTCCAACCGAGATCCAAGGCATGTTATAGGCCCGGGCAGCCGGAATGTGAGGGGTTAAAGGGCCGGCTTGCAGACGTGAGTGGGGAAAAAAAATGCCACCAGGAAGAAACCACTTCTCGAGGTGTCTATTGAGAGGATGACAGGCGTTAGCTAAAGCGAATGGAGAGACAGCAATCTGGAGTCCTTCTTTGTTGTCACTGGAAAGACTCCGGTTGCTTCATTCCCACTCCAGTGTGTGAACGTGCCAAGGTTACGAGGTGGGAGCGAGCTAAAACTTGGGGTGGCTCGATGGCCAGCACTGCTGCCTCATAGCGCTAGGGTCCTAGGTTCGGTTCCTACCTCGGGCAACTGTCTGTGTGGAGTTCGCACAGTGTCTGCGCGGGTGGGCTCTCACAGTCACAAAGATGTGCAGGTCATGGTGGATTGGCCGTGCTCAATTGCCCGTAGTGTTAGGTGTAAAAAGGTCTGGGTGAGTTACTCTTCGGAGGGTCGGTGTGGACTTGTTGGGCCCGAATGGCCTGTTTCCACACTGCAGGGGATCTAATCTAAAGCTGCCTATTCCCAGGGCAAAGGAAAGCAGTTTAACTCGTTTTGTTTTAAGTTCGCTGGATTTACGTTTCAGCTCTGACATTGCACAGATGTGTGCAGGCAGATCCACGGTGCAATCCGGTCTTGCAATGACAGGGTGATATCTCTGGGTGGAGTGTGCACATTCTCCCCGTGTCTTTCCCTCCCACGGTCCATGGTTAGGTGCACCAGCCGTAGGAAATGCAAGGACAGGGTAGGGGTTTGAGTCCAAGTGAGATGCTCTTCAGAAGGGCTCGATGGGCAGAATGGCGGAAGGATTCTACGAATTAATTCTTTGTCCCTGAGAGACGCGGAGGGGAACCTGACAGAGGTGTGCACGTTTGAGAAAGACATGGACAGGGCGACCAGAAAGCAGTCGCTCCCGTAAGTTGAGGAGGGCGTAATATTAAGGTGAAGGAAGGAGGTTTAGAGGAAATTTGAGGAAAAACATTTTCACCCAGAGGGTGTTGGGAATCTGGAATGCAGTGCCTGGGAGGGTAGTTAAAAAGTATTTGGGTGAGCATTTGAAGTGTTCGAACATTCAAGGCTATGGGCCTAGTGAGGAGAAAGTGGGATGAGTGTAGGCAGGGGTACATTGATGATGGTACAGACTTGTACTGTGCTGTACTCCTATGTACTGTACAATTTTGGGTGAAGACAAGATTTGACAGGAGGTGTTCAAACTTTTTTTTGTGGGTCTAAATGGAGTGAATAAGGAATAACCAAAGCATTGGGGGATGTGTAATCGGGGAACATAAGTTTTACAAAGTGACTGGAAGGGCTTTAATGGTAGTACCCCTACTAGACAGTCCAGGGTTCAAGTCCGTCCTGCTGCAGAGGTATGCAATAGAGGAAGGGTCGCTGTTAACTCTAATTCCCCCCCCCCCCCCCCCCCCCCACTCCCCTCCCCACGGCTGCTGAGCTTTTCCAGCAATTTCTGTTTTTGTTTCTGATCTACCACACCTGCAATGTGCTTAAACTGGTTGATTAGGAAAATATTGTTAAGGTGGTTGTCATTGGGGGTCCAGTGGCACAGCAGTAGTTATCTTGATCTCAGGATTCGAAGATCTGGTTCCAAGGCCTACCGACACTGGAGGCATGTCAATGCCATGCTAGTAAAAATAATGATAGGCCCAGTGCTGGTGACCCCAAAGGTGTGTTTAAAAATAAGGGTCATGTAAGGGAAGAAAGTACTACTGTGGAATACGCTAACTTTCTAATGGGAATTGGGAGAGGGAAATAATGATTAAGGTGTGGGAGGAATTGGATCAATTGAAGTATCAGTGGGCTGAATAGTCTTTGTAGTATTATTTCATTTTCTCCTGATCCAAGACATCTGCCACATAGAAATGACATGGAGGTGTCGGTGTTGGACGTACAACACCAGGTTATATGTTTCATTCCTGATGAAGGGCTTTTGCCCAAAATGTCGATTTTCCTGCTCCTCAGATGCTGCCTGACTTGCTGTGCTTTTCCATCACCACTCTAATCCAGACTCTGATCTCCAGTCCTCACTTTTGCCTAACACCAGGTTATAGTCCAACAGGTTTATTAGATTCCCTACAGTGTGGAAACAGGCCCTTCAGCCCAACAAGTCCACACTGACCCTCCGAAGAGTAACCCATCCCCATTCCCCTACATTTACCCCAACTAATCCACCTAACACTATGGGCAATTTAGCATGGCCAATTCACCTAACCTGCACATGTTTAGACTGTGGGAGGAAACTGGAGCACCTGGAGGAAACCCACGCAGACACGGGGAGAATGTACAAACTCCACACAGACAGTTGCCCGAGGCAGGAATTGAACCCAGGTCCCTGGTGCTGTGAGGTAGCAGTGCTAACCATTGAGCCACTGTGCTGCCCCAAATCACCGGCTGTGATCAGGGCTCCTCTCCTTATTTGGAAGCACTAGCTTTCAGAGCACTGCTCCTTCATCAGGTGGTTGTGGAGTATAAGATCGTAAGACACAAAATTTAAAGAAAATGTTTACAGTGTGATACAACTGAAATGATATATTGAAAAGGACCTGGATTGTTTGTTAAGTCGCTCATCTTAGAATCATAGAATGACCGTGTTAGTTTCAGTTCTTTAATATGTAAATCCCAGAACTTTTTTTTTAAAGTTACATTCTCAAGTGAACTTTAACAATAGGTGCCATGTTGGCCCAGATAATGCACTGAAGGTATGAGGTGCCCTGTGTGAGGCTGTCTGTGCACCACATAGAAAACTCTCTTGCCTGCCCTTAGCTTGTGTGTCATTTAAGTTCCTGACTTCAGCTGCTTTTACTCAGGCCCAGCACTCCCTCTTACTCCACAGTTTGCAGGCCTCATGTCACCATACCTTCCACCGCCCCCCACCCCCAATATAATCTCTGCTCCCTTTGCTCCACTTCCTTCCCAGTCTCTCCTGGTCCCTCTCCTTCCTAACTCTTCAGAATAATCTATGAGGGGCTCCCTCTAGTGGCTCAGTTAATAACTCAATCAGTACAACATTTGAGATTAAGTCTGAATTCGCACCACACCAGATTATAGTCCTACAGGTTTATTTGAAATCACAGGCTTTCGGAGTGCTGCCCCTAAAGTCTGATGAAGGAGCAGCACCCAAAAGCTTGTGGTTTCAAATAAACCTGTTGGATTTTAATCTGGTGCGTGTGACTTCTGACTTTGTCTACCCCAGTCCAACACCCAGCTCCTCCACGTCACTACATTTGGGATTGCCAAGTCTTGTTAGATACATGCCCTCTTTTTGTCCCCATTCTTACATCCTCAGTAACCCAACTGACCAAACAACCCATTCCCCCTTCCCCTATACGTCTCATCATATCCTTTTTTAAACTGATTAAGAAAGGTGTTCAAAGAAACTGCAAACACATTTTTGGTTTATATTCTATGCTTTTGCTCCTGTGGTGTTGGCAGCAGTGTCCTGGAGACTCTAGGACAACCCTGATTACAGTCAGTCTCCATGCCCTAGGGAAGGAGAGGGCCCTGATCACATCTGCTGGAACATATCTAGGTATTGAGTGAGAACCAAAGTAGGCACAAAAGACACTATTGTTGTTGAAAACCAAGTGAAACCTGAGAAAACATGAGAATCAATGTGAGGACAAATTTAACAGACACTTAAACAAGTCCAGTTAATCAAGTAATGGAGCTTTCAAAGGCAAGTCGTGTTTAACAGCTTGATTGAGTTCTTTAGTGAAGTTAAGGAGAAAGCTGGTTGATGAGGCTAGGGTTGATATGGATATCAACTTCAAGTGGCACATGACAGACTTTAAAGCAAGACTGAAATCTTTCAAATACAAGCATAAATAATGGCTTGGTTGGTTTTGCGTCTGGAGGAAGCTATGCAATGGAGTTCTCCGGAGGTTGGTGTGAGGGCCTCTGCATGATAGACATATACCAATGAGATGGATGTAGGCAGAATACCAAAACCTGCAGATGACATAAGACACAGATTGTGAAAATGTTCAGGCAGGTGGAATGGGCAGACACATGGCAAGTGAAATATATGAAACTGGGAAGTGATGAGTTGTAGTAGGAAGCTCAAGGAGAGGTAACAGAATTGGGGAGGCAATAGCGTAGTGGCATTACCATTGAACAAGTAGCCCTGGGACCCAGATAATACTCCAGGGACTCAGACTCAAATCCCACTGCACCAAATAGTGAAAGTAAAAGTTTGATGGTGACTGTGAAATAACCATTGTAAAAACACACCCGCTCCACTAATTTTGCTTCTTACTTGGTCTGGCCTATATGTGATTCCAGACCCTTTAACCGATAGCTGAAATGGCTGAGTAAACCATTCTGTTGTACCAAATTGTGAAACAAAAAACTCAAAAAAGAAGGATTGAGACTGGACAGACCACCTGACATTGACCTATGCTCTGGGAACATTTTTTCATAGTATCTGATCAAACATGGGCAAGGAAGCCTCCTGTTGATTCCCACATATTGCTCCCATCACCTTGACTGATGAACCCGTGCTCTTCCATGTCAAACGTCACTTGGAGAAAGCACTGAGAGTGACAAGGGCATAGAATATACTTTAGCTGTGGGACTTCAATATGCAACACCAACACTAGCTCAACAGCATCACTGCTGACCAAGTTGGTCAGGTCGTAAAGGATATATCTGCTAGACTAGACTTATGGCAGAAGGTGAACAAGACAGTGAGCCAAGAAGGCGGAAAAAACCAACTTGACCTCATCTCACACATTTGCCTGCCACAGTTGTATTGTCCATTGACAGCAGCAGAGCCCTTGTGGAGACAAAATCCCATCTTCACATTGAGGATACCCTGCACCATATCTTGTGGCACAATCACTGCGCTAAATGAGGTAGACACTGGACAGATTCACCAACTGCATATCCATGAGGCGCTGTGAGCCATCAACAGTAGCAAATTGGACCCAACTGCAAGTTGCAGCCTCATGGCCGGGCATATCCCCCACTTGACCATTATCGTCAAGTCAGGAGATCGACCCTGGTACAATGAGGATGGAGGGCATGCCAGGCACAGAACTAGGCTTGGCCCTGACGACGTTCTGGCAAAGTTACTGCAAACATGTGCTCCAGAACTTGCCAAATTCGTAGCCAAGTGGTTTTAGTACAGCTGCAACACTGGCCTCTACCTGACAATGAGAGAAATTGCCCAGGGCATCACTGGCTGGGCCAACAATTATTGCCCATCCCTAGTTGCCCTTGAGGAGTTGGTGGAGAGCTGCTCTTTTGACCCACTGCAGTTCATTTGTTGGAGGTGCGCCCATATTGCCTTGGTATTAGTTTCAGGATTTTGACCCAGAGACATTGAAGGAAGGCGATATATTTCCCAGTCAGGATGGTGAGTGGCTCTGAGGGGGACTTGCAGGTGTTGGTGCTCCCACATGTCTGCTGTTAGGGCTGTTAATATTGGTAGGGATCACAGTTTAAGGTATCCAGTCATTTCTTGATAGCACATGAATGAGTTGAATTGCTGAAGATGGCCATCCGTGACAGTGGGGACTTCAGGAAGAGGCTGAGCCCTTCTGGCTGAAGACTGTTACGAACCCTTCAGTCTTATCTTTTACACTGAAGTGCCCAAGCTCCCCATTATTCAGGATGCAGGTGTTTGTTCAGCCTCCTCCAACAATGAGTTCTTTTCTGTATCCATCACCTATTATGACTAGCTGTGGCAGGACTGCTAACCGTTTAAGTTAAAAATCACACAACACCAGGTTATAATCCAACTTATTGGATTATTGGAAGTACTAGCGTTCGGAGCCCTGCTCCTTCATCAGGTAGCTGTGGAGCAGGATCATAAGACGGAGACTTTATAGCAAAAGATCACAGTGTACACAGCGGAAAATAGCACGCAGATGAAGGTGGTCCGCTCTTCTCTGCTCTTAATTGTCAGCTTTTAGTAACACTCATGTCTGCTACCAGCAATTTCACACTGAAACAAGTGCCTGTACTAGCTACTGTATTTCACACAGACACCAAGTTCCTGTACTGGCTGTATCGTACTGACAGCAATTGTGTGCACTAGCTGTGTCACACTGACAGCAAGTTCCTGTACTAGCTGGGTCACTCTGACAGCAAGTGCCTGTACTAGCTGTATCACACTGACAGCAAGTGGCTGTATTAACTGTACCACATTGACAGCAATTTTATGTACTAGCTGTATTTCACTGACAGCAAGTGCCTGTACTAGCTGTATCGCACTGACAGCATGTTCTGGTACTAGCTGTATCACACTGAGCAATTTTGTGTACTACAAGTATCACACTGACAGCAAGTTCCTGTACTAGCTGTGTCACACTGACAGCAGTTTTGTGTACTAGCTGTATCGCACTGACAGCACGTTCCTGTACTAGCTGTATCACGCTGCCAGCAATTTTGTGTAATAGCTGTATCAAAGTTATAACAAGTGGCTGTACTAGCTGTGTCACACTGACAGCAAGTTCCTGTACTAACTGTATAACACTGACAGCAAGTTCCTGTACTAGCTGTATAACACTGACAGCAAGTTCTTGTACTAGCTGTATAACACTGACAGCAAGTTCCTGTACTAGCTGTATTACACTGACAGTAAGTGCCTGTACTAGCTGTGTCACACTGACACCAATCATGTGTACTAGCTGTACCGCATTGACAGCAAGTTCCAGTACTAGCTGTAACACACTGACTGCAATTTTGTGTACTAGCTAAATCGCACGGGCAGCAAGTTCCTGTACTAGCTGGATCACACTGACAGCAATTTTGTGTACTAGCTAAATCGCACGGGCAGCAAGTTCCTGTACTAGCTGGATCACACTGACAGCAATTTTGTATACTAGCTGTACTGCATTGACAGCAATTTCCTGTATTAGCTGTACCACAGTGACGACAGTTTTGTGTACAAGCTGTGTCATATTGACAGCAAGTTTCTGTACCAGGTGTGTCACACTGACAGCAAGTCCCTGTACTAGCTGTATCACACAGACTGCAAGTTCCTGTACTAACTGTATCACACTGACGGCAATTTTGTGTACAAGCTGTCATATTGACAGCAAGTCCCTGTACTAGCTGTATCACACTGACAGCAAGTTCCTGTATTAGCTGTATCACACTGCAGTATGTGCCTGTACTAGCTGTGTTTCACTGACAGCAAGTTCCTGTCCTAGCAGTCCTGTCCGCTGACAGCACATTCCTGTACTGGCTGTGACTCACTGACAGCAAGTTCCTGTACTAGCTGAATCACACTGACAGCAAGTTCCTGTACTAGTGCTATCACACTGACAGCAATTCTTTGTCCTAACTGTATCACAGTTAAAGCAAGTTCCTGTACTAGCTGTGACACACTGACAGCAAGTTTTATACTAGCTGTATTGCACTGACAGCAAGTTCCTGTACTAGCTGAATCACACTGACAGCAATTTTGTGTACAAGCTGTGTTGCATTGACAGCCAGTTCCCATACTAGCTGTGTCACACAGACGGCAAGTCCCTGTACTAGCTGTATCACACTGAGAGCAAGTGCCTGTACTAGCTGTGACACACTGACAGCAGGTTCCTGTACTAGCTGTGTCACACTGACCGCAAGTTCCTGTACTAGCTGTGTCACTGACAGCCAGTTCCTGTACTAGCTGTACCACACTAACATCAAGTTCCTGTACTAGCTGTATCACACTGACAGCAAGTTCCTGTACTAGCTGTGACACACTGACAGCAGGTTCCTGTACTAGCTGTGTCACACTGACCGCAAGTTCCTGTACTAGCTGTGTCACTGACAGCCAGTTCCTGTACTAGCTGTACCACACTAACATCAAGTTCCTGTACTAGCTGTATCACACTGACAGCAAGTTCCTGTACTAGCTGTATCGCACTGACAGCAAGTTCCTGTACTTGCAATATCACACTGACAGCAAGTGCCTGTATTAGCTGTGTGACACTGACAGCAAGTTCCTGTACTAGCTGTACCACACTGACAGCAAGTTCCTGTACTAACTGTATAACACTGACAGCAAGTTCCTGTACTAGCTGTATCACACTGACAGCAAGTTCCTGTACTAGCTGTATCGCACTGACAGCTAGTTAAAGTACTAGCTGTACCACACTGACTGCAATTTTGTGTACTAGCTAAATCGCACGGGCAGCAAGTTCCTGTACTAGCTGGATCACACTGACAGCAATTTTGTATACTAGCTGTACTGCATTGACAGCAATTTTCTGTACTAGCTGTATCACACTAACAGCAAGTTCCTGTACTAGTTGTGTCACACTGACAGCAATTTTGTGTACAAGCTGTGTTCCATTGAAAGCCAGTTCCCATACTAGCTGTGTCACACAGACGGCAAGTTCCTGTACTAGCTGTATTACACTGACAGCAAGTTCCTGCACTAGTTGTGTCACACTGATAGCAAGTCCATGTACTAGCTGTATCACAGTTATAGCAAGTGCCTGTATTAGCTGTACCACATTGACAGCAATTTTGTGTACTAGCTGTACCACACTGACGGCAAGTTCATGTACTAGCTGTATCGCACTGACAGTAAGTGCCTGTACAAGCTGTGTCACACTGACAGCAATTTTTTATACTAGCTGTATTGCACTGACAGCAAGTTCCTGTACTAGCCGTGACACGCTGACAGCAATTGTATGTAATAGCTATATCGCACTGACAGTAAATGCCTGTACTAGCTGTATCACACTGACAGCAGTTTTGTGTACTAGCTGTATCACACTAACAGCAATTTCCTGTACTAGTTGTATCACACTGACAGTATGTGCCTGTACTAGCTGTATCACACTGACAGCAAGTTTCTGTACTAGCTGTATCACACTAACAGCAATTTCCTGTACTAGTTGTATCACAATGATGGCAATTTTGTGTACAAGCTGTGTCATATTGACAGCAAGTTTCTGTACTAGCTGTATTACACTGACAGCAAGTTCCTGTACTAGGTATGTCACACTGACAGCAAGTCCCTGTACTAGCTGTATCACACTGACAGCAAGTTCCTGTATTAGCTGTATCACACTGACAGTATGGGGCTGTACTAGCTGTGTTTCACTGACAGCAAGTTTCTGTACTAGCTGTATTACACTGATTGCACATTCCTGTACTGTCTGTGACTCACTGACAGCAAGTTCCTGTACTAGGTATGTCACACTGACAGCAAGTTTCTGTACTAGCTGTATCACACTGACAGCAAGTTCCTGTACTAGCTGTATCACACTGACAGTATGTGCCTGTACTAACTGTGTCACACTGAGTGCAAGTTCCTGTACTAGCTGTATTACGCTGACAGCACATTCCTGTACTGGCTGTAACACACTGACAGCATGTTCCTGTACTAGCTGTATCACACTGACAGCAAGTTTCTGTACTAGCTGTATTACACTGACAGCAAGTTCCTATACTAGGTATGTCACACTGACAGCAAGTCCCTGTACTAGCTGTATCACACTGACAGCAAGTTCCTGTATTAGCTGTATCACACTGACAGTATGTGCCTGTACTAGCTGTGTTTCACTGACAGCAAGTTCCTGTACAAGCTGTATTACACTGATTGCACATTCCTGTACTGGCTGTGACTCACTGACAGCAAGTTCCTGTACGAGGTATGTCACACTGACAGCAAGTCCCTGTACTAGCTGTTTCACACTGACAGTATGTGCCTGTACTAGCTGTGTCACACTGACTGCAAGTTCCTGTACTAGCTGTATTACGCTGACAGCACATTCCTGTACAGGCTGTAACACACTGACAGCATGTTCCTGTACTAGCTGTATCACACTGACAGCAAGTTCCTGTACTAGCTGTATCATACTAAGAGCAAATGCCTGTACTAGCTGTGACACACTGACAGCAAGTCCCTGTACTAGCTGAATTGCACTGACAGCAAGTTCCTATACTAACTATAACACTGACAGCAAGTTCCTGTACTAGCTGTATCACAGTGACAGCAAGTTCCTGTACTTGCAGTATCATACTGACAGCAAGTTCCTGTACTTGCAGTATCACACTGACAGCAAGTTCCTGTACTAGCTGTACCAAACTGACAGCAAGTTCCTGTACTAACTATAACACTGACAGCAAGTTCCTGTACTAGCTGTATCACAGTGACAGCAAGTTCCTGTACTAGCTGTATTACACTGACAGCAAGTTCCTAAACTTGCAGTATCACACTAACAGTAAGTGTCTGTACTAGCTGTGTCACACTGATCGCAATTATGTGTACTAGCTGTACCGCATTGACAGCAAGTTCCAGTACTAGCAGTACCACACTGACTGCAATTTTGTGTACTAGCTAAATCGCACGGGCAGCAAGTTTCTGTACTAGCTGTATTACACTGACAGCAATTTTGTATACTAGTTGTACTGCATTGACAGCAATATCCTGTACTAGCTGTACCACAGTGACGGTAATTTTGTGTACAAGCTGTATTTCATGGACAGC
>NC_057746.1:20639131-20644024 GCF_004010195.1 Chiloscyllium plagiosum | reverse complement strand
CAGCAATATCCTGTACTAGCTGTACCACAGTGATGGCAATTTTGTGTACAAGCTGTATTTCATGGACAGCAAGTGCCTGTAATAGCTGTATCACACTGACAGCAGTTTTCTGTACTCGCTGTATTGCACTGGCAGCATGTTCCGGTACTAGCTGTATCACACTGAGAGCAATTTTGTGTACTTGAAGTATCACACTGACAGCAAGTTCCTGTACTAGCTGTATCACACTGAGAGCAATTTTGTGTACTAAAAGTATCACACTGACAGCAAGTTCCTGTACTAGCTGTATCACACTGACAGCATGTTCCTGTATGAATTGTGTTATACTGACAGCAAGTTCCTGTATTAGCTGTATCACACTGACAGCATGTGCCTGTACTAGCTGTATCACATTGAGAGCAATTTTGTGTACTGGAAGTATCACGCTGACAGCAAGTTCCTACACTAGCTGTACCACACTGACATCAAGTTCCTGTACTAACTGTATAACACTGACAGCAAGTTCCTGTACTAGCTGTATCACACTGACAGTATGTGCCTGTACTAACTGTGTCACACTGACTGCAAGTTCCTGTACTAGCTGTATTACGCTGACAGCACATTCCTGTACTGTCTGTGACACACTGACAGCAAGTTCCTGTACTAGCTGTATCACACTGACAGCAAGTCCCTGTACTAGCTGTATCATACTGAGAGCAAGTGCCTGTACTAGCTGTGACACACTGACAGCAAGTCCCTGTACTAGCTGTATCACACTGACAGCACGTTCTGTACTAACTGTATCACACTGCCAGCTATTTTGTATGCTAGCTGTATCATAATTATAGCAAGTTCCTGTACTAGCTGTATCAAACTGACAGCAAGTTCCTAAACTAGCTGTAATGACACTGACAGCAAGTTCCTGTACGAGTTGTCACACTGACAGCAAGTTCCTGTATGAGCTGTATCACACTGACAGCATGTTCCTGTACTAGCTGTTTTACACTGACAGCGAGTTCCTGTACTTGCAGTATCACACTAACAGTAAGTACCTGGACTAGCTGTGTCACACTGACAGCAAGTTCCTGTACTAACTATAACACTGACAGCAAGTTCCTGTACTAACTATAACACTGACAGCAAGTTCCTGTACTAGGTGTATCACAGTGACAGCAAGTTCCTGTACTAGCTGTATTACACTGACAGCAAGTTCCTATACTTGCAGTATCACACTAACAGTAAGTGCCTGTACTAGCTGTGTCACACTGACAGCAATTATGTGTACTAGCTGTACTACATTGACAGCAAGTTCCACTACTAGCTGTACCACACTGACTGCAATTTTGTGGACTAGCCAAATCGCACGGGCAGCAAGTTCCTGTACTAGCTGTATTACACTGACCACAATTTTGTATACTAGTTGTACTGCATTGACAGCAATATCCTGTACTAGCTGTACCACAGTGACGGCAATTTTGTGTACCAGCTGTATTTCACGGACAGCAAATGCCTGTAATAGCTGTATCACACTGACAGCAGTTTATTGTACTAGCTGTATCGCACTGGCAGCATGTTCCGGTACTTGCAGTATCACACTAACAGTAAGTGCCTGTACTAGCTGTGTCACACTGTCAACAATTATGTGTACTAGCTGTACCACATTGACAGCAAGTTCCACTACTAGCTGTACCATACTGACTGCAATTTTGTGGACTAGCTAAATCGCATGGGCAGCAAGTTCTTGTACTAGCTGTATTACACTGACCACAATTTTGTATACTAGTTGTACTGCATTGACAGCAATATCCTGTACTAGCTGTACTACAGTGACGGCAATTTTGTGTACACGCTGTATTTCATGGACAGCAAGTGCCTGTAATAACTGTATCACCCTGACAGCAGTTTTTTGTACTGGCTGTATCACACTGACAGCATGTGCCTGTACTAGCTGTATCACATTGAGAGCAATTTTGTGTACTAGACGTATCACGCTGACAGCAAGTTCCTGTACTAGCTGTACCACACTGACATCAAGTTCTTGTACTAACTGTATAACACAGACAGCAAGTTCCTGTATTAGCTGTATCACACTGACAGCAAGTTCCTGTACTAGCTGTGTCACACTGACAGCAAGTTCCTGTACTAGCTGTATTACGCTGACAGCACATTCCTTTACTGGCTGTGACACACTGACAGCAAGTTCCTGTACTAGCTGTGTCACACTGACAGCAAGTTCCTGTACTAGCTGTATCACACTGACAGCACGTTCCTGTACTAGCTGTATCACACTGACAGCAACTCTTTGTCCTAGCTGTATCACACTGACAGCAAGTTCCTGTACTAGCTGTATCACACTGACAGCAATTTTGTGTACAATCTGTGTTACATTGACAGTCAGTTCCTGTACTAGCTGTGTCAAACTGACAGCAAGTCCCTTTACTAGCTGTATCATACTGAGACCAAATGCCTGTACTAGCTGTGACACACTGACAGCAAGTCACTGTACTAGCTGTACCACACTGACAGCAGGTTCCTGTACTAACTTTATAACACTGACAGCAAGTTCCTGTACTAACTATAACACTGACAGTAAGTTCCTGTACTAGTTGTATCACACTGACAGCAAGTGCCTGTACTAGCTGTGTCACACTGACTGCAAATTCCTGTACTAGCTGTATCACACTGACAGCAAGTTCCTCTACTAGCTGTATCACACTGACAGCCAGTTCGTCTACTAGCTGTATCACACTGATTGTAAGTGCCTGTACTAGCTGTGTCACACTGACGGCAATTATGTGTACTAGCTGTACCGCATTGACAGCAAGTTCCAGTACTAGCTGTACCACACTGACAGCATGTTCCTGTACTAGCTGTATTACACTGACAGCAAGTGCCTGTACTAGCTATGTCACACTGACTGCAAATTCCTGTACTAGCTGTGTCACACTGACAGCAAGTTCCTGTACTAGCTGTATCGCACTGACAGCACGTTCCTGTATTAGCTGTATCACACTGCCAGCAATTTTGTGTAATAGCTGTAAAACGTCATAGCAAGTGCCTGTACTGGCTGTGTCGCACCGACAGCAAGTTCCTGTACCAGCTATATCACACTGACAGCAAGTTCCTGTACTTGCTGTATCACTCTGACCACAAGTGCCTTTACTAGCTGTATCACACTGACAGCAAGTTCCTGTACTAGCTGTGTCACACTGACAGCAGGTGCCTGTAATAGCTGTGTCACACTGACAGTAAGTGCCTGTCCTAGCTGTATCACATTGACAGCAGTTTTTTGTACTAGCTGTATCACACTGACAGCAACTTTGTGTACTAGCTGTGTCACACTGACAGCTAGTGCCTGTACGAGCTGTATCACACTGACAGCAAGTTCCTGTATTGGCTGTATCACACTGACAGCAATTTTGTATACTGGCTGTGTCACACCAACAGCAAGTTCCTGTACTAGCTGTGTCACACCGACAGCAAGTGCCTGTACTAGCTGTATCACATTGACAGCAAGTGGCTGGACTAGCTGTATCACACTGACAGCAAAGTGCCTGTACTAGCTGTAACACATTGACAGCAAGCTCTTGTCTTAGCTGTGTCAAACTGACAGCAAGTGCCACTACTAGCTGTATCACACTGACAGCAGGTGTCTGTACTAGCTGTATCACACTGACAGCAACTTTGTGCACTAGATATGTCACACTGACAGCTAGTGCCACTACTAGCTGTATCACAGTGACAGCAAGTTCCTGTACTAGCTGTATCACACTGACCGCAAGGTGCCTGTACTAGCTGTAACACACTGACAGCAAGTTCTTGTCTTAGCTGTGTCACACTGACAGCAACTTTGTGTACTAGCTGTGTCACACTGACAGCAAGTGCCTGTGCCAGCTGTATCACACTGACAGCAAGGTGCCTGTAATAGCTGTGCCACACTGACAGCAAGTGCCTGCACTAGCTGTGTCACACTGACTGTAATTTTGTGTACTAACTAAACTGCACGGGCCGCAAGTTCCTGTACTAGCTGTATCACACTGACAGCAGGTTCCTGTACTAGTTTGTCAAAATGACAGCAAGTGCCTGGACTAGCTGTGTTATACTGACAGCACGTTCCTGTACTAGCTGTTTCACACTGACAGCAATTTCCTGTACTAGCTGCATCATACTGATAGCTAGTGCCCATACGAGCTGTATCACACTGACAGCAAGTTCCTGTATTAGCTGTATCACACTGACAGCAATTTTTTGTACGAGCTGTGTCACATTGACAGCAACTTCCTGTACTAGCTGTGTCACACTGACAGCAAGTTTCTGTACTTGCTGTATCACACTGAAAACAGGCTGCCTGTACTAGCTGTGTCACACTGACAGCTAGTGCCTTTACGAGCTGTATCACACTGACAGCAAGTTCCTGTACTAGCTGTCTTGCACTGACAGCATGTGCCTGGACTAGCTGTATCACATTGACAGCAAAGTGCCTGTACTAGCTGTAACACACTGACAGCAAGTTCTTGTCTTAGCTGTGTCACACTGACAGCAAGTACCACAACTAGCTGTATCACACTGACAGCAGGTGTCTGTACTAGCTGTATCACACTGACAGCAAGTTCCTGTACTAGCTGTCTTGCACTGACAGCATGTGCCTGGACTAGCTGTATCACATTGACAGCAAAGTGCCTGTACTAGCTGTAACACACTGACAGCAAGTTCTTGTCTTAGCTGTGTCACACTGACAGCAAGTTCCTGTATTAGCTGTATCACACTGACAGCAATTTTTTGTACGAGCTGTGTCACATTGACAGCAACTTCCTGTACTAGCTGTATTACACTGACAGCAAGTTCCTGTGCCAGCTGTATCACACTGTCACGCTGACAGCAAGTATCTGAACGAGCTGTGTCACACTGGCAGCA
>NC_057746.1:20595447-20635813 GCF_004010195.1 Chiloscyllium plagiosum | reverse complement strand
TGACAGCAAGTTCCTGTACTAGCTGTATTTCACGGACAGTAAGTTCCTGTACGAGCTGTATCACACGGACCGCAAGTGCCTGTACTAGCTGTATCACACTGACCGCAAGGTGCCTGTACTAGCTGTATCACACTGACCGCAAGGTGCCTGTACTAGCTGTATCACACTGACAGCAATTTTGTGTACTTGCCGTATTAGCTGTACAGCAAGTTCCTGTACTAGCTGTATTATACTGACAGCAAGTTCCTGTACTAGCTGTACCACATTGACAGCAATTTTTTGTACTAGCTGTATCACACTGACAGCAAGTTCCTGTACTACCTGTATTTCACGGACAGTAAGTTCCTGTACGAGCTGTATCACACGGACCGCAAGTGCCTGTACTAGCTGTATCACACTGCCAGCAATTTTGTGTACTGGCTGTGTCACACTAACAGCAAGTTCCTGTACTAGCTGTGTCACACCGACAGCAAGTGCCTGTACTAGCTGTATCACACTGACAGCAAGTTCCTGTACTAGCTGTATCACACTGACAGCTAGTGCCTGTACGAGCTGTGTCACACTTACAGCAAGTTCCTGTGTTAGGTGTATCGCACTGACAGCAAGTTCCTGTACTAGCTGTGTCACACCGACAGCAAGTGCCTGTACTAGCTGTATCACACTGCCAGCAATTTTGTGTACTGGCTGTGTCACACCAACAGCAAGTTCCTGTACTAGCTGTGTCACACCAACAGCAAGTTCCTGTACTAGCTGTATCACACGGACAGCAAGTTCCTGTACTCGCTGTATCACACGGACAGCAAGTTCCTGTACTAGCTGTATCACACGGACAGCAAGTTCCTGTACTAGCTGTATCACACGGACAACAAGTTCCTGTACTAGCTGTATCGCACTGAGAGCAAGTGCCAGGACTAGCTGTATCACATTGACAGCAGGTGCCTGTACTAGCTGTGTCCCACTGTCAGCAAGTTCCTGTACTAACTGTATAATACTGACAGCAAGTGCCTGTACCAACTGTATCACACTGGCAGTAAGGTGCCTGTACCAGTTGTATCACACTGACAGCAAGTCCCTGTACTAGCTGTATCGCACTTACAGTAGGTTCCTGTACTAGATGGATTGCACTGTCAGCAAGTGCCTGTAATAGCTGTATAGCACTGACAGCAGGGTCATGTACTAGATGTATCACACTGACAGCAAGTGCCTGTACTAGTTGTATTGCACTGACATCAAGTGTCTGTACTAGCTGTATCATACTGACAGCACTTTCCTGTACTAGCTGTATCACGCTGACAGCAAGATCCTGTACTAGCTGTATCACACTGACAGCCTCTGCCTGTACTAGCTATATTGCACTGAAAGCACGTTCCTGTACTAGCTGTATCGCACTGGCAACAAGTCCCGGTACTAGCTGTATCGCACTGACAGCAAGTGCCTGTACTAGCTGTATCGCACTGGCAGCAAGTGCCTTTACCAGCTGTATCGCACTGACAGCAAGTGCCTGTACTAGCTGTATCGCACCGACAGCAATGCCTGTACTCGCTGCATCACACTGGCGGCAAGTGCCTGTACTAGCTGTATCACAGTGGCAGCAAGTGCCTGTATTAGCTGTATCACACTGGCCGTCCTATCCTCTGCCCTGAATTCAATTTTTAAAAATCTTGAACTAAGAGTCTAATGATGACCATGAATCCATTGTTGATCATTGGGAAAAACCCACCTGGTTCCTTTAGGAATGGAAATTGCCATGCTTATCTGATCTAGGTTAAAAACAAGGACTGCAGATGCTGGAAACCAGAGTTTAGATCAGAGTGGCGCTGGAAAAGCACAGCAGGCCAGGCAGCATCCGAGGAGCAGGAAAATCGACATTTCGGGCAAAAGCTCCAATGCTTATCTGATCTGGCCTACGTGTGGCTCCAGAACCAGGGTAAAGTGGTTGACTCTTAACTGTAAATGGGCAATTAGAGGTGGGACAGTAAATGCTAGCCTAGTCAGCGACACCCTCAGGAATAAACTTTTAAAACAGTAAGCACATCATTGTTCAATCCATTTCCAAACGTTGTGGGTGAGAGAAATGCCTGTAAATGAGGAAAAACAGTATGAAATGGAAATTCTTCCTCCTACTTTATTCCCTGTATCACTGACCACTCAAAAACGCACATAAAACCCCATTGATAGAGGCAGTGACAGTGCATTCTATGAATTACTACACTTCATGACCACACGTCCTGTGTATTCAAGCTGCCTATTGTGTGTACTGACTGGTGCCACTGTGCAATTCAAACCCGACAGCAGCAGGGTCAGCGACAATGGGTTGATGTAAGTCCCAGTGCCAGCACAGAGAGTGATCAAGATCCACCCTGATGTCAGCACAGCCAGTGCCTGCCTGTTTGGAATCCCTTTGGCAGAGAAAGTGACAGTGGAGGTGGGGGAGGTTTACAGAACCGTGTCAGTGAAGGGGCTGCTCCTCAAACTTTGGTTGTCCGCTCCTCATCCATGGGCACCGGGTGGAGACAAGGGGAGGACGACTTGGAGGGGGGCCTCCTCTTGGGCCTGGCCAAGGTGGCCATCCACAGGTCTGGGCAGAGGGGCTCGTCATTCCTCACTGTCTGCCCCTCTTTCGCAGTTATGTCCACTCCTGGGGTCCCTCAGGAGGGAGCGTGTAGTGCTCACCAGCACGGTCAAAACCTTTACAGACCAGTGGGCATTGCAGGACCCTTTAATCAGCTCAGACAGTGTTATCTTAGAGTAGTAAGTTTCTATTTCATTGTATGTCTTTCCATTTGACTGCTGATTTGCATTTTATTTCAATTCAGTGCCCCAAAAGGAGCTGTTTCATTATTATTTCCAACTTCCTGCTTTAAAAGAGTAGATAGTGACGGTGGGGTGATACAGACTCTGATATAAGCATTGAGAGTGGGGCGATACAGACCCTGAAACCAGTGGATTCAATGACTGTGGGGTGATCAGCGTTGAAAGCTTGGGTTGTTTGTCACTTTGAGAGTGACTGTGGTTTTGAGGGGCACCCATGTATCTTTCACAACACAAGCTCCTTGGGAGAGACTCTCAGTAAGCGCCTGATTCTTTTGGAAGAGTCCACTTTATCAAGGCTGCCTCCATTACATTGCTATCCTGGATTGGTGGTGGACCTGGGTACCATAGGTGACAGGCTTATGGGCAGTGGCTCTGTAGCAGCAAGATCAACTTGCGTTTATACAGCAGCTTTACACCGGTTAACTATCTCAAGGGCACAGTTTCAACATCCAGCATAGCACTCCAAATCTGAACACGGGTACTTTATGGACTGGCACCACAAAATCTAGCCATTTCGTGCGAGGTGCTAATTTAATTGACTCTCCACACCCTTTCAAAGCAAGCTTGCTGTTAGCTCAGGCTAACTATTCTGTGGTTCACTATTCAATATCCGACATACCAACCAATTGTGCAAATAATGACTTGTCAGAAAGTCCCATTTTATCTGGGAATCTTGTCCACCCAGGTGTAGTTTGGATTACCTTCAGGCTCTATTTTATTTGCACACACAAGGATATTTTGAAACATTTCTTTATCAGTGTTCTCCATTGTTTCCTTTCCTTTTACTGTAACACCAAGATTCACAGAATCCTACAGTACAGGGACATGAATATGGAGTTTGCACATTCTTCCCATGTCTGTCTGTGGGTGCTCCGGTTTCCCCTCACAATCCAAAGATGTGCAGGTTAGATGAACTGACCATACTAAATTGCCCATAGTGTCCAGGCGTGTGTGGGTTAGGTGCGTTAGTCCGAGTAAATGTACAGTAATAGAGTAGGGGATTGGTTCTGGGCGGGTTACTCTTCGGAGGGTTAGTACGGATTTGTTGGGCCTAATGGCCTGTTTCAACACTGTAAGGGTTCTATGATTCTATGAATGCAAATGCAAAAACTTCCATGTAATAGTAAGCATGTAGTGAGGAGTCCTTTTGGGGACAAAGACAGTAACACATACTTGGAGGTGTAAGATAGGGTGACAGTATATAATGAGTAATTGCACCAGTGTTTCCTAAGGAAGAGAATGCTAATAACGTCTGATTGGTAAATTAATAATGGAGTAAAAATTGATCAACAGGATATACTGGAAAGGCTGCCTACATTTGGAGTGGATAAGTCTTGTGGTCAGGGTGGCTGTATGCCAGATTATAAAAGGAAGTGAGGGTGGAGTGCAGAAAGGCTTGCTATAATTTTCTAATATGGGGGGAGATACCAGAGGACTGGGGACGAGTACAATGTTTTTATTCATAAAGACAATCCTAGTAACCAGAGGTTAGCCAGTCCAACATCAGTGATGCTTGAGGTGTTGGAAACAAGAGCCAGGTAAAATATTAACAGGCACTTGGTAAGGACTTGAGTTAACGGAGGATAGCTAGTGTGGATTTGTCAAGTATGGTGATCCTAGTTACGGAGGAACTGTCTTATGAGATGTTGAGTGGGTTATAGAAGAATGACAGGAGAAAGTGAGGTCTGCAGATGCTGGAGATCAGAGATGGAAATGTGTTGCTGGAAAAGCGCAGCAGGTCAGGGCAGCATCTAGGGAACAGGAGAATCGACGTTTCGGGCATTAGCCCTTCTTCAGGAGTCGATACATCGACCTGCTGCGCTTTTCCAGCAACACATTTCCATCTATAGAAGAATGACAGGTGACCTTATTGAAACAAATTAGATTCTCAGGGTCTTGATAAGGTAGATGTGGAGAGGTTGTTTCCCCTTCTGGGAGTGTCCAGGATCAGAGGGCATTATTTCAGAATAATGGGTCACAGGTTTAAGGCAGAGATGAGGACACATTTCTTATGTCAGAGGTCAATGACTCAGTAGAATTATATACTGTACGGGGCTGTCAGAGCTGGGTCCTTGAACGATATTCAAGGCCGAGATAGGCAGAGTTTTTAAACCAGTGAGGAAATCCAGGGTTATGGGGAAAAGGCTGGATAATGGATTTGCAGATTACCAGATCTGCCATTGAATGGTGAAGCAGACCTGAAGGGCTGAATGGCCAAGATCTACTCCTGCATCTTACAGTTATATGGTTGTGTATCATAGAGTCATAGAGATGTACAGCACGGAAACAGACCCTTCGGTCCAACCCGTCCATGCCGACCAGATATCTAGTCCCACCTGCCAGCACCCGGCCCATATCCCTACAAACCCTTCCAATTCATATCCCCATCCAAATGCATATTAAATGTTGCAATTGTACCAGCCTCCACCACTTCCTCTGGCAGCCCATTCCATACACGTACCACCCTCTGTGTGAAAAGGTTGCCCCTTAGGTTTCTTTTATATCTTTCCCCTCTCACCCTAAACCTATGCCCTGTAGTTCTGGACTCCCCAACCCCAGTGAAAAGACTTTTCCTATTTACTCTATAATTTCACTGTTTGTTAATTTTCCCAGGTGCACTCCAATATCCAGCGATACATGAATTCAAAACAGCAAAGGCAGTAACTGTGCAGGTTCTCTCTCTCTCTCCTGCACTGTCCTCACCATGTGCTTCCTTTGTCTGCTCTTCTCCCTTTTAAAACTGCTGTTGTTTTGACTTTTTTTTCCCCCAAAGTTCCAAAACAATGCAACAGCATATAAAACAGTAATTGCTGCTCCTGGAATTCGAGGAAATCACCTCCAGCACCGAAAATACCTCAAAGAAAGGAGCAGCTGTTACAGCCAGACATTTTTCCCATCCTCCATCTTGGATTACCCAGAATCCTGTGTGTGATTGTGCCTTCAAGCTTGGGTACACGGCAGAGATTGGTGTGCCCCAAGGTTCAGCTGTGAGACAACAGCTTTATTTGATACATAAAAATTGACTTGGAGTTTGGAGTAATATTTCTATATTCGTTGACGATAGGGAAGGTGATAGCAATCAAATGTCCCCAGTTCACAGTCAGGCTGGCAAAATGGGCAGACAAGTGGCAGACGGAGTTGAGTATGATAGAAAGAGGGGTGATGCATTCTCGCAGAAGAGATTGACTACTCAAGAATCACAAGGGGAACAGGAGTGTATGGGCACGTGTGCTGATCTTTGAAGATGGCGGGATGTATTGAGAGGGTAGTTGGCAAAGCATATGCTATCTTGAGCGACGTAAGTCGACCTATTGAATCCCAAAGCAGCGACGTCAGGACAGATCTTTATAAAGCTGTGCTTAACGTCACAATATTGCACCCCGTTCTGGTCACCGGCCTTTAGGAAGAGTCTGGGGGTTCTAGAGTGGGTGCAGAGGAGATTTACCAGCATCGTTCCAGAAATCTCCGTGACAAGGTTAGGTTGGAGAAGCAGGTGTTCTCCTTAAAGAAGGGGGTCTGAGGGTAAATGTGGAGCAGATTATGTTAGATTTAGATAGAACTCCAGCGCTGTTCCTGGTCAGTCTGTTCACAACCTTGGCCACATTTTTGACCTGGACAAAAGCTTTTCACTTAATGAATGTGCCATCATTAAGACTTGCCGGTCTCCACCCCGCGACATCACTCGACATCTCCCTGCCCCCTCCATCTCAATGTACCTGGTGCTGAGTCCCTCAATCCGTGCTTTTGTCACTTCTAGACTTAACTATTCTAACTCTTTCTTGGCTGGATTCCCACTTCTTAGCTTCTGGAAACCCAAAGTTATCCAGTGTTGTACAACCTACATCTTAATTCACCCCAGCCTCATTGGCCTGTATTGTCTCCCAGTCAGGCAACATCTTGATTTTAAAATTCACATCCCCACATGGCCTTGTCCATCCCTATCTCTATTGTATCCTCTGGCTCCACGATCCTCTGCAACTCTGTTCTCCTGGTCCAGAAGTAAGGACACTACTGCTCCACTACAAGGGACAAATGCTGGTACTCCAGATGTCAGCCCCCACCTTCCCAATCAACCCATTCGGTAGCATTTGGGACTTGAAGCCGTGTGCACTGGACTAGAGGTAGGGACACTATTACTGTACTGAGCCCGACATTAGTAGTCTCAATGGCACCCCTCCCTCCTAATTTACCTGCTCAGAGATATACATCTCGAGAGCTGCTAGGACCTGAGGCTGAGTCTCCTGGCCCAGAGGTTGGGACACTATCAGAAGTGCACACCTCTGCAGCACGGTGGGACCTGAGGCCATGTCTCCTGGCACCGAGGTAGGGACACTACCAGAGTTACACATCTCTGCAGCACTGCGGGACATGCGGCCGGGTCACCTAGCTCTGAGGTAGGGTCACTACCAGAGTTACACACCTCTGCAGCACTGTGGGACATGCGGACGGGCCCCCTAGCTCTGAGGTAGGGTCACTACCAGAGTTACACACCTCTGCAGCACTGCGGGACATGCGTGACGGGCCCCCTAGCCCAGAGCTTCGGGACAGCAGAGTCGCCAGGACTGACAGCTGTGTTTTTGCACACAGATAACACGGGCGAGGGGGCGGAGAGGTCAGAGCCAGGCGGCGAGGACCCCGGCCTGGCCGAGAGCGGATCCTGCCCGGGGGCGTGCGAGCTGGAGTGCGACATCTGCTTCAGCGGCTTCGACAACGTCTTCAAGCTGCCCAAGCTGCTGGCGTGCGGCCACACCTTCTGCCTGGAGTGCCTGGCGAGGATCAACGTCAGCTCGGAGACGGTGAGCTCGGTCAGCTGCCCGCTGTGCCGGCGCCTCACGCCGCTGCCCTCGGGCAAGGGGCTGCCAGCGCTGGACAACAACCTGGCGGTGCTGCGGCGCCTGCCCTCCGGGATGCGCAGCGTTCCATCCATCCGGTTCAGCCGCGACAAGGGCAAGCTCTACACCACCACCAGCGGCCCGGAGCCCAGCTCCTTCCTCAAGCCGACGCAGCTCAGCAGCGTCAGCCTGAGCCTGGACGTCGGGCAGCCGGCTCACCGCAGCAGCTCGGACACCCCGCCACGGACCCTCGCCTGGCTGCCCTTCCGCTCCAGCAGCTGCTACTACGTGGCCATCGGCTTCGTACTCATCTTCACCGTGGCGCTGGTGCTCTCCGGCATCTTCCTCTTCGTCATTGTGCCCACCCGCAGCATCACCGGTGCGGGCCCTAGCGGCAGGAACGGGACCACCCAGCGCCCTTAGGTCACTCACTCTCCAAAACTCACACCCCGTCCCCTCACTGCTTTCCTGAGCGGCCAATCTCTCTCTCTCTCTCTCTCTCTCTCTCACACACACAGATACACACACACGTACGCACACACGCACAGACAGACACAGACACAGACAGACACGCACGCACCGACACAGACAGACACACACAGACATGCATAAACGGATGCACATGTGCGTGCGCATGCACACACATTATTGACAGACATAAACACACAGACAGACACAGGCAGACAGACAGACACACACACATGTGCATACACACACAGACACACGCGTGCACATACACTCACACAGACACGTGCGCATACACACCCGCGTGCACACAGACATACACACAGACACACACACGCATAAACAGATTACATGTGCGCGTGCACACGCACACATTATTGACAGACATACACACACAGACAGACACAGGCAGACAGCTACACACACAGACATACACGCATGTACACAGACACACACACACGTGTCACACAGATACACACAGAAACACACACACACACACGCATGCACACACACACAACACACACTCAAAATACCTTTTACAGAAACCTGAGGGACGGGTGGTGCTGCACTGCCACATGTAGGTGGCTTCAGGTCGTAGAAGTTCGTGGAATCCCCTACAGGGCAGGAAGAGGACATTCAGCCCATCAGGTCCTGCTCCAAATAGCATCCCATCCAGACCCCACCCCCTATCTATCCCTGTCACCCTACCCTGTCCCTATAATCCTACCCCATCCCTGTAACCCTGTACATTTACTATTGCCAATCCACCTAGCCTGCACATCTCTGGACATGATACCATGGCCAACCCACCTAACGTACACATCCCTGGATACTATGGGACAGTTTACCATGGCCAATACACCCTAACCTGCACATCTTTGGGCTGTGGGAGGAAACCGGAGCACCCGGAGGAAACCCACACAGACACGGGGAGAATGTGCAAACTCCACACAGTCAGTCGCCCGAGGCTGGCATCGAACCTGGGTCCCTGGCGCCGTGAGGCAGCAGTGCTAATCACTGAGCCACCGTGCATGCAAAAGCATCTCTGAACAAGTCGGTCAGGGGAGAACATCTAAAACACAGAACAGCCAATGCTGGAAATCCAAAGCAAAACAAAGGCACAGAAACTGGAGAAACTCAGTCGTGTCTATGGGGAGAGAAAACAAGAGTGAACATTATGAGTCCTGTCCTGAGATAGGGTCACGCTGATGCTGCTGAGCTTTGCCAGGACCTCTCTGTTTTTCTTTACTTCAGATTTCCAGCATCTCCTCAGTTTTTTGTATCGTTTAGAACTTCACTCAGCACAAAGTGGTAAACATTTTGCACGGTCAGAAGCCAGGTCCTCGCGCCTCTCTCCACTCCTCCCCTACCCAACCCAAGGACAAAACTGAATTTTGCCTTCCCCACTTTCTAACATTCCTGGGTCCTGTTGGCTACTGGCACCTCGCTTGGAGCTTTCCATCCAGTGACTCTGAGGACAAGTCTTCGACTTTGTTCGGCGATCGCCACGAGGCCGATCTGCATTCGGATAGCGCCCCTTCAAGCCCGTGGACCATCCCAAGGCTGTTTCGCCAGTGAACGGTCAGGCAGTGTCTTGTCCGCGAGGCAGGTCAAGAGATCCTGGGGCAGCTAAGCAACAGAACCCCTGGGGTAGGCAGGGATGTGGAGGTGAGTCCACAAACAGATTCCCTCCCCCCCCCACCCCCGGACTTGTGGAAGGGGCAGACAGCGGCCCGCACCAGCTCCCAATTCGCCTGTGACCAAAAACTTCTTCAAAGTGGCGGGGTCGGTGGAGCATCTTGCAGGACGTGAAATTACGCCGTTATTGGATAAGGCCTTCCAGAAATTAGGATTTAAATGGCGGAGTCGTAAACCCAGAAATGGAAGGTGTGCAGTGATCTCCTGGTTCTGTGGCGCTGGACGAGATGACAAAGATTGGAAATAGGCGAGGTTGCTGTGGGGGGGATTAAAATGAAAAAGCCATAAATCCTGTATGTGAGGCACCGCCATATTGTCAGCAAGTGGTTGGGAGTGAGCAGGATTTGAAGTGCATTAAGACGGTTTGGATGAGCTACAGATGGTGGATGCTGGGCAGGAGGGAATCGGCAATAGCCAAATCCAGAGATTAGAGAGTTGTAGGTGAGAGTTTCAGAGGTGGAGGAGTTAGAACAGGTTTGGCACAAGGCAGTGTCAGGGAGTTTCTCAGTGGATGCTCTTGGCAAGAGAGGATATGGGACCTGGAAACTGAACTGAGAAGATGCAACCATTTAAATGATGCAATGAGAGGTGGACTCCTCAGCTGCTTCAGAAAACCTAACCCGCAAAAGCCAAAGACACAACCTGTGAGTCACATCGGACCTTGCTTTCTGGTTTGTTCAATGGTTTTGTTTCTCCATAGCCTCAGACTCATGGCAATGAGCTTCCATACACCTCCTGCCTACTGGGAATCGCAGAATGTTTCCAGACCTTCTTCGTGACTCTCTCCAAGGAGGTGGGGATGGGGCTGGCTGGGGGTGGGGGGGAGAGGTATCATGCTCTACTTATGGTGAGCGGCCAACCGAGCCATTCCAAACCGGAAAGGTCAGCAGGTTGTTCTGGCTCAGCTAACTCAGCCTGGACAAGTGAAACCATAGCGTTACCCATGGTCTCAGGAAGCCTCGCATTAGGTAAGAGAAATAGCGGCCAAGTACAAGTCAGGAGTGTGATGGAATACTCCCCATGTGCCTGGATGGGTGCAGCCCCAACAACACTCAGAAAGCTTGACACTATCCAGGACAAAGCAGCCCATTTGATTGGCACTACATCCACAAGCATCCACTCCCTCCCCCACTGACACCCAGTAGCAGCAGTGTTCAAAATGCACAGCAAAAATACACCAAAGATCCTCAGGCAGCGCCTTCCAAACCCACAACCATCTCCATCTGGAAGGACAAGGGCAGCAGATACTTGGGAACACCATCATCTGAAAGGTCCCCTCCAAGCCAATCATTACCCTGACTTGGAAATACATCGGCGTTCCTTCAGCGTTCCTTCACTGTCACTGGGTCAAAATCTTGGAATTCCCTCCCTGAAGGCATTGTGGGTCAACTCACAGCAGGTGGACTGCAGCGGTTCAAGAAGGTAGCTTACCACCACCTTCTCAAGGGGTCAACTAGGGACGGGTAATAATTGCTGGGCCCAGCCAATAACGCCCCATATCCCACAAATGAATAAAAGCAAATCCTGTCCCTGATCTCAGCCCAGTGGCTAAACTTAATTGCAGATGAAACCAAACTCAGCAGTGATGTTCCTTCAGACCGCCATCCCCAACACCCTCGCCCCTCCCAACTCAGTCCACCCTCCGTCACCAATCTGTCCATTGCCCAACTCTATAAGGTGGGTGGGGGAGGGGAGTAGGTTTGCAACTGAAGGGGGCCAGTGCATCTCAGCGAAAGATACATTTGCCCTCAGACAAGAGGGCAGGAGGATTTGGGTCTGACTTTGTAAATGGCTGCCAGAAATTATTACTCAACCCAATTCTTAAAACATACGGTTCAAAAGAAAAGGAGAGGTGGGCACATGCACAGCAGGGACAAAACCAAAAGGACACCCGACACAGGGTGAGGTACATCTGGGGGGGTCACACAAGGTACACCTAGCCCATAGTGAACTGCTTTTGGTTCACAATAGATGCTTGGCCCTAGGCGAGCAATACTTCTTCCATTTGCAAAGTGGAGCCTTAACTGGGAAAGGTACGCCCAATTCCAGTCCCCCATGCCTCTTAGTTTACTGTGCAGTCATTGTGTACACATTGCATGTTGCATATAACACAATCATCTTTCATGTTATATATTTATATTTCTCGGCTTTGTTCTGTTAATTTCTTTTTAAAGGTGGGAGGTCCTTCAATCCTTGTCAGGCTCCTCTTTCCACAGAGAGCTGGCTTCCTTTGCAAAATGAGCCATCAATGTTTTTAAATATTAAACAAAGGTTTGATTCATCAAAACATGGTACAGTTCCTCTCTGGGTGTATGCTCTGACAGTCAAACCTTTTACAAGACTGACGTAAATGTCACAAAAGTCACAAATCCTCCCTCTCCATTTTGGAAAGCAACTTCAAGTCATGCAACGTATGAAAAGAAATACGCAGTACTCGATTTATGAGTTGCAAAACCTTCCTGGTGTTTCAGTTAATTTAGTTTTGGCCTTTCAGTTAATTATTTAAGAGTCAACCATATTGGAGTCTGGAGTCACATATAGGTCAGACCAAGTAAGGATGACAGTTCCTTTCCCTAAAGGACATTAGTGAAGCATTTGGGCTTTTCAGACAATCATAAACAGACTCTTAATTCCAGGTTTTGTATTAAATTAAGACTTCACGATCTGCCTTGGCAGGATTACAGGACATTACCTGGATCTTTGGATTAATAGATGTCAGACTACTGTCTCAGTTTAGTGCCCCTAAAAAGAAAAACACAGTGATGTTTCTCATGCACAAGATTGTGTGATGAAACCTCCAGGCATACATTCAAGCAGAGTTGGCAACACTAATGCCATACTTCAGATGAACTGTCAGACTGTGTGCTTGCAACGGTGTTAAATCTGTAAATAGCAGATGGGATTGTTGTGTTAAAGCTGGCTCCATACAGACCATCAAGTGTTCAATGTCTAAACCAATCTAATATGGTACAACCTCTGCGGCTCATGTGACGCAGTGGTAGTTTTTTTAATATTTAGTTAAAAGGAACAGGGCGTTGCTGGCTAGGCCAGCGTTTATTGCTCATCCCTATCTGCCCAGAGGGCAATGCAAGAGTCAACCATATTGCTGTGGATCTGGAGTCCCATGTCGTCCAGACCCAGTAAGGATGACAGTTTCCATCCCTAAAGGACATTAAGGGACCACTTGGGCTTTTCTGATAATCGAGAAACATCATTAGACTCTCAATTCCTGATTTTTCTATTAAATTAAAACTTCACCATCTGCCATGATAGGATTCAAACCTGTCATTACCTAGATTGTTGGATTAATAGTCTAGCAATAACACCATGAGGCCATTTTTGATCCTAGGGGGTCCGAGTTGAGGTCCTATCTGCTTCAGAGGTGCATCATGACATGTCTGAACAGATTGATCAGAAAATACACATGGTACAATCTTGGGGGCATCATGTGGCATCATGGTAGTGTCCTAATCTCTGAATAAGGAGGCCCCAGTTCCAGTCTCACCTGCTCCTGAGATGTATACCGATCTCTCTGAGCAGGTGGATAGGGGCCGAGGGAAATCTAAAAGCCACGCACTAAAAAATGTAATTGTTTTGTTGGACTGCGAGGAAAGACCAAGCCAATGAAACCAAGCTCTCTCCAAGAGGTAGCATAGGCTCAGCAGAATGAATCCCCTACCCCGACTGCACGTCTCTGTGCTCCGGGCCTGGCCACTCCTACTGACACCAGCTTTTTATCTCCAGATCGCTTTTCAAACAGTTCACAATATTCGTTGTCGTTCCTCAGCACATTCTCCGAATTGTTCCTGTAACATGATCAAACCTCAGGTAGAGACGGGTTTGTACATTCTGTTGTTGTCCGGTTCCCTCTGAGCCGAATACCTGTAGTAACTGGAACAACCAGGTCTCGCTAACGGCACAAGCAGTAAATAATTTCCTGCAACCAAAGTAAAGCAAGAAGCTGTTTGGCAGGATATTGTTCATTCCATTGGAGCCAGAGGCAAAGTCAGTGTCGATAACAGTGCATGTAAATGTAAATATCTGTGAGAATGTAGCAGCAGCAGACAGCAAGTGACTACCCTCCTTACACATTCCCTTCTTTCCAGCCCCTCACAAACATTGGCCCACATCATATTGGAGCAGAATCCTGCGACACACAAGGAGTATGGGGGAAGACAGGGTGGACCTGATGATACTGATGGATTTAGAAGGAGATGGGAATCAAGTGGATGGGAAGTGTCGAGTCAGCTACAGAAAGAGACAGGGAACGCAGGGAAAGGTTGGATTAAAGGGATGAAAAAGGAATAGGTAGAAAAAAATGAAATCCCTAACAACAAGGATGCTGTGAAACTTGAAATGGTTCAGGAAAGACTTACAAGGATGTTGCCAGGGTTGAAGGGTTTGAACTATAGGGAGAGGCTGAATAGGCTGGAGGCTGAGGGGGTCACCTTTATAGAGATTTATAAAATTATGAGGGGCATGGATAGGATAAATAGGCAAGGTCTTTTCCCTGGGGTGGGGCAGTCCAAAACTAGGCAGTACAATTTTAAGGTGAGAGGGGCAAAATATAAGAGGGACGTAAGGGGTGACCTTTTCACGCAGAGGGTGGTACGTGTATGGAATGAGCTGCCAGAAGAATTGGTGGAGGCTGGTACAATTGCAACATTTAAAAGGCATCTGGATGGGTATATGAATAGGAAGGATTTAGAGGGATATGGGGCAAATACCTAATCGGCATGGTGGAATTGGACCAAAGGGTCTGTTTCCGTGCCGTATATCTCTATGACTAATTTAATGCCTTCAGAGTTCAAACTGGGCTGGTGAGGTTGATGAGCATTTCCCATAACTCTCCGCACAGACCTAACTTTCAGCAGCAAATTCAATGGACAGAGAGCAGTTGCAACAACCTTTTGAAACTCATGGAATGGGGCTTTCATGGTCCAATGGTAGTGTCCATACCTGTAAGTCAGAAGGTTTAGATCTCACCTGGCCTGGAAGTGTGTCATAACATCTCTGAACAGGTCGATTAGAAAACTCTGTGAAACATATGCGTTCGATGACTGTCTGTCATTTTCATGAGTCTAATGGGCCAGCAGCGCAAAGAATCTGTCAACTCGTGACTGATTGTGGATTCTTAGGATATCCATCTCACTCATAAATTGCCAGACATCGTACACATTAATATTGATGAGTGTCATCGAGCTACCATGCTAGAAACATGGGTTCTCAACTCAACTCAATTGTTATTCTTAACACAGATAAGATTACTAAACTAGGAGTCCACAAAATTTCCCCACAAAAACACAAACACACAGACACATCCTTGGCCAAGAGGTCTGCCTAATACTTCTGGAAGGCAGATGCTAGATGTTGTACTTTCATGGGTGAAGTGCGTCCATGGCTTTGTTATCCCATGTTGCGGATGGTCACAACCAGAATGGAAAAGCCAAAAGCCACATAGCAACACCCCACCTAGCTTCCTAATCGTTCTCTGGTCTCCTGCTCCTGGATCATAGAATCCCTACAGTGTGGAAGGCAGGCCATTTGGCCCATCAGGCATCCACACCAACCCTCCTAAGAGCGTCCCAACCAGACCCACCTTAATGCTGCATTTCCCACAGCTAATGCACCTAGCTTGCACTTCCCCAGACACTGTGGGCAATTTGGAATAGCCAGTCTACCCAACTGTGGGATGCAACTTTGGACTGTGAGAGGGAAGCAAAGCACTTGGAGGAAACCAATGCAGCCACAGGGAGAATGCGCAAACTCCACACAGAACAGTTGCCTGAGGCTGGGATCGAACCCAGGTCCCTGGCGCTGTGAGGCAGCAGTGCTAACCACTGAACCACTATGCTTCTCCAAGTTGCCCAAGAGCACACAGAAAAGATAAACCCAGTTCATATGCCTCTGGAAAGCTGTTCAGGGGCTGAGATTAAGTGCTGTTTCTTCTCTCTGGTGAAAAGTAATCTCATCAAAGTTATCCCAGTTACTTTATGGCAAGTGAACCAACTCAATGTAATTGCCCTTGAGCTGGGTGGTTTGCTGGTGCCATTTCACATATGTACGCAAGACAAAGTAAGGACAGCAGATTTCTTCCCGAAAGAACATCACTGAAAAGTATTGTGTGATATTCATTCATTTATGAGAAGACAACGTTTATTGCTCATTCCGAATTTCCCAGAGGGCAGTTACAACTCAACCAAATTGCTGATGTGTCTGGAGTCACACGTAGGCCACACCAGGTAAGGATGGCAGTTTCCTTCCCTAAAGGGCATTAGCAAACTGGATGGGTATTTCCAACAACTGATTTTTATTAGATTCAAACTCCACCATTTGGCATGGCAACAGGATTCAAACCCAAAACCTTACCTAGGTCTCTGCATTAATAATCAAGCGATAATACCACTAGGTCATTATTGGCCTACCCACTGTGCTCCCGTTTCATGGTCACCATTATGGAGACTAGATTTCAATTCCAGATTTTTAATAATGATATTTTTTAGTTCATAGGAGATGGGTATTGCTGGTTAGGCCAACATTTAGTACATAACCCTAGTGACCCTTAAGATGGTGGCAAACTGCCATAATCGAACCACTGCTATCCATTTGGCGTAGGTATCCACACAACAGTATTTGGGAGAGTGTTCCAGAATTCTGACACTGAAGGAACAGAGATATACAGTCATTCCAAGTCATGATGAGGAGTGCTTGGAAGGGAACTTTCACCTGGTACGGTTCCCATGTATCTGCTGCCCTTGTCTTCCCAGATGGGAGTGTTAGTGATTTTCTGCACTGCACCTAACATCAATACGAAACAGCTAGACCATTGTTTCTCATCGCTGTTCACACACGAAGCAAAGCGATGAATGTAACAGGGCAGGAGAGGTTAGGAGGAACATCAGGACTGACTCAATGACACTAAAGGATTGAAAAAGACATGCCAGAGAATAGACTGAATGGAGTCAACTCAGCTACAGAATGAGAAATGGAGTGAAGGAAAGATTAGAGTAAGGAATTAAATGGATAAAAAGGAATAGGAAGAAAAAAATAAATTTACTGCTGGCAGGAATGCATGTCATAGAGTCATAGAGATGTTCAGCATGGAAACAGACCCTTCGGTCCAACCCGTCCATGCCGACCAGATATCTCAACCCAATCTAGTCCCACCTGCCAGCACCCAGCCCATATCCCTCCAAACCCTTCCGATTCATATACCCATCCAAATGCCTTTTAAAATGTTGTAATTGTACCAGCCTCAACCACATCCTCTGGCAGCTCATTCCATACACGTACCACCCACTGCGTGACAAAGTTGCCCCTTAGGTCTCTTTTATATCTTTCCTCTCTCACCCTAAACCTATGCCCTCTAGTTCTGGACTCCCCCACCCCAGTTAAGCTTTTCCCATTCTGGGCCAGTAAGACTGAGGGATATTTCATATAACTCGAAAAGGTCCTCGCACAGCTTATTCATCAGTCCCAACTTGCAGCAGCTGGTTTAATGGACAATTGCAGCAACCCTTTGAAACCAGTGTGTTCAAAGGATGCATGCTATTTTCTCAAGTCTAATGGGCAAGCAGCATAAATAATACATAAACCTGTGACTGATTGGGAATTCATGGGGTATCGAGCTCAAGTTGCTGGACGGCATACACATTAATAACAATGAGTGACATTAAGTTACTTGGTCAGAAAATTGGTGCCTGACTCAATTTGCTGGTCTCAACAGCGACAAAACTTCCAAACTAGCTTTCTACTCTATCATATCACTTCCCTGTTCGACCTTAAGGTAGTTCCAGGTTCGTTACCATCAGAGGAATATATTGTCCATTTCCATCTTCATTTTAAACTGGCTCAAGTCTCCCTCACACGACAGGAAACATCCTGCCCACACCTACCCTATCAAGTCCTCTCAGGATTAATGCGTCCCAATAAAAATAAAATCACCCCTCCATTCTTCTCAGCCCCACTGGATCAGAACCAATCTGTCCAACCTCGCCTGGCAAGATGGGAGAAGCCTGCTTGCAGCTCAATGTTTGCATTCTCAAGTTGTGTCGTAGTCAGTACATTTCCACTCGCACAGATCCGTGACAACACAAGAAAGGGTTTCATGAGATCAGTGCCGCCAAGTAAACAAAAGCCATCCAAGCCAGTGCTCCGGCTTCACTGGAATGCGACAAGACATGTTTAAAAATTATAAACCTCCATTCACGCATTCTGCCCCTCCTTCAAAAGTGACAGAACTAAACCAGCTGCATTCCAGTCCTGCAGGATAATAAAGTCACAAATCACTGCACGACCAGAGGGGAAAATATCAGCAGACAGCACAAATCTTCAAAGGGTTGTGAGGTATCTGGAGTGCAACTGCTCTCACATTCAGACCACCTTACTAACAGGTGGGGAGGGGGGTTGAAACAGGGTCATGGTGGTGGCACAGGCTAGACTTTTTTGCGACTCAAGTCTTTAACCGCAGGAGCTGGGATGATGGGGTGGAGTGGGAATTGAAGGGAGAGAAGAGGATTTCCACATTCTGGTTTAGAGATGCCAGTGTTGGACTGGGGTGTACAAAGTTAAAAATCACACAACACCAGGTTATAGTCCAACAGGTTTAATTGGAAGCACTACCTTTCGGCGCGCTGCTCCTTCATCAGGTGGTTGTGGAGTATAAGATTGTAAGACAGAATTTATAGCAGAAGTTAAAAGTGTTACATCACACTGTAAACTTTTGCTATAAATTGTGTCTTATGATCTTATATTCCTCTACCACCTGGTGATGGAGCAGCACTCCAAAAGCTAGTGCTTCCAATTAAACCTGTCGGACTATAATCTGGTGGTGTGAGATTTTTAACTCCAAATTCTGGCTACTCTTTCCTACAGGTAACCAATTATGTATGAAGAGGAATTAGTCATTTGGCTCCTCAAGCCCTTTTAGTTGGTGCATCTCAAACTGCCCCAGTTCTGCAAACCTTGTTGCCATTTCCTGTACACCCCCCACCCCAAAAAGAAAATTCACTAAGCTCTGGGTCTGACTCAACAGTAGCTGGAAATGTGTTGCTGGAAAAGCACAGCAGGTCAGGCAGCATCCAGGGAACAGGAGAACCGACGTTTCGGGCATAAGCCCTTCTTCAGGAATCGACTCAACAGTAGGCAAACAATTGCCAGCAGGGGCAGTTTGTCCCACATGCCCTCTCCCCTTCTTGTGGGGGTGGGCCGTTGGGAGGAATATTGCCTGATATAAGTTCTTGTGTTGCTGGAAAAGCGCAGCAGGTCAGGCAGCATCCAAGGAACAGGAGAACCAACGTTTCGGGCATAAGCCCTTCTTCAGGAAACGTCGCTTATGCCCGAAACGTCGATTCTCCTGTTCCGTAGATGCTGCCTGACCTGCTGCGCTTTTCCAGCAACACATTTTCAGCTCTGATCTCCAGCATCTGCAGCCCTCACTTTCTCCTGATATAAGTTCTTAACAGCCAAGCACTCATTTTCATGTTGTCGTCAACAATCCTATGCCAAAGGAAATCATTTCTATCCATCCTATCAAACATCTCAATGATTATTTCTTTGAAGGGCGTAGCAAACGGAAAAGAGGATGGCACAGTGCTAATATAACTGGGCAATGAATCCAGAATATCCAGGTTAATTCTTAGAAGGACAGGAGGTTCAAACTCCACCATGGCAGCTGCTGTAATTTAAATTCAGTTCGTAAAGCTGGACCTGAAAGCTAGTGTCCATCATTAAGCTATCACTGACTAAAAACATCCTGTCTGGTTCATAGAGATCTCTAGAGGGAAGGAACCTGCCATCTTTATCTGGTTTGGCCCCCTGTGAGCCTCCAGATGGTCACAATGCACTTGACTCTTAACCGCCCTCCGAAATGGCCAAGCAAGACGCTCAGTTCAAGGGCAACTAAAGATGGCCAACAATACTTAAACCTCTCAAAAGAATAAAAACTTAATCAGATCACAGCTTTACTCCCTACACACAAGATCTATGCTATCATGTTTACCCTGACTAGCAATATTCTGCACTGCTGCAAAAACAGATTAAGCCCCCACTATCTCAGCCAGATCTACTCTACAGCAGAAAGCTATGTATCAGGACTCGAGTTAGTGAACTCCTCTCTTCTGCCTCCCTCTCTCCAGTCCTGCAAATGTATTCCCAAGTGTTTATTCCATTCCCATACTGTCATTATGCGAAAGCTTTAACTGCTCGTTCAGGTGAATCATAACTCCCTAAAAAAAATTATCATGCTGTTAAATGCCGTAACAGTGTGTCAGTACACAAAACAGTGAGAGAATGGCCAGGATTTCTACTGGGTAGGGCCTTATGACCAAGTGATGTAAATCAAGGCATATTTAAAGCACTCCACCCATCAGAACTAGGTAACACTAACGTCAGAGACACAGTCCCTAAAATACACCAGAGCCTGCAGCTACACAGCCACCTTAAAGGGAAACACACAGCACAATAAATAGGCCACATACAGCAAAGAAACTTTATGTTGATCACAGCGCCAGCGAATTTCATTGCATCAGGTTCAAGTTAGACTTCCATACTAGCAAAGATTTCAATCAGCGTAGTTAAAAGCGACACCCAGTGATTGAACGTTAGATCTATAGTGCTACATTTGGTCGTGGTGACATTGATAGTGGGGTGAAGAGAGAGATAGCGATCAGGAGGATCTCCTCATTAGCCTTCTGCTGTGTCAAGACCAAGAATAGTTGCTGACCCATGGGGTGGGTTGTTACACCTGTCTCTTTTCCTCAGTTACATATTCCCAGCTTTTCACCGACGTACTGGAGGCTGGAACCAATAAACACCACAGGTGCTGGTCGAGTTGTTTTATCATCAAATCCCTACAGTGTGGTCATATTCCTTTCGTTCCATTGAATCCACACCAACCTACCCACAGTCCCCTACCCTATTTCTCATGGCCAATCCAACTAGCCTGCACATCTCCGGACTGTGGGAGCAAACCGCAGCACTCAGAGGAAACTGACAAGGGGAGGATGTGTAAACACCATGCAGACAGTCGCCCAAGGGTGGTATCAGACCAGAATCCCTGGCGGTGAGAGGCAGGGGTGTTACCCATTGTGCCACCCTACTGTTACTGAGATTGGTATACTCAGAAACATAAAGTACGTCCTGATAGGTTGCTACCAACATGTAGACAAATTGCATCTCTACCATTGCCTGTACGTCAGTTCAACCAACTGGCTGTTATAAACCTTCCTGCTGATTGACGATTTGGTGTATGTGATGTGTACAAAAAAAAACTTGTAAACTATTTCCCAATAACAAAAAAAAGGTACAAGGCGCAGTACTGGGGGGGGGGGGGGGTCCTCATTTTACTATATTAAAAAATGCAAGAGCTCATCGACTTCCATCATACACTCAGCAGTAAAACATCCTAAACATTAGCAGCTTAAAAGACTTTCTCCTGGTATTCCAACTACTTTTTGCAATGCACTGAAGAATGCACAGCACATTTTGCCGTGCATTTCATCAAAGAACTGTACTGAGAGGTCACAGCGCAGGACGCAGCCATTCTGTATGTATTGGTTCTCTGTAAGAGTAACTTACCTAGTTCCACTCTCCTGTCTTTTCTCAATTCAATCTGCCTCCACTCTCACTTGGGATATTGGATTCCCAACTAGTCACATACTGCACAAAAATGCATTTTCTTATATTGCCACTGCATCTTTTGTTTACGGTGAGCAATGCGGCAGCCAATATGGACACAGCATGTGTCCAATAGTCAGATAACGACGTGACATGCACTGAGAGATAACTATTGACCAGAACACCAGGGATAACTCCACCGGTCTGCTCTGAAACATGGTGCCATGGTGTCTTTCATGTCCACCTCACTGGCCTTTATCCAAAGGGCAGCCCTCTCCCAGAAGCAGACCATCAGTCCAAATCTTTCTGCTCAAGTCCTAGATTGAGATCCAAACTTGGAATCTCACGAACGAGAACTCAGCCACTACTGACATGCAACCAAAGTAATGGCACTGCAGCCAAAATGTAGACCACCCATTTCCACTCCTTCCTTTGTAAATGTTCTGAACTGTTGTCTTATGAAGAGCGTGGGAGTCAAGGTCATCTTTTGAGTAGCTTTATTAGAGAATACAGATTGCAGACATCACAAAACTAACGGTTAGACTTGGCCACACGCTCCAGCTCATCCTTCTTCTTAATGGCATAAGAGTTGGATGAACCCTGCAAATAGAAAGAGACAATCATTAAACCATTGTTGGTAGACTGGGTACACCTCCAGCAGCCATCCTTTTCTGAAAGCTTTAAATCCTATCTAAGTATTCCCTCAAACTGACCTTGCAAAACACCCAAAACTCCAAAATACAAAAGCAGGAACACAGACACGATTATTTGAATAAAGACATGGCTCACTCTTGCTCCCATACAATCCAGATCGTGCCCCAGGTTGCGTGACATGCTGTAGGAGAAAGGATCTTCTAAGCCTGCAGCTTTACACTGTCACATGTGCTCTTCACAATGAGCAAGGGATCAAATGGGATGAAACCTCATGATGGGAATAATTTTAGGGCAGGCAAGTCGGAGAAGGTACTGCATTGTGGCCAAGTCTGAAACTAGGATGGTCACTGAAGCAACTGGCTCCAAAACTCGGTGAAAGTGATAAACTAGGAGGAGCAGCCAAGCAGTTCAGTAAATACACTAAGTCAGATAAGTATCAAAATACGTTACACATTCAGGTAATTACTTATAAATGGTGTTTGGCAACAGAGGAATGCTATCCAGAACATTCAATAAACTCTCTGCCCCCTTTCAACAAATGCCTCAGGACCTTTGACAACCCTTTGAACAAACATCCCTATTGTGGCACCTGCTGTAATGCAGTTTGCCCATATGCTATTTGTTCAGAGGGTGCATTGACTTGGGCGGGTTACCTAGATTGAGATGAAGGCCCAACCTACATATTAAAGCCAGGAGAAATACCACCTTAAGAAAACACAGAAGGAAGTTTTAAAATCAGAATTCAGGCTATCCCAGAAAACAGCTCCATTGATGTAGAAGCAGGTTATTCGGACCATCAAATCTGCTCCACCGTTCAATGAAATCACGATAATCCTCAACTCCATTTCCCTGCCTTTTCCACACAACCTTTGATTCTCGTGATTACAAGCCTGCCCATTTCAGCCTTGAATATACTTAAATGATATAAGCTCAACAGCCCTGTGGTAACAAAGTTCCACAGACTGACTACCCTCAGGGCAAATTCCACATTCATCTATATTAAATGGGTGACCTCTTATTCTGAGATTATATCTCCTAGTCCTCGACTCTCCCACAGGAGGAAGAAACCGCTCCTCACCTACCCCGAAGCATCCTGTGTGTTTCAAATCTCTCATTTTGCTAATCTCCAATGAGTACAGTCTCAACCTATTCATTCACCATAACTGGAATCACCCCAGTGAATCTTCATAGACTCCCTGCATTGCCAGTATATCTTCCCTTGGATAGGGGCAGAGTAGACTGAAGGGAGTTTACCACCACCTTTCTTAATTATAGCATCGAGGGCTTTCAATCCACTGAAATATCTTGAAAAGATCGAAACAGTTAGTCTTACTCCTTAGTACTTGGCCCCAGCCATGAAAAGTTCCCTTTCAAAAAGCAGTAAATCCTCCAGTAGTCTTTCAGATAGTGTATTACACATCACAATTTCCTGAGTCCGAACTTCCCGATGTCATCTCTTTCCTAGTGGTATTATCACTCAGCTATTAATCCAGAGGCTCCAGTAAAGTTCAAATGCTTTCATAGCAGACAGTTGTTTTCGAATTCAATAAATATCCAGAATTAGGAGACTCACAATGACCATGAAATCATCGATAATTATCATGAAAGACCCATCTGGTTCACTGATGTCCTTTAAGTAAATCTGCCATCTTTACCGGACCCAGACCCACAGCAATGTGGTTGATACTTAATGTATTTGGGATAGGGTAATTAATGCTGGCTTGGCCACTGGTGCCCATTTCCAATGAATGAACTCTAAAAAAAATACTATCATGTCTCTGTTGTATTTTAAAACCCATAAAGTGAGAAAAGGATATTCATCACCCCATCGCATTTTTCATACCAATTATGGTAAAGTCTTCCATGTGACGCACAACCACAGTCATTCAACGGCTTGCAATTTACATAATTGCCAAACGTAACTCTCCAAACACAAAAGGTGGATTTATACAAACAGAAATTCGGAATGACACAGCAAGTCCTTTGAGAGACAGTAATGAAAAACTCACTGATTTAGTTCAGACCCTTTATCAGGTCGACAAACCCTTGGCCTTTCAGACGCAGGCACTCCTTTGTTTACAAAAGATCTCTTTTCTTTTTCCCTGAAATGCAGAAAGGGACCCAGCCCACGCTTCAAGCATTCCATTACAAAAAAGGGACTTTTCTTTTAAAAAGTGTCCTTCATCGTGATGACAACTTACCTTTGCAGCGTTGATGAGCTCATCAGCCAGGCACTCTGCAATGGTTTTAATATTCCTGAATGCAGCCTCCCTAGCCCCAGTACATAGCAACCAGATAGCCTGCACACAAAAACAACAAAAAAAAAGGTCAGACACTCAAACCTTGTGAGCACCCCAAGCTGATTTATTTTTTTAAAGATTAGATTCACTACAGTGTGCAAACAGGCCCATCAAGTCCACACTGACCCTCCAAAGAGTCACCCACATCATATTTACCCCGAACTAACACACCTAACACTACGGGCAATTTAGCACGGCCAATTCACCTGAGCTGCACATCTTTGGATTGTGGGAGGAAACCCACGCAGACACAGGAACAACGTGCAAACTCCACACAGACAGTCGCCCAAGGTGGGACTGGAACCTGGGACGCTGGAGCTGTGAGGCAGCAGTGCTAACCACTGAGCAACCGTATCGCCCATTTTAGAGGCACAATCGTCTCAAGCACCCAGCTCTGACTCTAATCAAGTAGCCAATATCTACAGCACAGTTAATCATGAACAAACTCACACGTACACTCGACTTTTCACATTTCCAGGACAGTTCAGAAATGTGCATTTATGTATCCCTTCTCACAACCTGCAGATGGCCTCAATAGCACTTTGGGCCCAATTTTAACATGACAAGGACCCACCAAGCAAGTGTAATGGCTGGTTGACCTGGTGTCAAAATGTCAGCTCAGTGCTCAGCCAAGATATTAACAGAACTGCCATGAACTTCAATCCAACAGCATTGAGGAATCTTTCATCATGAACACAAACAGGCCCACTCCAAAAGACAGCACCTCCAACACCGCAGCTGTCTCCGTGCAACACTGAGGTGTCAGGCCACACTGTGAAATCCTCTGCCAGGTAAATTTCGGACAAACATTTGACGGGCTAGGATATTGATAGATATAGAAACAAGGTGGGCAAACGAATTTACAAAATCAATCAACCCTGGTCTCGCTGATTGGTAGAATAGATTCAAACAGCTGAATAGCCTCATCCGTGTTCCTAGTGATTAATAAATTTGTATGATTCTGTGTAGAAGTGCAAGTGGATTAACAGCAAAAGGTATTTGACACCAAATTTCCTACATAAAACAAACAGCTACCTATCTTACTGATGTGCAAATAAAGGCAGTGAGCTCCCTTTATGGACAATGAAAATATTTTCCCAAATACTGCAGTACAGTGAGTAGCCAACAGAGGGAGCAACAAGCACATCTGTCGGTACTCAAACCACAACTCAGTCTGGACTAATTGGAAACACATGGTAGAGAGTGGGGTATTGCCCAGGCCAAACTGCACACCCCAAATTCATGTGAAGAAAAATGCCAGCAGCGCTGGAAAAGTGAGCCCCCTGCAATGCCTATACCTGGTTAACCCGTCTCAGTGGGGATACATCGACAGCCTGCCTCCTGACAGTGCCTGCTCGGCCAATACGGGTGGAGTCTTCACGGGGTCCACTGTTGATGATGGCATTCACCAGTACCTGGAGTGGGTTCTGAGAAGCACAAAGACAGGGTTAACATGCAGACTCCAGGAATGATAACCACCTAACACCCAGCCACAGCCCAAAAACATTGTACACAGCAGACCGTGCTTTGTGCTGCACTGCTGGGAAGCAAGTTGGAAAACCCAGGATCAAGCCCCACCACACAAAGCAGCAATCCACTGTCACCGAGGATCTCTAGGGACAGATATGGACTGGCTGCCACTACTCACACCCAAGGGCCACTATGTCCATTTACTAGACCCAGGTCCAATTTCACAACACCCTTTCCTTGATGACAGAGATGAGCTGATACCAAGAGGATTTTTTAAAAATATGAAAACAAAAAGTTGTTGTGGGGGGGGGGATTGGATGTTCTGTGTTAATAGCTGGAGGGCTGCAATTACATCCACTCACCCTGCATTCAACTGAGAATTTAGGAGACTTCTTTAGTTACATTCAAGGAAAGGCGTCAGCCAATTATACACAGGAACCTCCCACAACCAGCATATTTTAACCCATCGTCAACTGGGAGATAAAAGATAAATTCCAGGCACCGGGGAGGAATTCCCTGCATTACTTCCAAGGGATCTTTTACATCAACCTGAGACAGAAGACAAGGCCTAAAGTTTAATGCTCCACACGAGAAGTGGCATCTCTAACACCACAGCATACATTGAAGCAGCAGCCTTGATTTTATGCCCAACTCCTCAGCACCCTCAACTAGAGGCAAGGGCGTTGTCACAGGGGACTTGATGAGCCAATCAATCTGTTGCTACTGTATACAACCAAATGGCGAAGCGTGTGGCCACCTACTGGCCACACTATGCAGGCAGAGTACACTCAATTCAGGCAAATTACAAAGCAGCAAGGTTAAACTGGGGGAGAGAGCGCAAGCGAGAGAAAGAGAGAGAGAGAGAGAGCACAAGAGAGAGGGAGAGCACAAGAGAGAGTGAGAGCGTGCGAGAGGGAGAGCGGGCGCGAGAGAGAGAGTGGGAGAGCGAGCGCGAGAGAGAGCGAGCGCGAGAGAGAGCGAGCGCGAGAGAGAGCGAGCGCGAGAGAGAGCGAGCGCGAGAGAGAGCGAGCGCGAGAGAGAGCGAGCGCGAGAGAGAGCGAGCGCGAGAGAGAGCGAGCGCGAGAGAGAGCGAGCGCGAGAGAGAGCGAGCGCGAGAGAGAGCGAGCGCGAGAGAGAGCGAGCGCGAGAGAGAGCGAGCGCGAGAGAGAGCGAGCGCGAGAGAGAGCGAGCGCGAGAGAGAGCGAGCGCGAGAGAGAGCGAGCGCGAGAGAGAGCGAGCGCGAGAGAGAGCGAGCGCGAGAGAGAGCGAGCGCGAGAGAGAGCGAGCGCGAGAGAGAGCGAGCGCGAGAGAGAGCGAGCGCGAGAGAGAGCGAGCGCGAGAGAGAGCGAGCGCGAGAGAGAGCGAGCGCGAGAGAGAGCGAGCGCGAGAGAGAGCGAGCGCGAGAGAGAGCGAGCGCGAGAGAGAGCGAGCGCGAGAGAGAGCGAGCGCGAGAGAGAGCGAGCGCGAGAGAGAGCGAGCGCGAGAGAGAGCGAGCGCGAGAGAGAGCGAGCGCGAGAGAGAGCGAGCGCGAGAGAGAGCGAGCGCGAGAGAGAGCGAGCGCGAGAGAGAGCGAGCGCGAGAGAGAGCGAGCGCGAGAGAGAGCGAGCGCGAGAGAGAGCGAGCGCGAGAGAGAGCGAGCGCGAGAGAGAGCGAGCGCGAGAGAGAGCGAGCGCGAGAGAGAGCGAGCGCGAGAGAGAGCGAGCGCGAGAGAGAGCGAGCGCGAGAGAGAGCGAGCGCGAGAGAGAGCGAGCGCGAGAGAGAGCGAGCGCGAGAGAGAGCGAGCGCGAGAGAGAGCGAGCGCGAGAGAGAGCGAGCGCGAGAGAGAGCGAGCGCGAGAGAGAGCGAGCGCGAGAGAGAGCGAGCGCGAGAGAGAGCGAGCGCGAGAGAGAGCGAGCGCGAGAGAGAGCGAGCGCGAGAGAGAGCGAGCGCGAGAGAGAGCGAGCGCGAGAGAGAGCGAGCGCGAGAGAGAGCGAGCGCGAGAGAGAGCGAGCGCGAGAGAGAGCGAGCGCGAGAGAGAGCGAGCGCGAGAGAGAGCGAGCGCGAGAGAGAGCGAGCGCGAGAGAGAGCGAGCGCGAGAGAGAGCGAGCGCGAGAGAGAGCGAGCGCGAGAGAGAGCGAGCGCGAGAGAGAGCGAGCGCGAGAGAGAGCGAGCGCGAGAGAGAGCGAGCGCGAGAGAGAGCGAGCGCGAGAGAGAGCGAGCGCGAGAGAGAGCGAGCGCGAGAGAGAGCGAGCGCGAGAGAGAGCGAGCGCGAGAGAGAGCGAGCGCGAGAGAGAGCGAGCGCGAGAGAGAGCGAGCGCGAGAGAGAGCGAGCGCGAGAGAGAGCGAGCGCGAGAGAGAGCGAGCGCGAGAGAGAGCGAGCGCGAGAGAGAGCGAGCGCGAGAGAGAGCGAGCGCGAGAGAGAGCGAGCGCGAGAGAGAGCGAGCGCGAGAGAGAGCGAGCGCGAGAGAGAGCGAGCGCGAGAGAGAGCGAGCGCGAGAGAGAGCGAGCGCGAGAGAGAGCGAGCGCGAGAGAGAGCGAGCGCGAGAGAGAGCGAGCGCGAGAGAGAGCGAGCGCGAGAGAGAGCGAGCGCGAGAGAGAGCGAGCGCGAGAGAGAGCGAGCGCGAGAGAGAGCGAGCGCGAGAGAGAGCGAGCGCGAGAGAGAGCGAGCGCGAGAGAGAGCGAGCGCGAGAGAGAGCGAGCGCGAGAGAGAGCGAGCGCGAGAGAGAGCGAGCGCGAGAGAGAGCGAGCGCGAGAGAGAGCGAGCGCGAGAGAGAGCGAGCGCGAGAGAGAGCGAGCGCGAGAGAGAGCGAGCGCGAGAGAGAGCGAGCGCGAGAGAGAGCGAGCGCGAGAGAGAGCGAGCGCGAGAGAGAGCGAGCGCGAGAGAGAGCGAGCGCGAGAGAGAGCGAGCGCGAGAGAGAGCGAGCGCGAGAGAGAGCGAGCGCGAGAGAGAGCGAGCGCGAGAGAGAGCGAGCGCGAGAGAGAGCGAGCGCGAGAGAGAGCGAGCGCGAGAGAGAGCGAGCGCGAGAGAGAGCGAGCGCGAGAGAGAGCGAGCGCGAGAGAGAGCGAGCGCGAGAGAGAGCGAGCGCGAGAGAGAGCGAGCGCGAGAGAGAGCGAGCGCGAGAGAGAGCGAGCGCGAGAGAGAGCGAGCGCGAGAGAGAGCGAGCGCGAGAGAGAGCGAGCGCGAGAGAGAGCGAGCGCGAGAGAGAGCGAGCGCGAGAGAGAGCGAGCGCGAGAGAGAGCGAGCGCGAGAGAGAGCGAGCGCGAGAGAGAGCGAGCGCGAGAGAGAGCGAGCGCGAGAGAGAGCGAGCGCGAGAGAGAGCGAGCGCGAGAGAGAGCGAGCGCGAGAGAGAGCGAGCGCGAGAGAGAGCGAGCGCGAGAGAGAGCGAGCGCGAGAGAGAGCGAGCGCGAGAGAGAGCGAGCGCGAGAGAGAGCGAGCGCGAGAGAGAGCGAGCGCGAGAGAGAGCGAGCGCGAGAGAGAGCGAGCGCGAGAGAGAGCGAGCGCGAGAGAGAGCGAGCGCGAGAGAGAGCGAGCGCGAGAGAGAGCGAGCGCGAGAGAGAGCGAGCGCGAGAGAGAGCGAGCGCGAGAGAGAGCGAGCGCGAGAGAGAGCGAGCGCGAGAGAGAGCGAGCGCGAGAGAGAGCGAGCGCGAGAGAGAGCGAGCGCGAGAGAGAGCGAGCGCGAGAGAGAGCGAGCGCGAGAGAGAGCGAGCGCGAGAGAGAGCGAGCGCGAGAGAGAGCGAGCGCGAGAGAGAGCGAGCGCGAGAGAGAGCGAGCGCGAGAGAGAGCGAGCGCGAGAGAGAGCGAGCGCGAGAGAGAGCGAGCGCGAGAGAGAGCGAGCGCGAGAGAGAGCGAGCGCGAGAGAGAGCGAGCGCGAGAGAGAGCGAGCGCGAGAGAGAGCGAGCGCGAGAGAGAGCGAGCGCGAGAGAGAGCGAGCGCGAGAGAGAGCGAGCGCGAGAGAGAGCGAGCGCGAGAGAGAGCGAGCGCGAGAGAGAGCGAGCGCGAGAGAGAGCGAGCGCGAGAGAGAGCGAGCGCGAGAGAGAGCGAGCGCGAGAGAGAGCGAGCGCGAGAGAGAGCGAGCGCGAGAGAGAGCGAGCGCGAGAGAGAGCGAGCGCGAGAGAGAGCGAGCGCGAGAGAGAGCGAGCGCGAGAGAGAGCGAGCGCGAGAGAGAGCGAGCGCGAGAGAGAGCGAGCGCGAGAGAGAGCGAGCGCGAGAGAGAGCGAGCGCGAGAGAGAGCGAGCGCGAGAGAGAGCGAGCGCGAGAGAGAGCGAGCGCGAGAGAGAGCGAGCGCGAGAGAGAGCGAGCGCGAGAGAGAGCGAGCGCGAGAGAGAGCGAGCGCGAGAGAGAGCGAGCGCGAGAGAGAGCGAGCGCGAGAGAGAGCGAGCGCGAGAGAGAGCGAGCGCGAGAGAGAGCGAGCGCGAGAGAGAGCGAGCGCGAGAGAGAGCGAGCGCGAGAGAGAGCGAGCGCGAGAGAGAGCGAGCGCGAGAGAGAGCGAGCGCGAGAGAGAGCGAGCGCGAGAGAGAGCGAGCGCGAGAGAGAGCGAGCGCGAGAGAGAGCGAGCGCGAGAGAGAGCGAGCGCGAGAGAGAGCGAGCGCGAGAGAGAGCGAGCGCGAGAGAGAGCGAGCGCGAGAGAGAGCGAGCGCGAGAGAGAGCGAGCGCGAGAGAGAGCGAGCGCGAGAGAGAGCGAGCGCGAGAGAGAGCGAGCGCGAGAGAGAGCGAGCGCGAGAGAGAGCGAGCGCGAGAGAGAGCGAGCGCGAGAGAGAGCGAGCGCGAGAGAGAGCGAGCGCGAGAGAGAGCGAGCGCGAGAGAGAGCGAGCGCGAGAGAGAGCGAGCGCGAGAGAGAGCGAGCGCGAGAGAGAGCGAGCGCGAGAGAGAGCGAGAGAGAGCGAGCGAGAGAGAGAGAGAGAGCGAGCGCGAGAGAGAGAGAGAGCGAGCGCGAGAGAGAGAGAGAGCGAGCGCGAGAGAGAGAGAGCGCGAGCGCGAGAGAGAGAGAGAGAGAGCGCGAGCGCGAGAGAGCGCGAGCGCGAGCGCGAGAGAGAGAGAGAGAGAGCAGCGCGAGAGAGAGAGAGAGCGAGCGCGAGAGAGAGAGAGCGAGCGCGAGAGCGAGAGAGAGAGAGCGCGAGAGAGAGAGAGAGCGAGCGCGAGAGAGAGAGAGAGCGAGCGCGAGAGAGAGAGAGAGAGCGAGCGCGAGCGCAAGAGAGAGAGCGAGCGCGAGCGCGAGAGAGAGAGAGAGAGAGCGCGAGCGCGAGCGCGAGAGAGAGCGAGCGAGCGCGAGAGAGAGAGCGCGAGCGCGAGCGAGAGAGAGAGCGAGCGCGAGCGAGAGAGAGAGCGAGCGCGAGCGAGAGAGAGAGCGAGCGCGAGCGAGAGAGAGAGCGAGCGCGAGCGCGAGCGCGAGAGAGAGAGAGCGAGCGCGAGAGAGAGAGAGCGAGCGCGAGAGAGAGAGAGCGCGAGAGAGAGCGAGCGCGAGAATGTTGGAAATACTCAGTAGCTCAGGCACTGTCCATGGAGAGATGAGCAAAGTTAATATTTTCGCTCCATGTAACCTCTCAATAATACAAGGAGAAATTAGAAACAGGGCGTCAAGCAAAAGGGTGACGGGTTAACAGGAAGCTGTGTTACTGGATAAAAGACAGGCGAGACTAAATGGAACGTTGAGTTCAGGAGTTGGGATGCCACGTTATGGTTGTAGAAGACATTGGTACGGCTACATTTGGAGCACTGCATTCAATTCTGATCACCCTGCTATAGGAAGAATGTTATTCAACTGGAAAGGGTGCAAAACAATTTACAAGGATGTTTCCAAGACTGGAGGATTTGAGTTAGAAGGAAAAGCTTGAACTTTTTTCCCCTGGGGTGTAGGAGGCTGAGGGGTAACCCTATGAAGTTTATAAAATCATAATGGGCATAGATAGGGTGAATAGCCAAGATCTCTTCCCCAGAGTTGGGGAATCCAAAATTAGAGGCATTTGTATTTAAGGTGTGAGGGGAAGGTTTAAATAGGACCTGAGGGACAACTTTTTCACACAGAAGGTGGTGCATATATGGGACGAGCTGCCAGAGGAAGTGGCAGAGGTGGGTACATTTAAAAGACATTTCGACAGGTATGTGGATATGAAAGGTTTAGTGAAATATGGGTCAATGCAGGCCAATGGGACAGTTTAGGATACCTGGTCAGCATGAAACAGTTGGGCCAAAGGGTATGGCACTATGATAGAAGATTTACTCCTTCAGCAAAGCAGTGGAGATAGGGCAAGAAACAAAAAAAAACATTTGGAGCAGAGAAACAAGTATGCTGACGACTAAAATCAAAAATAAATAAGCAAACCAAGAGAAGGAAACAAAAATGGGGCAGAGGATTATGGTCTAAAATTGTTGAACTCAAAGTTGAGCCTGGAAGAGTGCAATTGCCCAGTTGGGAAATGGCATGGTGCTCCTTGATCTCTTATGCTGAGCATCAGTGGGGCAGTGAAAGAAGCTGAGGGCAGGTGTCAGTGTGAAAGCAAGGTGGAGAATTTAAATAACTACCAGAATCTCAGCTTCACGTTTTAAGTTTTTAGACTGAACTAAGATTTGCTCATCGTTGAGGTGATCACGTTGTGAGTAGCGAATGCAGGAAGTTAGATCGAAAGTGCACATAATGGCTGGTTTATTTGCAAATATTTGGAAGTTTGGAACATGCAGACACCGAGTAAAAGGTTACATCTACATGCGGGGAAAGGTACCCGGAAGAGGGACGGAGGATAATTGAGGAGCAAACCAGGATGTCACAAAGGGAATTGTCCACTTGGAATTCTGAAAAGAACAACAGACACGCTCAGGGTGGCAGGAAACAATCTGACAAATACAGAGGGCGGGTGGTAGAAAGTAAAGTCAAGGCTAACCATATCACGACCCTGGGAGGGATGAGCAAGAATACAATCAAGGTGGACAGCTTTTGTACCAACCATTGAGCACAGCTGGGGCTGGGGGGGTGCTGAGCTTCATTTGCAAAGCTGCCACCTGTATCAAGACCTCTGGATAACTAGCTGGGTTAGAAACCAGCTGCACATACACGATAACACAAGTGAATAAGTGAAACACCAGTCAGTTCGCTGGTCCAACTCTTAACATCACATCAAGTTTGAGCCTCAGTTTCCTCCTGTAATACAAAGGAATTGGAATTCTGACCTAACATTTTCCTTATTAAATTCAACTTACCTAAAATCTGAAATAAAAACAAAGTACTGGAGCAACTCAGCAGAGCGTGTGGAGGGGAAAACCAATCTGATTCTTTCACTTAGACTCGGGGCAAAATAGATTGTCGGGGTTGCCCCTGGCTGAAAGCAGTATGTTATGGCTGATGGTGGCTCGCAGTTGACATATAATGGTCGAAGGGACTTTTAGCTCTTGCACCTCTCCTGGTGCTTTATATCAGTTCCAAGAGTTCCAGTCTTCTGGCCCCAGCCAATGCCTCGTCTCCATGGCTGTGCAATTCCTACATGTCCATCGTCATCAGGACAGTCTGTGGGCTCTCCACTTCCTTTGAAAGATGGCCTGAACAGTGTCTACCCACCACCAACACCCTCCTATACACGGCCATGTTCATTCTCACTTGGAACAACTCCTCCTTTAACTTGTCTTACTTTCTCTTGCTTGTCAAAGGTGCACATTATGAGTACCAGCAAGGGTCTCAATAATGTCCGTGTCTTTGTGGGGAATTTGACAGGAATATTTCCCGTTCCAGTCCTACTTCAGCCCTTCCCACTACATTCTCTGATTCAATGACAACATCAGTGCTACTACAAATTCAATGGTCTGCTTCCAATTTCCACCCTCCTCTCACTTTCAACCGCTCCAACTCTTCCCTTTCCTTCCTTAACTTCACGTTTCCATTTCTGATAACAGGCTGTCCAACAAAGTCCATTACAAACCCACCAACTTCCACAATACCTTTATCTACACTTCCTCACAGTCTGTTTCTTGTGAGGATTCCATTCCATTTTATCAGTTTCTCCAGTCACATACATTCCAATGATGGCACTTTTCACTCGGGTGCCTAAAACATCATTGTTTTCCTCAACTGAGGAACCCCCCTCCCCAATGCAATCACAGGTTAACACTTGCCCATTCACCTCTTCGTTCCTCACTGTCCAAGGTCCCAAATATAAAGCAAAGCAGCATTTTACTTCTGCTTCTTTCAATCTAGTCTCTCGTACTCATTGCTTACAATATGGTCTTTTTATATTGGTGATACCAAACGCGGCAGCACAGTGGCTCTGTGGTTAGCACTGCTGCCTTACAGCACCAGGGACCCAGATTCAATTCCACCCTCAGGCAACTGTGCAAACTCCACATAGATTCTCCCCATGGCTGCGTGGGTTCCCTCCCACAGACAAAAGATCTGCAGGTTAGGTGGACGGGCCATGCTAAATTGTCCCGTAGTAGCCAGAGATGTGCAAGCTAGGTAGATTAGCCTGGGGAATTGCAGGATTACCAGGGCAGGGATACTCTTCGAAGGGTTGGTTATAGACTTGATTCACCGAAAGATCTACGCCCAAACAGTAGGATTCCACAGAACTCAAATTGTGTGCTGCTCACTTCTTGGAATGCCTCCACTCTGACCATAGCAATGACCCTGAACTTTCAGGTGCCTGCCATTTCAACAAGCCACCTTGCTCTCACGCTAACATTTTCAGTGAGGCACAATGCAAGAGCGAGGGACAACACGTCCTTTTCCAATTACACACTCTACAGTCTCGAAGACTCATTATTGAACTCAACATTATCGAGCGTGACCTGTGAATGCCATTTTTCTTAAATCCCTGACAACCTGCTGACTTCACTCTGAACAGAATAGACCCATTTTACTCATGCTGGTTTACATTTGTAACTAAGTTCCATAGCTATCCCCTCTTTACCACCATTACTTTTGTCTTTTGCTCTGGGCTTCCCATAATCTGATTCACTTGCTACTCCTTTCCAGGTCACAGGATAGACACTGTTCAGGCCATCTTGCTTTCAGTTTCGAAGATGAGTCATAGTGGACTGGAAGCATTAACTGCTTTTCTCTCTCTCTCTCTCCACAGATGCTGCCAGACCTTCTGACCTTTCCTTCCTTACCGCACCAGGGGGTGCCACTCACCTCACCGGTCAGTAGGTGGATGATCTCAAAGGCGTGCTTCACAATCCGCACGGTCATAAGCTTCTTGCCATTGTTCCGCCCATGCATCATCATGGAGTTGGTGAGACGCTCCACAATGGGGCACTGAGCCTTACGGAAACGTTTTGCAGCGTAGCGCCCAGAGCTGTGAGGGAGGTACTTGGCATATTTCTCCTTGACAGCGATGTAATCCTGAGGGAAGGAAAGAAAGAGTTCAGCAAGGCTTCACGCGCAACCAAAGACAACTAACAAATGTGCCAAGAAACAAGCGAGTCGGTGGGATGCAAAGGCAATGGAAGCAGATTCTAAAGTCTTTTTCAATACTGGGCCAAATAAAAATATGCCCAGTGATGAGGAAAGAGCAAGACTAAAGGGACAGATTCACCAATCAGCCAGGTCAGACATAACCAGTCCAAACAGCCTGCTCACAAGTAGAAAGCAGTCCCCCCAGTGGGTCACCAATTACCTCACACAGTCAACAAGTCCAGAGGCATTAACACCAGCGCAAATATGAAAGGATTAACAGAATGCAGTGAACTATCAGCAGGACAATATTCCTAAACATACCTTAGTTGGTGGGCACCAACTAGAAACAAGTATTGTACTGCAAAACGCAAAGGAGTACCAGTGTCTACTGACAAAAGTAAACAGCTTAAGATGACAGGCTTTGACAGCAACCACATCTCTGTCTATACTGCCAGGGTTTGCGAGGAGACTCAGGGGATTTTGAAGGGAGTCAGGACCTACCCAGAGTCCCACCATTGTCCAACAACAACTCATACCTGGGCAAGTTTGCAGCCAAAGGGAAGGAAGATTCTGTTGCCACAACAAAGACATGCATCAAAATAAAAACATGAAAACATGCTCTGCACATGAGAAAAGTACATAATGTTTATTCCCTTGGCCTCACTTCACAACCCCATACATTTTGCTTTATTTTTTAAAAAGGTGCTGCAGCTTCCTCTCAAATATCTTGACACTTGTGCATTTAAAATTTCAATCACTCCCAGTATGATTAGAAAAAAAACCCACTGTTTTGTTTTGCCAATTAGCTTATATCAGTGCCCTCACAATACAGCTACCAATGTAAATCTTCCCCCATCCACTCTGTCCAGAACTCTAACAGTCCAAATGTCTGTTCCTCATGTCTGGAACTATTCTTGCTCATCTCTTTTTGCATGCTCTAAAGCCTTCACATCATTTATCCAGAAATGGATAAAACAACGCATTCATTGTCTAACTACTGTTTTACACAATTCTATACTCTACACCCTTACTAATAAATCCAGAATGCTATATATTTAAATACACTCTCAACTTGCCCTTTCCAAATTCAAAGACTTATGCACATACACTTATCCTCTTCCTTTGTTTACTATGTTTCCAATTATACCCCATCTCCTCAGTCTGGGTCATCAATACATTAGGAAGAGCAATATGCACCGTGATAGACGAACTATAAACATTCCTCCAAACTAAAGTACAGACAGCAGTCACTACTCTGTTGCAGCAGCTGATCAAATGGATTTGGAACCCGTGTGCAGAATATCAAACACACTGCACTCATCAACACTCTTACCTCTTTAAACAAAACGTTCCATGGCAACTTTGCTTAATTTAACCACATTTGCTGAAGAAAGTTGTAATTCTGGTCTCCCAATTATTGGTTCTAGAAATCTCCCCCTCCAGCAAGGTTATACATGACTGGCCTGCAGTGGCAGGGCTTCCAGTTACTAAAAGTGAGCACCGATTGAAAGACAAGTAGAAGACCATTGTAAAAAGCCCGACTGTTTCATCTTGACTGTCCACCTACTGGATGGTCGAGCACCTCAAGATTCACATTCTGCTTCTTTTGACAGTGGTGGGGGACTAGACTTCACGGGGGATCAGCATTTACCATTGGAGTGCACTGGGACCTCAGTGAGCAGCAGATAGGTTTAGCACACAAACTGTGAAATAGATACATGAAGCATCCAAACAGTCAAAGACCTATCATAGGTAAACACAGAATAGCTTATACTTTTCAGTACTAGCACCCACATGCAGCAAACAGGTGACTGTCCATTACTGGCAGCTTTAGTTGAGGGAAGGCACTCGTGCATTCTAAACAAGGTGATGGATCAATCGACATGTAGCAGCGGAATTTAAGGGGACATTTCAAACATCCAAAAAGTGTATGCCTACTCTCAACAAAAGTCCTAAGGTGTGACATCCACCATTTGAATTAATTAGAGGTTAAGAAAATCATCAAGGTGAGAGGCATGTCAGATAATTTGCCAGAATATAAGAAGCAGCGCAGAAAGATTCGGAAGTTAATCAGGAGCTAGCTAGGAATGCAAAAATGGATAGCAAAATTTTCTAAAAGCTATTTGAAAAGAGGAAAGTCTTGCACCTCTAAAGAATGTGAATGGGGAATTAATAGGAGATGACAAAGAATGATGCCACATGAAATGGACAAAGATTTTGCTTCTGTCTAATTGCAAAGGTCACAAAAGCCATTCCTGCAATAGGTGTAAATGAGAGGGAGGATTGGAGAGCACAACTTAGCTAAATCACGAGGTCAGCGCACTGAGCAAACTGGCAAAGCAGTGGAGGGACAAGTCTCTGGGTCCAGCTGGATTTTATCCTTAAGTCTGAACAGGGTCACTAATGAGGATAATAGGTGCATTGGTATTTATTTCCAGAAGTCCCTAGTTTCAGAAAAGGTTCTATCCAAATGGAAAACAGCAAGCAAGCCCTCTAAGCAAGAAGAGAGAGAGGTAGAAAACAGGCAAATACAGACCAGCTAGCTTGAAATGAGGAAGATGTTAGAATTGAACATTAAAGTGATCAGTACATTAAAAACTCAAGGATATCGGGAAGAGTCAGCATGCTTTCGTCAATGACAAACCACGTTTAACAAATTCAGAGTTGTTTCGAAATATAACATGCTATGAAACGGGAAGTCTGTAAATGCAATAGGTTTGAATTCCCACAAGGCATTTGATAAAGATACCACAAAAGATTTTTGCAGAAAATAAAAACACACACTGTAGGCGATAACATATCAACAGCCAAAGGATTGGTTGGCTGGCAGAAAGCACAGTCTGTATTAACATTTCTGTCTGATTAGCAGGATGCAAGTGGAGTCCGCAGGGGTCTGTACTGGGGCTTCAATTTTTAAAAATTTGCAATGACTTCGATGGGGCAACAAAGGCATGAGCATTAAACTGTTAGATAGGAAAGCATGCTGTGAAGACAACATAAGGAAGTTGCATATGGATATACATAGGTTGAATGAATGGGGGAAAAAAATTTCAGTTGGGAATATAATGTGGAAAAACGTGAAGTGATTCGCTTTGGCAGAAAGAGCAAAGAAGCAGAATATTACTTAAAGAGATTGACTGCTGAATGTAGCTGCTCAGGCACATGAGCTACATGGTTAGTATGTGGGTACAGCACAGTATCAAGAAAGCTAAGACCATAAGACACAGGAGTGGAAGTAAGGCCATTTGGCCCATCGAGTCCACTCCGCTAATGGGATGCCACCCTTTGTTACGAGAGGAATTGGACACAAAAGAAAGAAAGTTCTGCTTCAGTTATGCAGGGTGCTTGTATGACCATTTTAAAATTAGGGTTTGTAATTTCAGGAGAGATGTGGAAAAAAATTTCTGAATGTTTGTGACTTTAGAACGCTGCCTTAATGCGGTGGAGGCAGGGACACTGAAGATTTTTAAGGTTAAGGCAGTTAAGATTCTGGTCAGGTAGAACACTGGGATAGGTGGGAAACATAGAATTTGAAAAAAAAAACTGATCATAAATACTTGGCTAGGCAGGCTCAAGGGGTTGAATGGTCCACTTTTGTTCCTATTTCAAATATTTGTAGGACATCAGGAGAACACATTGTCCCGTCTTCAACTTGAGTGCTGGCAGCACACACAACCTGGCGAGAAAGTATCACGCAGCTAATTGTTGGCACCCCAGGTACAGCATCCAGGCACTGATTTAGACACCCCCGAAACCCAAATCTGCTATCACAGGTTTGGTGAGGGTGAAGATCGGTTAAAATACAGGTCTCCACAAACATGGCGAATTTGGCAGCGCTCACATGTCTGAATCAGAAGACTTTGTATTCAAGTCACACTCCAGAGGCTGAACACAACCATCTATACAGCTGCTGCCAGTGCTGCGCTGAGGGAGTACTGTCTTTCAGGAGAAGCTAAGCCAAGATTTTGTCCATGCTCAGGTTGGTGGAGAAGGCTCTGTGGTGATACTCTGTGGAAGAATAGGCAAGTTATTCCCCAGCATCCTGAATAATAGTTATTGCCGGAACAAAAATACAGTTATCAGTTTCAGAAAAGGTCGCATCCGAATGAAAAATAGCAAATAAGTCCTCTTTTCAAAAAGGGATGGAGGTAGAAAACAGGCAAATGCAGATCAGCTAGTTTGAAATGAGGAAGATGCTAGAATTGAACATTAGTGATCAGAACATTCAAAACTCAAGGTTATCGGGAAGAGTCAGAACGTTTTCGTCCATGACAAATCACGTTTAACCAATTCAGACTGCCTGGCGTATTTCCATCATTACAACTGTAACAACACCACGCAAAGTTGTGGGAAAACTCAATAAAGAGGAGGAATAAGGAACAGCTCCAAAATACCTGGAGGGAAATGTCATTGATCTGGACATCATCTGTGCTCCATTTGCCAAACAGCTTGATCTCAGGGGTCTCTGCAACTGCGGGCACACCTTCCCACTCAGTCATCCTGCAAAAAGAGAGACCGTGAGATAATACATCAACCTAAATCAAATTGAGAGAAGCTAAAGTAAGAGTGGTAAACTCTCAGGAGACAAAAAATTAAGGGACATTTCAGCACTAAGCAGCATAGATCCAGGGGAAGTGGTCAAGGGGCACTGTCCAGTGAAAGCAGAGCACAACGCTCACGTGTGAAACCTCTGCACAGGCAGAAATTACCCAGAAGCATTCTCCCAAGGGACATTTTGATTGCCCTGGAGTACACACAGAGTTCCCGAACCCTGGGCATGGGACGAGCGCTTAAAAATACGGGGAGGGTTCAGTAAAACCCAGGTCGCTCGGCGATCTGAGCATGTTAAGCGTGTGGCAGAGACAAAGCCTTCTAGAAGACAACAGACGTGAGCCCTTGCCACTTATTGTTAGCAGATGAAAAGACTGGAGGGAATAGAAACAGAAATTGCAGTAAAGATCAGCAAGGTCGGGCTGCATCTGTGGAAAAAAACCAGTGTAAACATTTTGGGCCAGTGACCGTTCCTGAGAACTGAAGGGAAAGGAATTCAGGACGAAGGAAAGGGTGGCTCAGAGGATTTCAATGGAGGAGAGAACATGTCAGCAATGAAGGAATGGGGAGGAAAAATAAGCAGGAAAGGGGTTGGAGGAATCAGAGG
>NC_057746.1:20583720-20594515 GCF_004010195.1 Chiloscyllium plagiosum | reverse complement strand
ACCTGCACATCTTTGGACTGTGGGAGGAAACCGGAGCACCCGGAGGAAACCCACGCAGACATGGGGAGAATGTGCAAACTCCACACAGTCAGTCGCCTGAGGCGGGAATTGAACCCGGGTCCCTGGCGCTGTGAGGCAGCAGTGCTAACCACTGTGCCACCTCACACGGTCCTGGCACAATCACTGGGCGAGGGGCGGGGGGGGTCAGTACCTGAACACGAGGACCCCGCTTCACGTGGCTCTCTCTCACACACAGGCTCCCAGTCCTGTGACCCTCCCCCACCCCCCCCTGGAGTCCGAGGCTGAGGGCCTAGCTCTCGGGCCGCGGGCACACGTCCTCCTCCTCCTCCTCCTCCACCCCGCTCCCCGGAACCTTCCCCTATCCCGGGCCGGGCCGGGCCGGGCCGAGGCGAGGCCCCCCTCCTCCTCCTCTCCCCCGGTGTCAGGGCCGGGGCCTACCCTCAGGCCTCCCCGCTTCCCCCGCACCTGCTCCGCTCGCGATCCTCCGCCGAAAAGACCCGTCTACGGGTTGCACCGAGATCATAAAGCAGGGGCCGCGCCACTTACCTCCCTCCCCCCCCCCGGCTCCGCGGAGCACGTCTGTCCCCGCCCCCCCCGGCGCGGGCTGCCGAGGCTCTGGGCATGCGCAGTCCCCGTAGATGGCTACGCCTCCGCCATCTTTCGTATGGACACCCGGGAGAATCTCTCCCCACCCCCCTCCATTCCCATCATGGAGCATGCGCGTCGGTGCCCGCTCGCCATCTTTACTCTGGGCAAAGGGGAAACCGGCGCGGCGCCATATTGAATGTGGGCAAGTTGAGAGCTGGCCACGAGGTGGTGAGCGACTAGAACTGGACTACCTTTCCACCTCGCCCCAAAAATGATTAATTAAAATTATTTTCTTTTTTTTTTAAAAAAAGTTCATTCAAAAATATGAGTGTTACTGTCATACACTGCCAATACCCTTGAAAAGTTGATGGTGGACCTACCCTATTGAACCTCTGCAGTCATTGGGGGTTGTAGGTCCACTCCTCAATGCCATTTTTGAAGGAGGTGCACGATATTTTAACCCAGTGTCAAAGGCAGTATATTACTAATGTGGGATATAAATTTAGTCTCGGACTGAAATTATTAAAGTGAGTGAGCTTTTGTTTCTCACACTAATATCCCGAGGGTTGGTTTGAGAACCCACAGGGGGAAAACTCTGCTCCATGTTTCAGACCCACAACCTATCATCTCGCTCTGCTCCCAATCTCTTGGGATGTTGCCAGCCCTGACTCATGTTCCCAGAGCTCAGATTTCAGATTTCTGCTGGAAGTGTTGTGCTTTTCCATCGTAGCAATGTAGGAAGCACAGCAACGAGATCCTATAAGCATCAATGTGATACAACTAGGTCACCTGTTTTTAGTGATGTGCAGAAAACATTGGAAAGAACACTAGGGACACTGTGCCATGTCTTCTTCAAAATAAGTGCCAAGGGATTTTCCACAAACCCCTGATAGGGTTAGCCAGCTCAACAACATGTATTGCAACATGCCTTTAGAGTCATACAGCATGGAAACAGACCACTCAGTCCAACTCATCCATGCCAAACAATATCCCAAACTAAACTAGTCCCACCTGCCTGCACCTGGCCCATATTTCTCCAAACCTTTCCTATTCATGTACTTATCCAAACGTTTTTTAAACATTGTGGCTGTGCCCACATCCACCATTACCTGCACTGATCTGGTGAAATCCTCATTGATGCCATAGGCCAGAGAACACAGGGAATGATTAACAGACGGGGCTTGGTGCAATGAAGAATGTCGGGCAGCAAGTGTTTTGAGCAACCTCATGCTTATGGAGGGAAGAGGTGAGGAGGTCCATTCATTACTTTCAACAGGGAATCGAACCCAGCCTACACCTTCAAAACTGCACTGATACGTGATCAGCGAGGGGTGACTGGGGGAGTGTGGAACGGCAACTAACCAGGAATACAAACAGGAGAAATATGCGTCAATGACCACCGCCCACCTCAGGGACAAACCTGTAAATGTGCTCCATCTGGATTGTGACTAACAATGTGAACACAGGACTAACAATTATCACTTGTAGTTCCCGGAGGTTGTTTGTTGATTGAACTGGAAAATGTGGTGCGAAGAATCATTGCAGAACAAGCGATTAAAATGTTTTAATTATTGCCCGTGAAAAGGAACACAAAACACCTAGCAGGACATAAATATATCCCAAGTCCTCCTCCATTTAGTTGCCACTCAGTGGCTTCGACTCATCTAGATGTATCCGAGCCGGTGCTTTCAGCTTGCGGAATCGGACTATCCCTGAATCTATTCGGAACCCAGCTTTTTTGTCACGTATGTTCTCATTTAGCCGCTTTCTTGCGACCTTCAACATTTCTATGTTTCGACTGGTTTCTGCCATTGCATCTTTTAGCACTCCAACACCCTAGTTGGCGATGAGGGGTGAGGGTTGGTTTGTGGGGGTGAAACAAAAGAGATTGGGTTAAGCCGAAAGTTGGCGCTCAACATACTTTTCAAACACAAGTGCAAAGATTTTTCTCTACCCCATCTTCCTCAAATCTTCCTCCACAGCACCTTCCAAACCCACCACTTCTCATCATCACCTGATGAAGGAGCGTCGCTCCAAAAGCTAATGTTTCCAACTAAACCTGTTGGACTATAACCTGGTGTTGTGTGATTTTTAACTTTGTACACCCCAGTCCAACACCGGCATCTCAAAATCATGGTGCTCTCAGGGTAGCCCATGTTCCTGGAGTTAATATAAATAAATCGTCTCAGTTCTGGTATCATCCATGGAAATCTGTGTCGCACCTCCTTTTGCGCCTCAGCATCATTTCTGTAAGATGAAAACCAGACCAGCACAATCTTATCGGTGGTGTTAACATATAGCATTTATGTTTTTCATTTTCGGTCAGCAACACACCTGCTCCAGGCACACCTTTTGCATCATTGCTACTTTCTCAGTCCCATCTCCATTCCCTTTGGTCCCGAAGCATGAACTTTTGCATCATTTAATCTCTCGTGTCTTTTGCCCTGTTGATGATCTTTCCCTTTGTTTTTGTCCCTACCCTCCTCCAGTAGGAATTAATGACTCAGAGTCACACAACATGGAATCTTAACATTCTCCCTGTCCTGAAAGGTCAGGCCTGAAACATTAACTCTGGTTCTCTCGCCCTGTCTCTCAGCAAACACTGTCACAGCCTAGAACATAGAACAATACAGCACAGAACAGGCCCTTCGGCCCACGATGTTGTGGGCCGAAGGGCCTGCTGGATATTTCCTGCATTTTCCATTTTCAATTCGGATTTCTAGCTTTCCGATTTGTGGCGTAATTACTCTTCTTGAAAAGTTTAAACGAGCCTAGGAATTAACCCAAGTGGGATCCTTTTGGATGTTATTAAAGTGGAAAGGGTGTGGGTTAGCGAGACTGGAGCGTTTGACTTGTAAGGAGAGGCTGGGTGGGCTGGGACTTTTGTTGCTGGAGGGTCAGAGGCTGAGGGGTGACCTTGTAGAGGTTTATAAACTCATGAGGGACATAGGTAGGGTGGACAGCCAAAATCTTTTCCCCAGGGCAGAGGAGTCCAAAACCAGGGGTGCATAGGTTTAAGGTGAGAGGGGAAAGATTTAAAAGGGACCTAGAGGAGCAATATTTTCCACACAGAGGGTGGTGCGTGTATGGAACAAGCTGCCAGAGAAGGTGGTGGAGGTGGGTATGATTACAACATTGAAAAGACAATTGGACAGGACTACAGATGGGAAAAGTACAGAGGGATAAAGGCCAAATGCAGGCAAATGGGACCACTTCTGTTACGAATACCTGTTCGGCATGGATGAATTCGACCAAAGGGTCTGTTTCCGTGCCGCATGACTCTATGAGGAATGCATCTGCCTCAGATGACAGGATGCTAAATGCACTCTCAGAACGATTGACACGTACCCTGTGAGAATCCAGGATCTCACAGAGTCAAGCTAAGGGCCCTGTTACTAACAGAACACTAAAACTAACGGTGGGAAAGGGATCTCCAGGTCTTCATAGGCGAGCTTTCCAGAAGAGTTTGGTGTCCGCTCCACCTTTTTAGTCCATCCCCTGCCCCACCATTTCTGTTTCAATTCTTGATTGAGGTTGTTTTAAAAAGAAGCCAAGACAGTTCTGCTGCTGTTACCGGCAGGACGTTCCATTTTTGACGTTACTGCCCGAGAATAGGAAGAGGAAAGTGGGGGGGGGGGGTGGCCATTCAGCCCCTTCAGTTCTGCTTCACACCCACGGTGACAATTCCATACCACAACTCCCATCTCCCTGCTCGAGATCCATTAATACCTCCTCTCATCACCTGAAAGGACATGGGAGGCACATACATGGGAACACCAAGGTTGCAGTTTCACCATGCACTGGTCACGTATCAATGCAGTTTTGAAAGTGCAGCCTGCGGTTCGAGTTCTCATTGAAAATAATAAATGGACCTCCTCACCCCTCCCGTCCATGAGCGCGAGGTTGCTCTCAACTCTCAGTTGCACCCCAGTCCTAAAATTCTCGCGAGCTGTAATCTCCTTCAGCCCCACGATCCTCTTGAGATATCTGCCGTCCTCCAATTCTGCCCCCCTCGAGTGTCCTCGGTTTCAAATGTTCCGCTATTTGAAAGTAAAGTGCAACAATCCCACATTTTGGAAGCACTCAGTTGATCCTGCACCCATTTCATTCTTTGCAAGAAAGAAATAGACTTATCTGCGTACCGACCTTGACAAGAGTTGCTGCCTCAGGAAGTTGGGTCGCCGGGTGACGCTGGTAAACTTTCACCAAAGGTCTGTCCAGCCGCTCACGCAGCATTAGGTGCCTGCTATCCACTGGACCCTGGTGAACAAAGTGAACAAAACAAGCACTCTCTTAAAGAGTTAGGTAGGAGTGAAGTCAGCCAACGCATGGCTTGTGTTACCAATCTTTGGACCAACTTAGAACCACATTTGCACACTTCGGAACGATCATAAATGTAAACTTCGCTATGGTGGAATAGAAGCCCTACAGCGTGGAAGCAGGCCCTTCGCCCATCCAGTCCACACCGAACCTCCGCAGAGACACCCCATAACCCTGCATTTCCCATAGCTAACCCCCGCCCCCCCAAGCCTGCACATCCTTGGACACTACAGGACAAATTAGCATGGGCCAATCCACCTAACTTGCATGTCTTTAGATTGTGAGAGGAAACCAGAGCAGGAGGAATCCCGCACAGACATGGGGAGAACGCGCAAATTTCACCCAGACAGTCGCCCGAGGGTGGAATCGATCCCAGGTCCCTGGCGCTGTGAGGCTAACCACTGAGCCACCGTGCCGCAGCTATAGTCCCATAGGGCTGCTCTCTTATCAGAGAGAATGAAAGAGTAAGTGAGAGTGAGTATAGAGAGAGAGAGAGAGAAATATCGATGACTGGTGACGTCTTCACTTGAGGGTCACTATGCCTCAGGCAAGGGGGGAGTTTAAGATGGGGAGACCATCATGGTGGTGGCATCAGCCAGTACAGGAAAATAACCTGCGCTGTTGGCATCATCCCGTCAATTGAGGTAACCTACCCCGATATTGCATTTAAGAGACTGGGTCATAATCTGGAAACTCCCTTCCCTAACAGCACTGATGGTGGCGGTAGTGGGTGGGGGGGGGGGGCGGGTGATATGCCTGCACCCCACCGACTGCAGCAGTTCAATACGGCAGCTCACCACCACCTTCTCAATGGCACTTCGCGATGGGCAATATATCCGCTGGAGACTCGTGCTCAGCGAGTGAGTACTTAACCACAAAGTACAATGAAATTCCAAAGACACCTAACAGGAAAGTACTTGCACGGTGAACATCAAGAGGGAGGGATAGGATCAGGGTGAAGTTGAACCACTAACACTCGCCCAGAAAGAGGGCCTGTTTCCGAAGTGGCATCACCCAGGACTGGAGGCAATGTGAATGGCAGTCTGCAATCTGCAGTCAATAACGGACATCTCCGTGCAAGTTGTGTCATAAAACGTGAGTGGGGTGTGCGAGGAGTAACAATACCCCTGTGTTTTTAAGAGGGTGGGCAATTTGACCATTGGAAGGGTCTCAGAGGTCATTTGGAGAGGGTGATGGTGGGGTGGCTCACTGAGCAGAGTCACCCAAGCTCATGGTGCCCTCTGTGGGTTGGATCCACTCCCTCATTCTCCAGCTCCCCGCCCCCTCAACCATCTCAACCTGAACCCCCTCCTGGCATGGCTCCCCACGTACCAGAACGATACCACTCGCCAATTCCATGTCATCATACCAGCGCTGCGTGCGATTAAGGGCAGCACGCGTTTCCCCAGAGCTGACCTCCATATGTTGCTGAAAGAGAGGGAAAACCCGAAACCAACATGGGTTAGCCAGTGCACACTCCACCAAACCCCATCCCCCCCCACCAAACCCCCAAATCATTACAATCTTTAGTTCTGCTCTCAACTCTGCACCTCAGAGAGATGGGTAGCACAGAAACAGACCCTTCGGTCCAACTCATCCGGGCCGACCAGATATCCTAAACTGACCAAGTCTCATTTGCCAGCGTTTGGTGCATATCCCTCTAAACCCTTCCTATTCATGTACTCATGCGGATGCGTTTCTATCGACATCATTGTACCAGCCTCCACAATTTCCTCTGGCAGGTCATTCAGGTTTTGGTCAAAGCTAACCAACAGACTGCAGTATTGATCACAATAAGCTATGGATATGGTACTCTTTATTGACAGATGTACATTATGCCATGCCATGTAGAGAGTGCTGACCTCTCTGACAACATCACCAGGAGACAGCGGCCAATTGCCTGTTCCACTCTCTCCCCTCTAGACTGCAAGGTGACGAATACAAGTCCCCACGCCAGGAAACCGAGCACTTACGTTTGACATCACAAGGGCAGTGTTGTATTGACTGAGGGTGAAATACTCAACCTCAGTCCCAGGTCTTGGGTGAACCTTTGCTTCAGAGAGAAGTAAGGAAGACCATCCCAGTGTCCAGATCCATATTTGTCCCTCACTCAGGGTCACAATTCCAGCCTGTTGGTTACGGTCTGTGAAACTTTAATGAGCAGCTACTGGAAGTTCCTAAAATAATAACATCTGGAATATTGCCTTATCAAACATTCGACACTAACTCCACTAGAAGTTCAATTCAGATCAGCAAACATCACAAGTGGTACAGTTTGCCGATCTAAACTGACTTTGTTTCTGTGCAATGTTTTGATTTAATTAAGTTCAGTACTGGCCATTATTTCGCTGCTGTATTAATCCACCTAGCCTGCACATCTAAGGACTCTGAGGGGCAAAGTAGTATGGTCAATCCAACAAACCTGCATATCTATGGACTGTGGGAGGAAACCTGAACAAAACCCACACAGACACGGGGAGAATATGCAAACTTAACACAGACAGTCACCCAAGGCTGGAATTGAATCCAGGTCCCCTGGCACTGTGAGGCAGCAGTGCTAACCACTGAGCCATTGTGCCACCCTGAGTCACCGTGCCACCCACATCCATCAAAGAAATTGCAACATCCCAACTAGTCGAGGCTGGCAAATACCCAAAAGATGCGTCATCACTTTTCAGAAAGCAGGGTTGGGAAAAGCTGACAAGGGTGAACAAACTAAAGAGGGAGGAGAGGGAAGTTAAGCACAGATGTCACAAAACCAGCTGCATGCATGTTCTTGGGTGACTGGTTCTTACCGTCATGGCCACATTCTCTGCCATCTTCTGAGTAAGCCCATCGTTGACTGATTTCTGTGCCCCTTTGATGACCACAACAGAGTCCTCTATTAACTTGTCGCTCTTCTCCCGTACATTCCTGGACTGGACAATGACACTTTTTGCATTATTCATCGCCTTATCGCAAGCTGGTAACGGGATGAGATTTGGTCATTACTCGCACGTTTCAGATAGCAATGTGTCCGGATACACGAGTGAGCATTGTTTGGGGTTTTTCAGGATGGTCACTATCCTTCACCTCAATGCAGGTTCCAAGAACCAGGACTGACAGCACTATTCATTTAATCACATCGCTAAGCACAGCAACACAACCATAATAGTGTACTCTATAATGACATGGTTATACACTTGGCCCAGTCATTTATCCCTGGCAATCTTAGCAGTGTTTCATATGTATTCATTCGCAGGATATGGCTGCTGATGGCTGTACTGATTATCATGAGGTCATTCAGGAGAACATCACAGGAGTTCCCTGATTGGGGATATTAACTGGTCCAATCTGGGAGCCCTGGCTAACAGATAAGAAGAGGGTGTCAGGCACCCTGCTCACTCTGAGGGATATGGATCAGTGCGAAAGACTCTCCATGTGTAAATAAAGTGTGACAGGATACCAGTCTTTGTGGAGAGATTTCACCGGCTAAGCCAGCATTTATTGCCCATCCCTAAGGGCATATGAGAATCGACCACACTGCTGTGGGTCTGCAGATATATGTAGGCCAGGCCAGGTAAGGTCGGCAGTTTTCCTTCCCTCAAGGACAATAGTGAACCAGATGATTTATTTTTCTGACAATCAACAATGGCATCATGGTCATCTGATTTCCAGATTGTTATTGAATTCAAATTCCCCCACCTGCATGGTGGAGGATTCAAACACAGCCCCCCCCCCCCCCCAAGAACATTTCTTGGTTCTGTGGATTTATAGTCGAGCAATGATACCACTAGGCCGTTCCCTCTCCCAGTAGCATCCTTGCCTCTGAGCCTGACACTACTGTGGAATACAGCCCTCTCTATAGAGTGGTTCACCTAACAGTGTGATACAGGCCTCCCCGTGTGGACTGTTAATCCTGAGACTGCAATACAATCCTCCCCACGTGGACAGTTATTCCTGACTCTGTGATATGTGTCTCCCCACGTGGACAGTTATTCCTGACGCTGTGATATGTGTCTCCCCACGTGGACAGTTATTCCTGACGCTGTGATAAAGGCCTGTCCACATGGGCAGGTGTCTCCAGCACTGTCCTGGATGCTCTCTGTATTGTGTGACTCTTTCTCGCCTTACCGTAGGTGTATGGGCCAACTGGTGTTGGTGAGGGCATCAAGTTAACGTCCCTGACTTCTGATAGTGCTTTGGTTAATCTCGGAGTCAGACAATCTGTTCTGGCTTCTTTGGTGGTCTGGCTCAGTAACTGAGGGACCAGATCAATAACCAGCATCCGCTCTTTGTAGCATTCTTGCAACTTTGTCCGAGCAGCATCCAGTTTCTGGGAGAGGATTACAGACAGATACCATCACAAGAGCCTGGATGACGAGAAAAGTTTCACTACTTGCTACCTAAACAATGCGGCACACGTTTGTCGTCATTTCATTGTGGTTATAGCCACGAGCAAGGCTCTGAAATCGAAATCTTCATGCCCCAAGGTAAAGGGTAAGTGGACAGTGTCAGTGGAGACTGAGATTCATCCTGAAACATTCACTATCACCCAACCTGAGATCAGGTAGTTCAGGACAGTTCATTTGTAACCTGGAAAGGGTCACTAGACTGTATGATGGTCATTATTTGTATCTATCCTTGCTTTCCTACACTACGAGTGCTTGATGGGGAGAGCATAGAGGCAGCTTTACTCTGTCTCTAACCCCAAGATGCCCCAGCCCTGACAGTGTTTAATGGGATGGGAGTAGAGAGAGCTTTACTCTATAATCAACCCCATGATATCCCTTTCCTACAGGAAGCTAGCTTCATTCTGCCCCTTTCCTGGCAGTGTTTGATGGGGTCAGTTTTGAGGAGGCTTCACTATATCTAACTCCCTGCTGTCCCTTCCCTGCAAGTATTTGATGGGGACAGTATTAAGGGTCATTTACTTTTGTTTAAAAGAGTAGTGGCAGTTTTACTCTATATCTAACCCCATGCTGTACCTGACAGGAAAGTGTTTAATGGAACAGTGTAGAGGAAGCTTCACTAGACCTAACCCCATGCTGTACCTGTCCCAAGAGTGTTTAATGGGACAGCGTCGAGGGAGACTTAATCTGTATCTGACCCGATGCTGTTCCTGTCCTGAAAGTGTTTGATGGGAACAGTGTAGAGGGAGCTTTACTCTGTATCGAACCCTGTGCTGTGTGCTGTCCCTGTCCTGGGAGTGGTTGATGGGGTACAGCGTAGAGAGAGCTTTACCCTGTATCTAACCTCATGCTGTCCCTGTCCTGGGAATATCTGATGGGGGGAACAGTGTAGAGGCAGCTTTACTCTGTATCTAACCCTCTTCTGTCCCTGTCCTGGGAGTGTTTAATGGTGAACAGTGTAGAGAGAGTTTTACTCTGTATCTAACCCCGTGCTGACCCTGCCCCGGGTGTGTTTCATGTGGACAGTGTAGAGGGAGCTTTACTCTGTATCTAACCCCGTGCTGTCCCTGTTTTGGAAGTGTTAGATGGGGACAGTGTAGAGGGAGCTTTACTCTGTATCTAACCCCGTGCTGTCCCTGTCCTGGGAGTGTTTTTGGAGGACAGTGTGGATGGAGCTTTACTGTGTATCTAACCCCATGCTGTCCCTGTCCTGGGAGTGTTTGATGGGGACAGTGTAGAGGGAGCTTTACTCTGTATCTAACCCCGTGCTGTCCCTGATGTTTCTTTTGGAAGAACCAGACAGTGTAGAGGGAGCTTTACTCTGTATCTAACCCCGTGCTGTCCCTGTCCTGGGGATTGTTTGATGGGGACGGGGTAGAGGGGGCTTTATACTCTGTATCTAACCCCGTGCTGTCCCGGTCCTGGGAGTGTTTGATGGGGACAGTGTAGAGGAAGCTTTACTCTGTATCTAACCC
>NC_057746.1:20579956-20583393 GCF_004010195.1 Chiloscyllium plagiosum | reverse complement strand
TATCTAACCCCATGCTGTCCCTGTCCTGGGAGTGTTTGATGGGGGACAGTGTAGAGGGAGCTTTACTCTGTATCTAACCCCATGCTGTCCCTGTCCTGGGAGTGTTTGATGGGGACAGTGTAGAGGGAGCTTTACTCTGTATCTAACCCCATGCTGTCCCTGATGTTTCTTTTGGAAGAACCATTGGAGGGACTGGTGTGTCCAGGCTCTCCTGTGGCGGTAACGAAACTGCCTCTGGACAGGTTTACACAACTTACGTGTTGCGGCCGAGGTAGGGACGCCCTGAGGTTGGAGTCAATCACAGCAGTGTCAGTGGCCTGACAGCACGAGACAAGGTGACCTTCACTGAGAGACAGTCCGCCAGGTGAACATGTGGATGGTGATGTAAAAGGAGGGGGATTGCAGGCAGCAGGGGAGAAATGATAAAACCGAGAATACAGGCTTCTGTCAACAGGCCACCCTGACTGACCCTCCCAGCTGCTAACCTGAAGCATGTCCTTGATCGTGTGCAGAGGCTCCTCCAAGCTCGGTTTAATCTCGGAGAGATGTTTCTTCTCCAGGCCAATCAGTAAATCAGCTCCATCGGGTTCCTGCACAGACCAGGACACAGCCAGGTGAAGCCATGTAAGATTCTGACAATGGTTTTTTTTTTAAGATTAGAATCAGCCTGACCATTGTGGCACAGACAGCCACATGGGGAGTTAACATCTTCAATCCCTTATCTGGGCACCAATTGTTAAAGTGCACTTGAGAATGTAACTTTTAAAAAACGTTTTGTGATTTACATGTGAAGGAACTGAAACCAACAGGGTAATTCTAAAAGATGAGAGACTTAACAAACAATCCGGTTCTTTTTCAATGTATAATTTCGGTTGCATCACACTTAAACTTTTGCTATAAATTCTGTGTCTTACAATCTTATACGCCACAACCACCTGCTGAAGGAGCAGTGCTCCGAAAGCTAGTGCTTCCAAATAAACCTGTTGGACTGTAACCTGGTGTTGTGTGATTTTTAACTTTCTACAGCCAGGTGAGTGCAGCAAACAAGAACCGAGGGTACAACACGGGAGTGAAAACTTCTGGCATCTTTGCAAAACTCCTGTCTCCCTCCCTCCTCTCGTTGTTCAAGGGCTCACTGCCCCACTCCTTTCAACATTAAAGGGATCAGCTCCTCATTTTCTCCCGCCAACATTATAGGGATCAGCTCTTCAGTCTGTCCCTCCAACATTAAAGGGATCAGCTTCTCATTCTCTCTCCCCAACATTAAAGGGATCAGCTCCTCATTCTCTCTCCCCAACATTAAAGGGGTCAGCTTCTCATTCTCTCGCTCTCTCTCCAACATTAAAGGGATCAGCTCCTCATTTTCTCCCGCCAACATTAAAGGGATCAGCTTCTCATTCTCTCTCTCTCTCTCCAACATTAAAGGGATCAGCTCCTCTCTTCCCTCCCCCATCTCGATTTTAAAGGAATCAGCACCTCTCTCTCTCTCTGTGCACCCTAGTTATTAAAGGGATCAGCACCTCTCTCTCCCTGTCCCTCGATATTAAAGGGGTCAGCACCTCGCTCTCTCTCTGTCTCTCTTATCCCCCACCTAGATTTTAAAGAAATCACCACCTCCCTGTCTCTCTCTCTCTTCCCCCCTCAATATTAAAGGGATCAGCCCTTCCCTCTCTCTTTTTTCCCCGTAGATTTTAAAGGGATCAGCACTGTCTCTCTCTGCCCCCTCGATATTAGAGTTCAGCACCTTTCTCTCTCTCTCTCTCTCTCCCTCTCCCTCCCACCCCCGTCTCCATATTGTAGGGGTCAGCACCCTATTAAAGGGATCAGCACCTCCCACTCTCTCTCTCTACCCCCTTGATATTAAAGGGATCAACACCTCTCCCTCTCTCTCTATTCCTCCCGCCATTATTAAAGGGGTCAGTGCCTCTCTGCACCCACGACCCCCGCCCCCAATATTAATGGGATCAGCACCTCATTCTCTCATCTCAATAATAAGGAGACCAGTGCCTCACTCTCCCCCTAATATTAAGGAATCAGTTCTTGTCCCTTTCCCTGCTTCCCCCCCCCTCCTTAAAATATGAGGAACTCCTATCCAACTGATGTGTTTAAGGTGATCATTCAGCCCCATTGCTCTACACAACCCTCCCCCTCCACTATAGCATCTCACCCTCTCAGGATCTGCTTCTGATTCTAGATCCCTCCTGTGCTTAACTGGCAAAATAAACTTACTGAATTTTCCTCAACCGTTCCCCTAGTTACACACAATAAACATTCACTCCGCACACGGGAGGATATGGTCAGCACAGATCTTGGTACCTGCTACCAGCAGACTGCCCGACTCTCATAGACACATCTCTACCCAGTATTCCCAATGCAGAGCTAGCCATCCAGAAGCAGACAGGTGGGGGGTGGAGGGGGGGGGGAACTGGGCGCAGTTCAAAGAGCAGCTATGAGAATATTTTCTATGGGTGCACAGATGTCAGCGTGCTGGCTCAGTGGTTAGCACTGCTGCCTCACAGCACCAGGGAGCCAGGTTCGATTCCACCCTCAAGCAATTATCTGTGTCGGGTTTACACACTATGTCTGTGTGGATCTCCTCCCGCTGCTCTGCTTTCCTCACAAACTCCAAAGATGTGCAGGTGAGGTGGGTTAGCCATGGGGCATGCAGGATCGGGGTGGGGGACTGTCTTCAGAGGGCTTGTATAGACTCGATGGTCCAAATGGCCTGCCTCCACACTGTGGGGGATTCTACGATGTCAAGTATCAATCAATTCCTTCAGGACCCCTCGCAGGTGAGGCTACGCAACTCCAGTGTCTTATGCCAAAACATACCACTCAACCAACACTACTCGGATACAGGACATCTGTGCTTCGCCATTTGTGGGATCTTGCTGACCACAAAGGGGCTACTTGGCAACAGGGAGTCTAAGAAAGCAGCCCGAATCACAAATCGCACACAGCGAGTGGTTAGGAGGGTTTCAATGGAAACTTGTTGGAGGCAGGTTCCACTCAGCTGTGCAAGAGGGATTTTGTTTTGAACAGTAATGGTTTGCAAGATATGGGAAAGGGCAGCCGACTGGCACTGGAGAATAAAGCTGGGCTGGATAATACAGCCGGTGCAGGCAAGGTGGGCGCTGAGTGGCCTTCTTCTACACCGTAATCCTTCAGTGGTTCTGGGCTGTCCTGGCATGGTCAAAGGGAGGTCCCCTAACTGGACAGAATCGGTTGATCACTGCGCTGAAGGGTAGGAGCTCTGAAAAGTAAATGTGAGTGGAGCCGGAATCAGAATGTCGGTCAGGAAGCTACAGTCTGCAAGAGGAGATGGACGGCCTTGGGCAGGTTCTGATGTCATGTTGGGTTTGCACAGGCGGTTGGTGAGGCCACCTTTGGAGTCTTGTGTACAGCTCTGTTCACCCTGCTATGGTGGGGGGGGGGGG
>NC_057746.1:20571195-20579776 GCF_004010195.1 Chiloscyllium plagiosum | reverse complement strand
AGTGGGAAGGAGTGGGGAGGTGGGAAGGGCAGGAGTGAGGGGAGGGGAAGGAGTGGAAGGAGAGGAATGGAGGGGAGGAGTGGGGGTGGGGGAAGGATTGGGGATGGGCAGGAGTGGGGCGGGGGAAGTGGGGAGGGGAAGGGAAAGTAGGGAGTTGTGTCCCGAGTGAAGTGCAGTGACCGGCAGAGCCCACTCACCCGTTCCAAGGCCGGCCGCATCTTGCGCATCTCGTTGGTCATGCGGTTGAGGACCAGGCCCTTGCGGATGTCAGCCAGGGCCAGCCGCAGCTTGTCCCGGGTCTCCTTCAGCCGGAAGATCTCGCTGCTGACGCGGTTGATCTGGTCCAGGAGGTGGCCGATGACCGAGCGGGTCTGCAGCATGTAGCTGCCGATCTGCTCATTGCTCTGCATGGCGCACAGGTCCCGCAGGAAGGGCAGCAGCTCCATCTCCAGCTTGAAGCCCCAGCCCGTGTCCTTGCCCTCGGGCACCTTGTAGAGGATGTCGCTGCTCAGGTCTTCGGTGGAGGCCGTCACGCTGCACACATTCTTCTTGGCCTCCTCCAGGGCCTCCCTCTCCCGCTGCATCCTCTGCTGGCGGGACTTGAACTTTCCCAGTGACTCGGGGTTCTCCGATAGCGCCCCGGGCAGGTACTTGCAGCCTTTCCTCCTGGCCAGGCGTCGGGCCTGGTTCTCGAACAGAGTGGCTGAGCGGAACGGGGTGTCCTGGTAGCGGTGGGCTGTAATCTCGATGGCGGCCTCAGCCAGCCCCACTGCTTTGATGGCCCTGTCCCGCCAGGCTTTGGGCCCAATGGATGCCGGGGGAACCTTCACGCTTTTCCACTCCATCGCTAGTCTGAGGAGGAGAAGGGGAAAGGGTTTCTGGTCAGAGCTCAGGGAAGGGGAAGGAGGAGTGGGAAGGTAGTGGGTCAGAGAAATACACACATGCGCACGCACACACCCACATACACATACACACCTCACAACACACACATACACCCACACACAGACACAAACTCACGTCAGACATATACAAATACAACACACAACACGGACATATATTTACATGCACAATACGTACAAACATACACACACTCTTCACAACACATACACATACACATGCACACAGGCACACGCATACACACACCCCTGCACACAATACATACACACGACACAGACAAACACACCACACAGACACACCTCACAACACACGCACACAGACAGACACACACAAGACACAGGTACACACCTCACAGTACACATACATGCTCTCTCAGACACACTCACACACACAACTCACAGTACACACACCACACAGACACACAGACAAACACACCTCACAACACACACACACACATACAACACACAACACAAACATATATTTAAATACACACACTACACATTTCAATCACTAACTCATGCCTCCCTCTTTCTCTCCTGCTGCCCACATTCTCATCATGGCCTCAAGCCTCCCCCACAATGACTCCCCTATGCAGTGCAAATGGTCTCCTGGAATCCAGGTTAGTCTCCTTGCAACTATTACTGGCATCCACACACCCTCCCCTGTAGGAGCCAATTGCTCAAAGTACATTTAGTTCCTGATCCTTACCGCCAAGCTCTCGTGACTCTCTCAGCTCCCGGTCGTCAGCCCTAAATCCCACAGCACAGACTCTCATCCCCTGCTGTCAGCTGCTGTGATATCAATTTAAGTGAATGTGCAAATTATATATCATTGTCTCTTGGGGATGTAAAGCAGCTTGTGGCCAGCAGGGTGCACTTTTGTGTTAGTGTGTGTGTGTACAGGGAGAGAGAGAAATCCTAGAGTATGTCTATTTAGAGCCATAGAGTCATAGAGATGTACAGCATAGAAACAGAGCTTTCGGTCCAACTCGTCCATGCCGACCAGATATCCTAACCCAATCTCGTCCCACCTGCCAGCACCCAGCCCATATCCCTCCAAACCCTTCCTATTCATGTACCCATCCAGATGCCTTTTAAATGCTGTAATTGTAGCAGCCTCCAACACTACCTCTGGCAGCTCATTCCATACACGCACCACCCTCTGCGTGAAAAAGTTGCCCCTTAGGTCTATTTTATATCTTTCCCCTCTCACCCTGAACCTATGCCATCTCATTCCAGATTCCCCCACCCCGGGGAAAAGACTTTGTCTATTTATCCTATCCATGATTTTATAAACCTCTATAAGGTCACCCCTCAGCCTCCGACACTCGAGGGGAAACAGCCACAGCCTATTCAATCTCTCCCTATAGTTCAAATCCTCCAACCCTGGCAACATCCTTGTAAATCTTTCCTGAACCCTTTCAAGTTTCACAACATCCTTCCGATAGGAAGGAGACCAGAATTGCACGCAATATTCCTTGTTAAGTTCTTCTGTGGCATGTACAAACTGGTTCTAATATGCAAATAAATAACCTATTTATAGTTTACTAATTTTCAGTGCTACAAGTGATTGGGGAGTTTGCCTAAATAAGACAGAAATGAGCCTCTCCCTCTCAATTCCAACACTTTCTACCCCAGCTTCCAGTACTCACGCGTACCCACTCACATTCCACGAGCACCCGGTTCCAATGCTCTCTCCCCCAGCTCCCGATACTCACCCTCAGCTCCAAGTACTGTCTCACCCTGCCCCCAGTGGTCTCACTGCCACTACACAAGTTCCAGTATCTGTCTGACCTCCAAACCTCTGGCTCACCAAATTAGAAGGTTGTCTTGTTTGGTCCCAGAATCGACCGACATCACAATAATGGCTATTTGGGGGAGGGGGGAGATGGGGATAGTGTGCTTTTCTGAGTTAGCTTGTTTCCATGGATACCAATATTCATCAACAATGCTGGAACAGAAAGAGGCGTCGGGTCAGATTGTAGGAATTGGCTAGGGCTTGGCACACCATGTCATGACCCTCTATGAAGCTTTACAGCTGCAAGCTCTGAGGCTAGTGAGAGTTGCACTGTCAATGCAGGACGTTTTAAGTATGGCAATGATAATTTACTGTGGCTCTGAAGAAAGAGGTATCAAATCAGTTTGGGAGGGACAGATCGGAAATAGCAAACAAAAAAAGCCATATTTGGGAATACTGATTTTGATCTCTAACTTGAGGGCGGCACGGTGGCACAGCGGTTAGCACTGCTGCCTCACATCACCAGAGACTCGGGTTCAGTTACCGCCTCAGGCAACTGCCTGTGTGGAGTTTGCACATTGTCTGCGTGGGTTTCCTCCGGGTGCTCCAGTTTCCTCCCACAGTCCAAAAATGTGCAGGTTAGGTGAACTGGCCATGGCTAAATTGCCCGTAGTGTCAAGTGAAGGGGTAAATGTAGGGGAATGGGTCTGGGTGGGTTGCTTTTCGGAGGGTCAGTGTGGACTTGTTTGTTCGAAGGGCCTGTTTCCACATTGTAAGTAATCTAATCTATGATGCTATGTAGGACAGAATATAAATTAATAAATAACAAAAGCTCGTGAGAAAGGAACATCGATAATTTGAAAGTGCAGTCGCAAATCGACTCGAAGTGAAGAAGATTTTTGGTATGCTTGCCTTTATTGGCTTAGTGCATTGAGAACAGCAGTTGGGAAGTCATGTTGCAGCAGTACAGGATATTGGTTAGGCCACCACCTCCTCTGGCAGCTCATACCATAGGCACAAGGTTGTCCCTTAGCCTAGATTAGATTCCCTACAGTGTGGAAACAGCCCAACACTTCCACACCAACCCTCCGAAGAGTAACCTACCCAGACTCATTTCCCTCTGACTAACGCACCTAACCTACGGGCAACTTATTATGGCCAATCCACCCTGCCCTGCACATCTTTGGACTGTGGGAGGAAACCGGAGCACCCGGAGGAAACCCACACAGACGCGGGGAGAATGTGCAAACTCCACACAGACATTCGCCCGAGGCTGGAATCGAACCTGGGACCCTGGTGCTGTGAGGCAGCAGTGCTAACCACTGAGCCGCCGTGCCACCTCAAGGTCCCTTTTAAATCTTTCTGCTTTCCCCTTAAACCTATGCCCTTTAGTTTTGGACTCCCCTATCCTGGGGAAAAGACTTTGACTATTCACCCCATCCATGCCCCTCATGATTTCATAAACCTCTATAAGGTCATCCCTCAGCCTCTGACGCTCCAGGGAAAACAGCCCCAGCCTGTTCAGCCTCTCCCTATAGCTCAAACCCTCCAACCCTGGCAACATTCTTGTAAATCTTTTCTGAACTCTTTCAAGTTTCACAGCATCCTTCCTATAGCAGGGCGATCAGAATTACAGACAGTATTCCAAAAGTGGGAGGCTGGAACAATTTCAACTTTTCAAAGGCATCTGGATGGGTATATGAAGTGGAAGGGTTTAGAGGGATATAGGCCAAATGCTGACAAATGGGACTAGATTAATTTAGAATATTTAGTCGACACAGACAAGTTGGACCGAAGGGTCTGTTTCTATGCTGTACATCGCTATAACTCTATGACTCCATAACTGAATAATTTTAATCTTCACATAAATTGAATAAATGAAATTGATGAAAGCAGTCTTGCAGTCTTGGAAATGGCTTAATCGAATGCATTCAGGAGAGTTTCTCAGAATGACATATTCTGCGCCCGACTGGGGAGGAGGGAATTTCAACCTGGTTGTGTCCAACGAGGTGGGATGAATTAATAATCTCATAAACTGTCATCTTGGCAAGAGTGATAATAACATGATAGGACTTCATTTTCAGTTTCAAGGTGAGTAATTTGGGTCTGAAACTAATATCTTATACTTAAATAAAGATAGTTACAGAAATGTAACAACAGAGTTGACTCCAAAGGACTGGAGATGTTACCACTACACCAACATCTCTAAGCTCAGCGAGTGCTATTTGGCACTGCCAATGACCCTTACTACCTCTTTGCTGATCATCAAGGGTAGATGATGAGGTGGTAATTGGATGGATTGGATTTGTCCTGTTTTTCGCAGACAGGACCAGACCAGGACCATTTTCCACATTGTTGGGTCAACACCAGGATTGTAGTTGTACTGGAACAGCTTAGCTAATGGTGCAGTCAGTTCTGGAGCATGTCTTCAGCACTTTTGGTTGAAACTTATAAAACCATAGAGTCCCTAAAATGCGGAAATAGGCCATTCAGCACATTGAGTCCACACCAATCCTCTGAACAGCATCCCACTCAGACTCACCTTCCCCACCCTATAACCCTGAATTCCCCATGCACCTAACCTGTACATCCCTGAACACAATGGGCAATTTAGTATGGCCAACTCACCTAACCAGCTTATCTTTGGGCTGGGGGAGGAAACCGGAGCACCCGGAGGAAACCCACACAGACATGCAAATTCTGCACGGACAGTTGCCTGAGGGTGGGATTGAATCCGGGTCCCTGGTGCTATGAGGCAGCAGTGCTAACCACTGAGACACCATGCCACCCAAAGTCTGAACCTATAGTCTCTACAGTGCACAGTATCTTTAACTATTTCATGGTATCATGAGGACTGAATTGAGTGGGCTAAATTAAAAAGGGAGAAATTAAAAACATGAAAGTGAATTGGTAAAAGATATAAGACTGTAAAAATTCTTACAAGTAAATACAAAGGAAAAGATTAGCTAAACTAAATGTTGGTCCCTTAGAGGATGAGAGTGGGGAGGTAATAGCAGAGACTTTAAACAGGCATCTGTCTTCACAGTTGAAGATACAAAAAGGCATCCTAAAAATGGTAGAAGATCAAAAGGCAAAAGTGAGAGTGGAAATTAAAACAATCACAAGAGCTAGTGTATCATGGAAACTAATGGGATGAAAGACTGACAAATTCCTTGTACATGAGGGTCTGCATCTCAGACTCTTAGAGGAAGTGGCTGCAGAATTAATCAATGTAATAGCTATAATCGTTTAAAATACCAGGTTCCAATAAGGACCCAACAGGAGGAAAGCTGCAAATGAGATGCATCTATTCAAGAAAGGAGAGGTATGGAAAGCAGGCAATTGTAAGACAAACAGACCAGTGGTGTAAATCATGACCGTATGAAGTCCCTCATTGTCTTTACTGGTTATTCATTGGAATGTAGCTGGTGCATTTTTCATTTCAAATGGCCTAACCTTGCATTGATATCATCCATCTGGTGTTATAAAAATGAATATTTCTGTAGCTCTGTCAGTCAATGGAACTTGCCAATATCCATTCAGTAAGTCATTGTTGGTGGTGAATTGCATGTGACCAACTCATTCAATGCTGTCCTCCAGTATTGAACTAGGATGTGAGTCTGTTTTTGTTACTATGCTGACTTTGCAAAAATCAATACAGAATCTGGTTTTGGCACCATCACGACACATGAGCTCCAACCACTATGACTCGTTTCAACCACATCACTGTCCATCTCTTCCCTCACTTGAGCTCATTTCTCTAGGTTGATCCTGTAAGAATGCTGATGGTAAAGAACCACATTAAAATCATGAAGAACCAGGGCTACTTTTCCTTGCCTGGTCATGAAAGTTTACTTCTGATTCTGTAATGGACTTTGTCAGGTGTTTCAATAACTGTTTGGAAATTAAACTATTAGGCTATCTAACCCATTTCTTTTGAATCTCAACTCTAGTTCCTGGTGGATAAGTTTTAGAATTTTCAATTTCTGATTCATTCTCTAATTATTCTGGTATTTTATTTCACTCCCTATCTCTTACATAGCCATACATGTACTTTTCTCCTGTCTTTCCCATCATATCTCTTTTATGTGGTAAATGACACGCTCACTGATTCTATATTCTGTGTGCCGCACTCAATGCATAATTGAGTTTATTTCCGATTTGATAAGAACTAGTAATTGTAGCTCACAATGGTTATTCAGAAATGGATAGAAGTAACACCTTGTGTGCAGCAGCATATGCTGAACTGTGGCCTTTTTATCTGCTCTAGTTTTCATTGTGTTTGAACACCTTGTAAATGACGCTTGGTCAGCTTTCAAGTTTTGGTCAGTTTATCTCTAAAACCTGAAACAAGCAGGAAGTGCAGTCTCTAAGCTTAGTTTTATTAGTTAACTGAAGTTGTCCTCTCACTTCATGTCAATAGTTCAAAAGGACTACTTCGTTGTGACGATGTTGTGAGTTGAAGAGGTTATTTTGTTCTGGTGATTTTTAAGAGAGTTTGGAATGTAGAGGTACCGAGTAGCCCACCAGCTCACTTGAGTAAAAAGCTTCGGAAGCCTTGTTTTCTTTTTAAACAGTCTGAATGCGTGTGGCCAGCTCTCACAAATCCAGATTTATAGGTTTTTGTTTTTTTCAGTACCATAGAAAGCCTTTGGGATCACAAAAGAGTTGGAAGCTTTAGCAAGTGCCTCATACCTGCTATTCTCTCTGAATCTTCTCTTGATGGTGTTTTTCCCTCCTGGACTGAAGAACGGCATGTGAGGACCTGCATCTGAATTTGCCTTTTGACCAAAGGGTGTGTTTCTGGGGTGTTACTATATTGGGACAGTTAATTAACAATACTTATTGAATCTATTATTTGTTTAAGTTTTCCAATAGTTATGTTATTCTAAATTCCTCATTCTTTTGGTTGTATTGTAACTATAGTGTTTAAATAAATTGTGTTTTGCTTAATGTTGAGTAGTTTGACCATTCTCATCACATTTGAAACACACTTCAAATCTTCCCTTAAAATAAGAAAAGGTTAGGGTCTAGGCTACTTTCTTAAAGTATATTGAAGGGTTCAGGTCTGGTCCATAATAATTTAGATTCATTAGGAGCATCCTTAATATCTGTTGTAATAAAGGAACGCCTTTATCCCAATCATTAGGATATATTTGGCAGTCAATTTTTAATTATAGTCTTCAAAATTTGATGTCATCTTTTCAATTCCCCTTGAGATTGTGGCTGATAAGAGAAGGCGTAAATTGTTTTAAATTGCTGTTTCTGAAATGATACATCTCTTTGTGAAATAAAATGGGAAGCCTTGAACTTTTTATTTTACACATCTTGTGAAGTATTGAACCAACTTTTCCACGACAGTGTTTGCAACATTTCCTACTTAAAGGCATTGCTTCAGGAACCTTTACAGGAATATCCATTATCAGTAAAAGATACAGCTTTTCATTCATGGTTTTAGCTATACAAGTTAACAAGAGCCTGCTAACTGGTTCTTCAATGGCTGGGAATCAGAATCAGATTTAATGGAGTTATTTTTTATTCACTCATGGGATAAGCGCATCATTGGTTGGACTAGCTCAAAACTAGCTGCCCCTGAGAAGGTGATGATGAGCTGCCTTCTTAAAACGCTGCAGTCCGGATTTTGTACGTAGTTTGAGTTTTCCCATCACCTTGACACATATGGCATGTCTGGCAGAACGTGGCCACACCTTTATATGATCCCAGCCAGTATTTGAATATTTTAGCAAGTGTTTCCCTAACAGACAAGCGTCCTGCCATCAGAATTTTGTAAGCTGCTCATAAAAGTTAACTGCAAGGCTCATGTAGAACTATCAACTCAAACAAAGTCAAAATAGAAATCTGACACACACACATACACAATGCTAGAGAAACCCAACAGGCCGAGCAGCATGTGTGTACACACACACACACACACAAACACACTGCT
>NC_057746.1:20564963-20569828 GCF_004010195.1 Chiloscyllium plagiosum | reverse complement strand
ACACACACACACACACTGCTGGAGAAACCCAACAGATCTAGCAGCATGTGTGTATACACACACACACACACACACTGCTGGAGAAACCCAACAGGTCGAGCAGCATGTGTGTACACACACACACACTCACACAGACACACACACACACACACACACTGCTGGAGAAACCCAACAGATCTAGCAGCATGTGTGTATATACACACAGACACACACACACAGACACACACACACACACTGCTGGAGAAACCCAACAGATCTAGCAGCATGTGTGTATATACACACAGACACACACACGCGCACACACACTCACACACTGCTGGAGAAATCCAACAGATCTAGCAGCATGTGTGTATATACACACAGACACACACACACACTGGTGGAGAAACCCAACAGGTCGAGCAGCATGTGTGGAGAGAGAAACAGAGTTAACATTTCGGGCCCAGTATGACTCTTCCTCAGAACATTTTTCTTCATTTCTGAAGAAGAGTCAGACCATGCTCAAAATGCCAAATGTTTCTGTCTTCGCCAGAGCTATCAGACCTATTACATTTCTCCAGCAATCTCTGTTTTAGAACTACCACTTGATGGACCACTTGCTATTCCTCATCAACTGGTGTTTGGGGTGGTCTCCATTTCCTGATTAGGAGTTTATCTTTGAAGAAATAATACCCAGTTATTGCTTCCGATTCAATTCCTGAGTTGACAGGTTTAAATCTTCTAATTTCAAATCTGTTTGTTGCATTTCTATTAGCAACGTTGGTTTGACCAGATCAGCCTTATTTCACTTTCCTTTTTTTTTTCAAATTAAAGTTTGAAAATTCACAGAACCCTACAGCGTGGAAGCAGGCCATTCACCACATTCAGCCCTCAGTGACCCACCGAGGAGCATCCTACCCAGAACACCTCCATCCCGTAACCCTGCATCTCTCATGGCTAATCCATTCCTGGATCATGGCTGCACATCCCTGGACACTATGGGCAATTTAGCACAGCCAGTCCACCTATCCTGCACATCTTTGGACGATGGGAGGAAATCGGAGCACCTCAAGGAAATCCAAGCAGACACCGGGAGAATGTGCAAACTCCGCACAGACAGTCTGAGGGTGGTATTGAATCTGGTTCCCTGACGCTGTGAGGCAACAGTGCTAAGCACTGAGGTAAAAACAATGACTGCAGATGCTGGAAACCAGATTCTGGATTAGTGGTGCTGGAAGAGCACAGCAGTTCAGGCAGCAACTGATCAACCATGGCATCCCGATAACTGAATTTTGAAATCATTCCTATCTAGGTGCAAGAACCTGAGATCTACTGACAGTACAGTCAGGAAACAATCCAAGACGTTCCTTCTGTAACTTTTCTGTAGCTTTGCCCGCCCCCCCCCCCCCCCCCCCCCCCCCCCCCCCCCCCCCCCCTGACTTCTGTTTATCCTGTCTTGTCCGTGTCAAACTCTTATCTCTGACTCCCATAAGGGTGTTTGACGTCAGTCTATTGTAGGTTATTGATTAGGCACATCTTTTCTTCTATCAGCATCTATTTCTATCCAGAGGCCACTTTGACCTCTTTGATTAGGGTTTGTTCCTGTGTCCCCGTGTAAGGGGGAAACAGATGCTTTCCTGTTTGCCCATACATCCACCATTGTTCTGTAATCACGTCTCATGCTAACATACCATTTTCTTTGACGGATTATATGTTTCCTCATTTTTGCTAAGTCAGCTCTCGTCCGAAACAATCCCAAACTAATGTTCTGTATCAGAACTTATAATTGCAGAAATAACATTAATTCACCTATATCCCACATTCCACCACCCTTGGTGAGCTCTATAGTCTTGAACTCATCAATTTATTTCCCAAAGTAAAATCGATTTCTTCAAAAGGAATTGTCTCCCAATTTCCCTCTAAATTCACTGAGTCACTATGTCTAATCCAACTTCCTTCTTTTCTTTAATCGAAACTGCTCTATAACTAGCCCATTCTGTTTAATTTGCATATTTCATTGGAGTTCTAGCTTTCTTTTCATTTCCATCTCAGTCTCTTTCTCCTCCAACTCAAGTCTTCTCCTTTCTCTCTCTCTCTCTCTCTAATCCAAGTGTTTCTTTTTTGCAATCACTAACCTTAACTTAGCTAATTCTAGTTGCAACATCCAAATTTCAGATTTCAATTTATCCAGTCTAAATCATTTAAAGCGTTTCCTCCTTATGAGATCCTGCTCTTGCTTTTACCTTCAATTTATCAGCTAACTCTCTGAGGTTGGTTTCAGATTTCAAATAATCCACTGTTGTATCTTCAATTTACAGTAATCCACACAACAAACTACACCACAATGCAACCATTTTATATCTTGACCTGCCACGGACTCTCATCACTTTAAAGTAAAAGGCACAGTTCCCTTTTAAATCCAATGAAATCAACTCCTTGTAATGATCCCGGTTGAAGTTTCCACTGGACAAGTCTTGAAACCTGACTTGAGAGGTTTTCTTTCCTTTTCTCACTGGATGGTCTGTCACTGAAACAAGCATGCAATGCTGCAGATTTGTTTTAAATAATAAAACAAACATTCGTTGCACTTAAGAAATGAAGACACTTTAGGACACACCAAACCAATTACATATAATACAAAGTGTAACATTTCAAAACACATGGCAAACAAAATCCTGTTTATGCCAACACCGTCATGATATTGTATTCAAATATCAGACAGTTGCACTTTCGATTGCATCTATAGCATTAGCCTAACTGTTTCTTTTTCCTGATTTTGAGAACATATAGTGTCTTCCTTAGTTATGCAAAGGGAGCCCATTTATTCAGTCGGTTGGCAACTGGTTGTGATGCAGAGCGATGCCAAGGGTGTAGGTTTAATTCCTGTATTGGCTGAAGTAACCACAAAGGATTCTCTTTCTCAATCTCTCCCCTGATCTGAGGCATGGTGAACTTCAGGTTAAACCACCACTAGTTGTCTCTTTCTAATGAGAGAACAGTCTTCTGGGACATCAGTGACCTTATTTTTAATTATGCACACGATCAATCTTAAAATTCCTTAGTTTCAAATAACCCTTGCAGGGCTCTGCGCAAACACGCCTGGACTGGAATTTTTAAATTACTGAGGCAACTTCTTTCCTCGCTGTTCTGAACTAACACCTTTCTCCAGGTCTTGAGTCTGAGCTCAGTCAGACCTCTGCAAACTATGCACAAATGTTTCCAAATTTTAGGCTTTATTTTTTCAATATAAATACACAAAGCAGTCTGCTGTGCATTCAGTGATCCTACCCTCTCAAGAGATCAAATACTGTGGGGCAGGTACTTGAGGCACAGGGGTAGTGTCTGTCACATCTGGGCAAGCAGTCTGGCTTCAAGTCCAACCAACTCCTAGCTTAGAACAATATTGAACTAGTGAACTAGTCCAATCAGTCTCGTATGCTTCAATATAGCGATTACCAAGTATTTACTGATATTTTTCCCTTTACGAATGAAATGTCCAAATTATTTAAGGATCAAACTTCGAGCTGTAACCTAGTATCATAGGTAATCTAGGAGAAAGTGAGGACTGCAGATGTTGGAGAACAGAATTGAAAAGTGTGTTGCTGGAAAAGCGCAGCAGGCCAGGCAGCATCCGAGGAGCAGGAGAATCGACGTTTCGGGGCATAAGCCCTTCTTCAGGAATCCTTCTTCATGGGCAATCTGCCAAAAAATCTTTGGAGGAGCAAACTACTGCAGATGTTAGCATCTGTACTGAAAACAACAAATGCTGGGAATGACAGTGAGTCAGGCAGCATTCATGGAGAGAAAGCAAGCTACCATTTCCAGCCTAAGTGACTCTGTGTGATTTTGGAAGTCTTGTCAAAATCAAGACTTGAGTTTTGGTTGTTAGGTGAGGGTACTGAAGGGTACAGAGTTAATTCTGGTCTCCCTGCTATGGGAAAGAAGTTGTTCAATTTGAAAGGGTTCAGAAAAGATTTGCTAAAAAAAAATCACACAACACGAGGTGATAGTCCAACAGGTTTATTTGGAACTGCTAGAAGTTTATAAAATCATGAGGGATATGGATAGGGTGATTTGCCAAGATCTTGTCCCCAGAGTTGGGGAATCCAAAACTAGAGGGCATAGCTTTAAGGTAAGAGGGGAAAGGTTTAAAAGGGGGAACTTTTTTTGCGCAGAGGCTGTTGCGTGTATGGAATGAGCTGCCAGAGGAAGTGGTGGAGGTTGGTACAATTACAGCATTTAAAAGGCATCTGGGTGGGTACATGAATAGGAAGGGTTTGGAGGGATCTGGGCCAAATGTTGGCAAATGGGACTAGATTCATTTAAGATATCTGGTAGGTCTGGACGAGTTGGACTGAAGCGTCTGTTTTTGTACTATCTCTATGACTAATTACAAGGGAACGCGGCGTGAAACGTTTTCGCTTAGCCGAGAGGTCAGGGGGCACAGATTTGAAAATAAAGGGCAGATGGTTGATAGCCTTCCCCAGAAATAACAACACATAATTAGTTGGTTGGGGGAGAGTGGTGCGAAGTGTGAAATTAACGGGACTGGCGCCAGAGCTGGGTGAAGTTTCAATTCTGACTTTCCGTCTCAAGCGTCAACCGAGAAATAGAAACAGAAACTTAACGTTGAGGTGGAGCCTCGGAGCGTGGGACCATTAGCGAGAGGAGGCACACACCCCAGCTGATTTTATACACACACACACACAGACTCACACACAGAGATAGATGCACACACACACAGATAGACAGAGAACCACACAGAGAGAAAGACACACACACACAGATAGATGCACACACACACACACACAGATAGACAGAGAACCACACACAGAGAAAGACACACACACACAGATAGATGCACACACACACACACAGATAGACAG
>NC_057746.1:20554098-20563750 GCF_004010195.1 Chiloscyllium plagiosum | reverse complement strand
CTCCCCTCCATTCCCTCTCTCCATCTTCCCTACCTGGAATAGAGTCAGTTTTTAACAGCATGGAAAGTGGCCCTTCAGCCCATCAAGTCAGTGCTATTCATCAAGCACCCATTTGCTGCAGTCTCACTGGCTCCATCATCTGAATTCTCCTTTGATGTGATAGCAGCCACCCAGTGAGTTCCAACTCCATCTTCCCTACCTGGAATAGAGTCAGTTTTTAACAGCATGGAAAGTGGCCCTTCAGCCCATCAAGTCAGTGCTATTCATCAAGCACCCATTTGCTGCAGTCTCACTGGCTCCATCATCTGAATTCTCCTTTGATGTGATAGCAGCCACCCAGTGAGTTCCAAATGGGTGGAAATGAATTCCTTAAATCCCTTCTAAACCACCTGCCCTTTGCCTTAAGTCTATGCCCCCCAGTTACTAATCCCTGTGCGAAGGGAAAATATTTCTTGCGATCTATCTTACCTATGGCTCTTGTAATTACGTCATCAATATTCTGTACCCATCACCTCACAAAGAAGAACTCAGGCCTCGTTTTTGACACCTTCTGTTGACTTCCCAAAGTCGCACGGTATCCAAACTGGACAGAAACGATTATAAATCTCAATTTAGCCACTCCCAAAAATCAAACAGTATCAAAATTGAACAAAGAAAACCTCGGATCTCAGTCTTGACATTTCCATTTCGACTGCTCTTATTGGCCCGAGTCCAGAGATTTTTTAACTGTCCATTCTGTGAAAAAAAATACAACCTGACTTCATCAGAGAAAATCATCTCCTTTCATCTACTCTTATTAGTTGTTTCGATTGTCAAGAACACCTGCGTTAGATCACCCTTTAACCCTTTTCCCAGAATTTGAGGCACCAAGTTAATGCGTCATGTCACAGAGCCATGCAACATGGAAACAGACCCTGCAGTTCAAGCAGTCCACACCAATAATGTCCCCAAACTATACTAGTCTCAACTGCCTGTATTTGGCCCATACCCCTTCAAACCTTTTCTATTCGTGTACTTATCCTAATGTCTTTTAAACATTGTAACTGTACTGCATTCATTACTTCCTCTGACAGTTCATTCCACACACGAACCACTCTGTGTGTAAAAAAAACTTGCCCCTCATATCCATTTTAAATCTTTCTCCTGTCACCTTAAATATGTGCCCCCTAGTTTTGAACTCAGCCAAGTTAGGAAAAAGACTTTTGCTGTGGCCCCTCGTGATTTTATAAACCACTGTAAGATCACCCCTCAACCTCCAACACTCCAGAGAAAAAGGTCCCTGCTTAACCAGTCTATTTTTATAACTGTAACTAAAACCGCCATTCCTGGCAATGTCCTTAAAAATCTTTTCTGAACCCTCTCCAGCTTAATAATACCCTTCCTATAACAGGGTAACCAGACCTGTAGACGGTGCTCCAAAAGAGGCCTCATCAATTTCCTGCACAACCTCAACATGACATCCCAACTCCTATACTCAAATGAGCAATGAAGGCAAATGTGCTAAATGCCTTTTTAACCACATTGCCTACCTGTGACGCAAATTTCAAAGAATTATGTATCTGAACCCCCTAGGTCTCTCTGTTCTACAACACTATCCAGGGCCCTACCAGTAAATGTATAACTTCTGCCCTTGCTTGCTTCCCCAAAATGCAATACAGTCGGTTCTTCTATGGCATGGCAATTCTGTTATCGTACACTCCTGTGTTATAAGAAAATCATGTCATAGCAGCATCACTGCGTTATAGCCAACACAAGCTTTAAAAGTTTGCCTTTCAGAAACAGTGTTCCCAATTCATCAATTGTATTACAGCAAATTTGCATGAACGAAACGCACATTGTAGCAGAATGACGTGTACCTTGCATTGATCCAAATTAAACTCCATTTGCCGCTCCTCAGCCCATTGACCCAACTGATTAAGATCCCTCTGAATTAATTCTTAGATAACCTCCTTCACTGTCCACTATATTTTGGTGTCATCCACAAACTTGCTAACCATGCCTCTGATAATCTCATCCAAATCATTTACAGAAATGACAAACAAAAGTGGACCTAGTATCAATCCCACTGCACCACTGGTCACAGGCCTCCAGTCTGAAAAACAACCCCCCACCACTACCTTCTGTGTCCTACTCTAAAACCAATGTTGTCCTTGGTATTAAAGTGAGCCGTTTTAGCCCCAGCATGATTGTGGTGAATCGAACTATACGAAGGAGAAGGGAAGAGAAAGAGAAACAGCTGAGACAAAATGAGATAGCTTGGGAGGAGGTTCTGGACGAAACATGGACTGGCATTAGCCCAGTCGGGCCAAATGGCCTTTTTCTACAATGTAACTTGCATCCATTTTAATGAAATCTAATTTTAAGTTCATGTGTTTTGGAGTTCAGACCATTTTCCAAAGATAGAAACCTTACAACAAAATTGCTCACAAAATGGTGACCAATAATCAGGAACTTCCTCCCTTACTGGATACCGAGGCTGGGGGAGGGTCTGCGAGCTGCAGGTCAAATGGTAATTTGTAGATGTTAAGTAGATTAGGGTGTCCCGAGATAAAGATCAAAGCTGGGTAGCATGACTTGGAGGTGCTGGTGTTGGACTCAGGTGGACAAAGTTTAAAAATCGCACAACACCAGGTTATCATCCAACAGGTTTATTTGGAACTGAAAATGTGTTGCTGGAAAAGCGCAGCAGGTCAGGCAGCATCCAGGGAACAGGAGAATCGACGTTTCGGGCATAAACCCTTCTCCATGATCACTTGCGCCTGTATCTTTCTTTCGTAAAGACGTCTCCAGTCTTTTGGTTTCTCATTTTATACTTGTGCCTCACTCTATCTTCAGGGTTATTATCTGGTGAATTTGTCCCAGTAAGAAATCTCGATTTACATTTACAGATAGAATCAACTCAGGACTGCCCAAAGTGCATGACAGCTGACTTAAGCGCTTTCCCATAAGTTTTGTTGCCTTTTTGTTGTTGAGCTGAAATTGGCTAATAGAGTGTGTGGGTTGAACAGTGAGCCCAGTGTTTGATATTTACCCTGAGCAATGTCAATAGGGTGGAGTTTCTATATCATTTTTCCATTTCTTGTTTGAGGTTTTCCGTACAGCTCTCTTCCTCTGCTACTCTGTCTCCGTGTCGATCTCTCTCATGTCTCTCTCTATCTCTGTCAGTATGATGTGTGTCTCACTCTGTCTGTGTCCTTCTGTGTCTCTGTATGTGTGGTCCCTCTTTCTCTCATTATCTCTGTCTGTCTCTCTCTTTCACACTATCTGTCCCTGTCTCCCTCTCTCTACATTTCTTTGTGTGTCTCCATCACTATCTCTGCCTGTCTCTCTCTCTCTGTCTCCATGTCACTATCCCTATCTGTCTCTCTTTGCATTTCTGTCTGTCTCTATCTCCCTGTATGTGACTTTCAGTCTCTCCATCTGCATATCTCCCTCTCTCTATTGCTGTGTCTGTATCTCTCTATGTGTGTGTGTCTCTCTCGCTCTCACTCTCTGTAATTCGCTGTCTGTGAGTGTACTTGTGTCTCTACATCTGTATGTGTGTGTCTGTCTGTGTGTCTGTCCTGGGTGTCTCTCTTTCTCTCTGCTCTACTACCTGTAGCTTCCTGTTCCCATGTTTCTTCACAGCTTATACTTCAACTTGATCTCTTCTCCTGGGCGCAACAGCCTCTGACTGTCATCGTTCAGTGAAACTCTTCCCTTCCAATGTCGCCATGTTCCTTCACCCTTCTTTAAAACCACCCCCACGTTTGTCCAAACTCTGCCAATATCTCCTTGTGTGGCCTGGTGCTGCTGTAAAGTGCTTTGCGAGGCTGCTAAACGACGTTAGAGGCGCTAGAGAAACGTGAGTTGTTGTTGCATTAGAAGGCCGGGAGAGTGCCACGTTTCCAATGAGTGTTGGCAGCCTCTGCGGACTTAGTGTTCTGGAAGGAACTTGAGAACAGCATATTCTGACACGTTTTAAGCAGTGCAAAACACGGGTAATAAACGGCACTTGAAATTCTGAGCCTAATGAGTTGTTAAGGAAAGACCGTACAAGAAGGGGAATCTTATTGGTTTGTATGTCTTCAATGAACAAAGCCAATTTTGCAGCAAAAATCTATTACAGGGACGATCATGATGTTGTAAATCTATTTGCTGTTGAATAAATACAATGGCAAATTTTTTGAACAGAGGGTCTTACTTTTGTGAGCAAAGTCAGAAGTCACACAACACCAGGCTATAGACCAACAGGTTTATTTGAAATCACAAGCTTTCAGAGCATAGTCCCTTCGTTAGGTGAAGTGAGAGAGAAGCAGGCGGAACACAAAATTTATAGGCAGAGAGCTCAAAAGATCATACAGATGGCATGAGTGAAGCGTCAATAGTAAGTCACTGCAGGTGACTAAAAGTGTCAGACGGTGTGATTAAACTGTCCACAGCTGAATAACAAACGAAGGGATGACCATAATCCAATTAAATGAGCCAGAAAGGTAATTCCAAACAATTAAAAATAAGGTGGCGCTGGAGAACATGACTGGAAGAACATGCTGAAAATCTAACCAAAGCAATAAGTAATCCAAAGCTTACAAACTAATCCTCCAGGTGCTCCGGTTTCCTCCCACAGTCCAAAGATGTGCAGGTCAGGTGAATTGGCCATGCTCAATTGCCCGTACTGTTAGGTAAGGGGTAAATGTAGGGGTATGGGTGGGTTGCGCTTCGGCGGGTCAGTGTGGACTTGTTGGGCCGAAGGGCCTGTTTCCACACTGTAATGTAATCTAATCTAATCAAGGTAGAGAGATCATAACAATTTACGAAGGTGATGGTGTCAAAACAGGCCAGTTAGGAAGATTTTACAGATACAGAAATGTGTTGTGAGCAGAAGAAGGGGCTAGTGAGACAACTGATGCATTCGTTTCCATTTTCAAAAACTCTTGTGATTTGGGAGTAGTTTAATTAGACTGGAAGTTAGTGAATAGAATCATAGAGCTGTACAACATGGAAACAGAGCCTTTGATCCATTTCATCCACGCAGACCAGATATCCAAAATTCATCTGGCCTTATTTGTCAGCATTTGGCCCATAACCGTCTAAACCCTTCCTAGTCATCTACCCATCCAAATGCCTTTTGAATGTTCTAATTGTACCAACCTCCACCACTTCCTCTGGCAAATAATTCAAATTTTCAAAAGGGCAAGGAAGACAGAAAACAGAAGGCTACAGGCCAGTGTGCTTAACATCTATCAGGGGGAAAACATTAGAAGCTGTTATTAAAGCTGTTTTCCCTGGAGCGTCGGAGGCTGAGGGGTTGATAGAGGTGTATAAAACCATGAGGGGCATGGATAGGGTAAATAGACAAAGTCTTTTCCCTGGGGCGGGGGAGTCCAAAACTAGAGGGAACAGGTTTAGGGTGAGAGGGGAAAGATATAAAAGAGACCTAAGGGTGGTACGTGTATGGAATGAGCTGCCAGAGGATGTGGTGGAGGCTGGTACAATTACAGCATTTAAAAGGCACCTGGATGGGTCTATGAATAGGAAGGGTTTGGAGGAATATGGGCCGGGTGCTGGCAGGTGGGACTAGATTGGGTTGGGATATCTGGTTGGCATAGATGGGTTGGGCCGAAGGGTCTGTTTCCGTGCTGTACATCTCTATGACTCTGTGACTCTAAGTCACAATGGGACAGTTGGATAAGTTCCAAGCAGTTAGGCAGACTGAACATGGCGTTGTCGGAGAGAAATCAGGATTGACCAACCTGCTGGAGCTCTTTACAGAGGTTACACTTTATGGGGATAAGGGAGACCTGGTGAATATGCTCTACTTTGATTTCCAAAAGGCATTTCAAATAAGGCCCCCTTCCTAGGGGCTAACATATTGGCATGGATAGAAGATCAGCTGGCTAACAGGAAGCAGAGAGTAAATGGGACTGTTTCAGGTTGGTAAGTTTAAATGGGTAAGGGGCCACTAAGATCAATGCTGGGACCTCAACTGTTGGATGAAGGGTCAGAAGTATAGTTACCAAATTTGTTGACAACACAAAAGGAAATTGCAAAGTAGGTATGAAAGGGTTACAAAGAATTACTGATAGGTTAAACGAATGAATGTGGCAAATGAAAGATAATGTGGGAAAATGTGCAGCTGTCCATTTGAACAGAGAGAATTATAAAAAAAGCATCAAGTCTAAATGTTGGGAGATTGCAGAACTATGGATTCAAAAGGATGCCTGATGGATAAATTGCAAAAGGTTAGAATGCAAGTAATTAGGAAAGTTCATGCAATGTTACCAATGATCACTTGTGTACAAAAGTCGTGAAGTTATGAGACCCCATCTAGTGTACTGTATACAGTATTGGTCACCTTATTTAAGGAAGGATGTATATGCATTGAAGGCCATTCAGAGAAAGTTTAACAGACTAATAATTGATTTGTTTTATTATTGTCACATGTACCTAAGTACAATGAAAAGCATTGTTTTGCATGCCGTACAGGCAAATCATAACATATAAAGATGCAACGATCATAGGGTGAGTGAACAGAGCGTGGAATGCAAAGTTACAGCTGCAAAGAAGGTGTATAAAAGGCAAGATCAGCATTAGATTTGGAATTTGAAAGGTCCATTCGAGAGTCTAGTAACAGCAAGGAAGAAGCCACTCTTGAACCTATTGGCATGTGTGTTTAAACTTCTGTATCTTCTGCCTGACGGAAGAGGTTGGAAGAGATTATAACCGGGGTGGGAGGGGTCTTTGATGGAATGGGAATGGGCAAGAGGAAAGGTTGGACGGGGGAGGCTTGTATCTGCTGAAGTTCGGAAGGTTAAGAAGCAATTTGATTGACACACATAAGATGCTGAGGGTTTTGCTGGGCTAGATGTGGAAAGGATGTTGCCACTCATGGGAGAATCGAGAGCCTGAGGTTATCGTTTCAAAATCAAAGGTGGCCCACATAAAACAGAAATTGGGTAAAATGTATTGCCCCAGAGATTCCTGGGTCTTTGGACGTCTCTTTCTGACAGTGATCTACAGGCACAGTCCTTAAGTCGTTTTTTAAGGGAGGGGTAGACAGATTCTTGTTAAGTAAAGAGCTGAAAGGTTTTCAAGGGGAGGCAAGTGAGTGGATTTGACGTTGCAGTTGGGACTGCCATGAACTTACCAAATTGGACAGGCCGGAGGCTGGAAGAACACAGCAAGCCAGGCAGCATCAGGAGGTGCAGAAGTCAACGTTTCCGAAACATTAACTTCTCCACCTCTTGGTGCTGCCTGGCTTGCTGTGTTCTTCTTTGGATTCCAGCATCTGCAGATTTTTTTGTCTCCAGCGAACTTCCCAATTGGCAGAGCAGGCTCGAGGGGCTGAATGGCCTACTCCAGAGTTTTTTTTAGATTAGATTCCCTACAGTGTGGAAACAGGCCCTTTGGCCCAACAAGTCCACCTCGACCCTCTGAAGAGTAACCCGCCCAGACCCATTCCCCTCTGACGAATGCACTTAACACTATGGGCAATTTAGATTGGATTAGATTTCTTCTAGTGTGGAAACAGGCCCTTCGGCTGTGGGCGGCATGGTGGCACAATGGCACAGTGGTTAGCACTGCTGCCTCACAGCACCAGAGACCCGGGTTCAATTCCCGCCTCGGAGGTGACTGTCTGTGTGGAGTTTGCACATTCTCCCTGTGTCTGCGTGTGTTTGCTCCGGTTTCCTCCCACAGTGCAAGCCAGGTGAATTGGCCATGCTAAATTGCCTGTAGTGTTAGGTGAAGGAGTGAAATGTATGGATATGGGAGGGTTGCGCTTCGGCAGGTCGGTGTGGACTTGTTGGGCCGAGGGGCCTGTTTCCACACTGTAAGTAATTTACAAAGTCCACACCGACCCTTCACCCACCCAGACCCATTCACCTCTGACTAGTGCACTTAACACTGTGGGCAATTTAGATTAGGTTACTTACAGTGTTGAAACAGGCCCTTCAGCCCAACAAGTCCACACCGACCCCACCCAGACCCATTTCCCTATATTTTACCCCTTCACCTAACACTACGGGCAATTTAGCATGGCCAATTCACCTGACCCGCACATCTTTGGATTGTGGGAGGAAACCGGAGCACCCGGAGGAAACCCACGCAGACACGGGAAGAATGTGCAAACTCCACACAGTCAGTCGCCCGAGGCGGGAATTGAACCTGGGACCCTGAGCCACCAGGCGGTTGGGATGTTGTTCGGAATTATTTGGTGTCATCGCATGGGATGTGACCAGTGGTTAAGCCGTGCTCTTGCTTTGTTTTATTTTTAGGAGGAAATAGAAAATACGCTGAAGTTACTTCAGGACAGAAGAAACAAATGCGAAGGGTTGAAAACGAAATCGGACAAGTACATAGCGAAGTTACAGGTAACTGAATATACGATGCAGTCAGGCGTCAGAAGGGGGAGCCCTGATAACACTTCTGTTCCCAATTGAAATCTGAGCAATCTTATCGACCCTTTCGTGAATGTGAACATTTTCTCCCTCTTTGATCCCTCCTGATCTGGAAGATGGAGTTTAGACAGATATCCTCTCTAGCCTTTTTTTTTGTTCCCCAGGGTACACAGTCCCTGCTTCTCCAAGTCATCCTCATAACTGGCCATTCCTGGATGCACTCATACTCATAGACCTCTCAATGCACTCTTCATGTCACATCCTTCCGAAAGTGTGGCATCCAAGACCAGACAGAATCACAGAGTCATACAGCACGGACACAGACTCTTCGTCCCAACCAGTCCAAACCGAACATAACCCCAAACTAAACTAGTCCCACCTGCCTGCTTCTACCCGTATCCCTCCAAACCTTTCCTATTCATGTACTTATCCAAATGTCTTTTAAACATTGTAACTGAGCCCACATCCACCCACTTCCTCAAGAAGTAGATTCCACACGCTCTGTGTTTAAAAAAAAAATCCCTCGTGCCGTTGTTTTTTAAATCTCTCACCTCTCGCTTTACAAATATGCCCTCAAGACGTGAAACCCTCCATCCGAGAGAAAATACACCTACCGTTCACCCGATCTATACCCCTCGTGATTTTATAAATCTCTATAAGGTAGCCTGTCAATCTACTATTCTCCAGTGATAAAAGTCCCAGCCTATCCAACTTTTCTTTCTAACTCAAACCTTCCATTCCCGGAAGCAACCTGGTAAATCTCTGCAGAACACCCTCTAGCTTAATAATATCCTTTCTAAAATAGAGTGAGCTGAAAACGAAACTAGCCTGCTATTCTGATTCAGCATAGCCTTCCTGCTTTCATACTCCATACTGCTATGAACAGGACTTAGTATGTTTGATGATTTATTATCTGTGCTCTCATCCTAGCCTGGCACCTCTAATGACGTGTACAAATACTTAGCTCACTCTGCTCCTGGACCTTCAGAATCATGTGTTTCACTTTATATTGTGTCTCTGATGAAAATGTGTTAAGTCACCGTTCTCTGCACTGAACTTAATATTGCAACTATTAGCACACTTCATGTTGTCAGTAGTGTCCTTTTGAGCTTTAAACTGACCTCCTTGCAGTTTTCAATTCTGCAAAGTTTGATGGAGTGCTGCACTGTCAAAAGGTCAGTACTGAGGGAGTGCTGCACTGTCAGAGGGTCAGTGCTGAGGGAGTGCTGCACTGTCAGAGGGTCAGTGCTGAGGGAGTGCCGCACTGTCAGAGG
>NC_057746.1:20532522-20547070 GCF_004010195.1 Chiloscyllium plagiosum | reverse complement strand
CAACACCCTCCTCCCTCCCCCCACTCCCCCATTCCCTCCCCGCACTCCCTTCATCCCCAACTCCCCCCACCACCCCTCTCCCCAACTCACCTCCCACCACTCCCTCATCACCTTCCTGGGTCACGTTCAGTTGGTTTGAATGGCCATCTCTTCCTTTTCTTAAGGAGGAAAGCCCACTGGCTTTGGAAATCAGTAGAAACCCCTTCATCCGAAAGTTTGTTTTATGAGGTGAGGTTGAACAGATTGGGCCTTTATCCATTGGAATTTAGGGCAATGAGCGATGATCTCACTGAAGTATCCTGAGGGGATTGGAGATGGAGGGTGGCTCCTCTCCCTGGAGACCGTGAGACCATAGATATAGGGGCACAATTAGGCCGTTCGGCCCATCGAGTGTGCTCTGCCATCCGATCATGGCTGATAGGTTTCTCAATGCCGTTCTCTTGCATTCTCCCTTGATCTTACTGATCAAGAACCCATGAAATACACTCACTAACTTGGCCTCCACTACCTTCTGCGGCAATAAGTCCCACAGATTCACCTGCTTCTGGCAGGAAAACATAGCCAAGTCCTGGCGCTAGGTTACAGTGACATCTGAAGCGTGGGAGACTGCGGGGTGACCTGGTAAGAGATCCATAAAGTCATGAGAGGCTTGGGTAACGTAGATAGCCAACAGCTTTCTCCCCAGGTTAGGGGAGTCTAAAAGTAGAGGACGTAGGTTTAAGGGGAGGGAGAGATACAAAAGGGTGCAGAGGGGCAACTTCCTTCACACAGAGGGTGGTGAGTGTCTGGAACAGGCTGCCAGAGGTAGTGGTGGAGTCGAGTGTAGTTTTGTCAGGTGGGAACATGGATGGGATAGGTAAGGAGGGATATGGACCGGAAGGAGGCAAATGGGACTAGATTAATTGTGGAAACTGGGCGGCATGGACAAGTTGGGCCGAAGGGCCTGTTCCATGCTATAAATCTCTATGGTGGGACAATTTCCCCTGGAATGTCGGATGCCGGGGAATTACCTTATAGAGGTTTATAAAATGATGAGGGGCATGGTTAGAGTAAATAGACAAGGTCTTTTCCCCAGGGTGGGGGAGTCCAGAACTAGAGGGCACAGGTTTAAGGTGAGAGGGGAAAAATTTAAAAGGGGCCTAAGGGGCAACGTTTTCATGCTGAGGCTAGTCTGTGTATGGAACGAGCTGCCAGAGGAAGTGGTGGAGGCTGGTACAATTGCAACATTTAAAAGGCATCTGGATGGGTATATGAATAGGCAGGGTGAGAGAAATATCAGCCAAGTGCTGGCGAATTGGGCTAGATTAATTTAGTACATGTGGTCGGCATGGATGAGTTGTGGAAAAGGGCCTGTTGCTGTGCTGTACAGCTTTATGACTGTGGATGACGCGTTTGCACAGCACTGCGTACAACAACAACTTGCTTCTGTGTGGCACCTTTAATGTCGCGAAGGAGCTTCACAGGGCCGTTATCAAGTAAAGTCTGGCACCGATCCCCGTAAGGAGGTTCGAGGGCAAGGGGGGGGGGGAGCGAAACACTTTGGTTCTATGGAGCTTCTTAAAAGCGGAAGGCAAGGTAAAAGGTCCTACGTACATTCCTAAAATGGGTGAGAATGTAGAACATGCTACCTCACTGGAGTAGTTGACATGAACCGTGTAAAGCGTTCAAGGGAAAGGTGGACACGTGTACGAGGGAGGAGGAAGTAGATGGTTATAACCACAGACTGATAGGGAGGAAGGCTCAAATGCAGCATTAACGCTGACCTTTTAGATTGTTTGTTCTGTCCTAGTACCTGAATAATCCTGTGGATCAATTGGCATGATCCTCTGCTGACAGTGTTTCTTCGTGGTCCTTCCCGAAGGCACTGAAAATAATTAAGTGCAAAGGCATATTTGCAAAAGGTTTTCAGATCAAAACAAAAATTCAGCGGACTCAGAAATGGACAGTTGTAATTTTGTTTTTGTATGTTCATGTGATCTGAGCTTTGCTGGCTAGGTCAGCATTTATTGTTCTGACATGTGTGTGGGTGGTGACCTCAGTTTAGGCATGTCATTACAGAGTATAACATGCACGTTTTGTGTTGTAGCCACCTCAGCAGCTTCCTCCAGGTATTCCATTCCTACATCTTCAATGTGTTGGATACAGGCTAAAGGCTGGCAAATTTCAATGCAAGGGGCCTACCAGGGAAGGCTGATGAACTCAGGGCATGGTTAGGAATATGGGACTGGGATATCGTAACAATTACAGAGACATGGCTCAGGGATGGACAAGACTGGCCACTTAATGTTCCAGGAAACAAATGCTACAGGAAGGATAGAAAGGGAGGCAAGAGAGGAGGGGGAGTGGCATTTTTGATATGGGATAGCATTACAGCTGTACTGATGGAGCACATTCCTGGGAATACATCCAGGGAAGTTATTTGGGTGGAATTGAGAAATAAGAAAGTGATGATCACTTTATTGGGATTGTATTACAGAGCCCCCAGTAGTCAGTGGGAAATTGAGAAACAAATTTGTAAGGAGGTCTCAGTTATCTGTAAGAATAATAGGATGGTTATGGTAGAGGATTTTAACTTTCCAAACATTGACTGGGACTGCCATAGTGTTAAGGATTTAGATGGAGAGGAATTTATTAAGTACGTACAAGAAAACTTTCTGATTCAGTATGTGGGTGTACCTACTAGAGAAGGTGCAAAACTTGACCTACTCTTGGGAAATAAGGCAGGGCAGGTGATTGAGGTGTCAGTGGGAGAGCACTTTGGGGCCAGCGACCATAATTTTATTAGTTTTAAAATAGTAATGGGAAAGGATAGACCAGATCTACAAATTGAAGCTCTAAGTTGGAGGAAAGCCAATGATGACGATATTAGGCAAGAACTTTCGAAAGCTAATGGGAGGAAATTGTTTGCAGGTAAAGGGACGGCTGGAAAATGATAACTTCAAAACTGTGATAATGAGAGTCCAGAGACAGTATATTCCTGTCAGGGTGAAAGGGAAGGCCTGAAGGTGTATGGCATGCTGGATGACCAGAGAAATAGAGGTTTTGATTAAGAAAGTGAAGGAAGCATATGTCAGGTATAGACAGTAGAGATTGAGTGACTCCGTAGAAGAGTTTAAAGGCAGTGGGAATATACTTAAGTGAAATCAGGAGGGCAAAAAGGGAACATGAGATAGCTTTGGCAGATAGAGTTAAGGAAAATCCAAAAGATTTGTACATTAAGGACAAAAGGGTAACTAGGGAGAGAATCGGGCTCCTCAAAGATCAGCAAGGAGGCCTTTGTGTGGAGCCGCAGGACATAGGGGAGACACTAAATGAGTATTTTGCATCAGCGTTTACTGTGGAGAAAGACATGGAAAATATAGAATGTGGGAAAATAGATGGTGACATCTTGAAAAATGTCCACATTACAGAGGAAGAGGTGCTGGATGTCTTGAAACATCTAGGGAAGCGGTTGCTGGGCCACTTTCTGAGATATTTGTGTCAATGATAGTCACAGGTGAGGTGCCAGAAGACTGGAGGTTGGCTAACAAAGTGCCACTACTTAAGAATTGTGGTTAGGAAAAACCAGGGAACTATAGACAGATGAGCCTGACCTCAGTGGTGGGCAAGTTGTTGGAGGGAATTCTGAGGGATAGGATTTACATGTATTTAGAAAGGCAAGGACTGATTAGGGACAGTAAACATGGCTTTGTGTGTGGAAAATCATGTTTCATGAATTTGATTGAGTTTTTTGAAGAAGTAATGAAAAGGATTGATGAGGGCAGGACAGTGGACGTGATGTATATGGCTTCAGAAAGGCATTCAACAAGGTTCCTCATGGTGGACTGGTTAGCAAGGGTAGATCTCATGGAATACAGGGAGAACGAGCCATTTGGATACAGAACTGGCTCAAAGGTAGAAGACAGAGGGTGGTGGTGGTGACCAGTGGAGTGCCACAAGAATTTACATAAATGATTTGCATGCGAGCATAAGAGGGACAGTTAGTAAGTTTGCAGATGACACCAAAATTGGAGGTGTAGTGGACAGCGAAGAGGGTTACCTCAGGCAGATGACGCCAAAATTGGAGGTGTAGAAGACTATCTCAGTGTACAACAGGATCTTGATCAGATGGGCCAATGGGCTGAGGAGTGGCAAATGGAGTTTCATTTAGATAAATGTGAGGTGCTATATTTTGGAAAGGCAATTCAGAACAGGAGTTATACACTTAATGGTAAGGTCCTAGGGAGTGTTGCTGAACAGAGAGACCTTGGAGTGCAGGTTCGTAGCTCCATGAAAGTGGAATTGCAGAAGTAGATGAAGGCATTTGGTATGCTTTCCTTTATTGGTCAGAGTATTGAGTACAGGAGTTGGGAGGTCATGTTGCGGCTGTACAGGACATTGGTTAGGCCACTGTTGGAATATTGCGTGCAATCCTGGTCTCCTTCCTATCGGAAGGATATTGTGAAACTTGAAAGGGTTCAGAAAAGATTTGCAAGGATGTTGCCAGGGTTGGAGGATCTGAGCTACAGGGAGAGGCTGAACAGGCTGGGGCTGTTTTCACTGGAGTGTCGGAGGCTATGGGGTGACCTTATAGAGGTTTATAAAATCATGAGAGGCATGAAAAAATAGACAAAGTTTTTTTCCCTGGTGTCGGGGAGTCCAGAACTAGAGGGCATAAGTTTAGGATGAGAGGGGGAGAAAAGGCACCTGAGAGGCAACTTTTTCACACAGCGGGTGGTGCGGGTATGGAATGAGCTGCCAGAGGCAGTGGTGGAGGCTGGTACAATTACAGCATTTAAAAGGTCTGGATGGGTATATGAATAGGAAGAGTTTAGAGGGATATGGGCTAAGTTCCAGAGGATGTGGTGAAGGCTGGTACAATTACAGCATTTAAAAGGTCTGGATGGGTATATGAATAGGAAGAGTTTAGAGGGATATGGGCTAAGTTCTGCCAAATGGGACTAGATTAGGTTGGGATATCTGGTCGGCATGGACGGGTTGGACCGAAGGGTCTGTTTCCGTGCCTTACGTCTCTCTGACTCTATGATTCTAAATGTATGGCATTATTCCCAGCTTGTTGGCCAACAATTATCCTGCAAACATGACCTAAAACAGACTATCAGGTTATTAGCACATTGCATTTAATATAATTAGCAAATTGTTTCGCAGCCCTGTTTTGAGTTGCCTCCAATCAGCCACCAGCACATGATGGAATCGACCCTTTGTAAAAGTGTTTTTCCTTAGGTTGCTAGAGCCAGGTTCTCTTTATTAAACTGTGCCAAGTTCCCACACTCAAATACATTGATAACACCCTGGGGATCAAATGTTTTGAATTGCATTCGGAAATGCTACTCGATTGGGGGCTATACAAGTGCACTTGATTGAAAACGTGCTTTGGAAAAGTAGTGCAATCGTAAAAATGGCCCCCACAAAACACTCTTTGAGTGGCCAGAGAGGACTAGACTGCTCCAAGTTACATGACCCGGTCAGACATCATCATCATCATCATCATAGAGTAACAAACGACATGTAACTGGAGAGTAGCAGCACGGAAAAGAGTAATTGCATTTGTGTGACAGCTTCCACGACAACATGATGTCCCCAAAAAAGAGAACGCAATACTTTTGAAGAGTGATCCTGACTGTAACAAAGCACAGCAAGCTCCCACAACAGCAACGTGAGAATGATCAGTTTTTGCGAAAATGGCAGAAACAAATCAGGGGTCCGAGGGGTCATAACTCCTCTGCTCCTGGTTGAAATTGAGACATTGGATCTCTTGCACTTCCCCTGACCCTCTGTCTTATCCGACAGGCAGATCCAGCACACACTCCCTCAGTCGTGAGGGCAGCAGTCTTGATTGTTGGGTTCAAGTCTTTGCTGTGAGACTCGACCCCACAGCTTCTGGCTCAAGGACGGGAGAGTTACTCACTGAGCCGCGACTGATGTTACAGAAACAAGTCATGGAACCCAGCACACCATACAGACTGAGGTCTGCAGGCAGACCAGATAATAGAAACCATCGTGAGAGACAGAGAGAGTAATCTGAAAGAAAAAACAGGCTTTTATAAAACAGTCAGTGTAGACTGAGAAGTACATTTTTCTTGACAAACCTCTCTGGGAATGTAACCAATCAGGCGGCTTTAAAAAAAAATATTCTCACATGACATGTAGGACATAGACATCACTGGGGTATTTAATGCCCGTCCCTAATTGCCCCTTGAGATAGAACATATAGAACATAGAACACTATAGCACAGTACAGGCCATTCGGCCCTCGATGTTGCGCCGCCCTGTCACACTAATCTGAAGCCCATCCCACCTACACTATTCCATGTACGTCCATATGCCTGTCCAATGACGACTCAAATGCACTTAAACTTGGCGAATCTACTACCTTTGCAGGCAACGCATTCCATACCCTTACTACTCTCTGAGTAAAGAAACTACCTCTGACATCTGTCTTATACCTATCTCCCCTCACTTTAAAGTTGTGTCCCCTCGTGTTTGCCGTCCCCATCACTTGGAAAAAGGGTCTCCCTGTCCACCCTATCTAACCCTCTAATTAGCTTGTATATCTTGAGGTGTTGGGGATGAGTTGTCTTTTTCAAACTATTGCAGTCCATGCGCTGTGGGTAGGCCCACAATGCCCTTAAGGGGGGAATTCTCAGATGTTGACCCAGTGACAATGAAAGAAAGGTGATACATTTTGAAGGAAAGACAGAGAATGGTTTGGAAGCAAACTTGTAGTGGTGATATTCCCCTGTACCTGCTAGCCTGCTTTGCTCATTTGTCTTAAGTTCAGGTCTGTTATTGTTAAAGAACTGAACTAAGGGGCAACTACAATGGACAGCAATAAAGATATGTCAGGTGTCCTATATATGCTTGAGACAGCATCAGAAAATACACAAATTATTGTTGTTTGTTGGAGTTTGTTGGCTCCTAAGTTACAACAGTGACTACGCCTCCAAAGTTCACTATCTTGACGATACAAAGTTAAAAATCAGACAACGCCAGGTTATAGTCCAACAGATTTATTTGGAAATACTAGTTGCGGAACACTGCTCCTTCATCAGGTAGCAGCACTCTGAAAGCTAGAGCTTCCAAATAAACCTGTTCGACTATAACCTGGTGTTAAGGCCATAAGACATAGGAGTGGAAGTAAGGCCATTCGGCCCATCAAGTACACGCCGCCATTCAATCAGGGCTGATGGCCATTTCAACGTCACTTACCCGCACTCTCCCCGTAGCCCTTAATACCTTGCATGCTTAAGAATTTATCAATCTCTGCCTTGAAGACATTTAACGGCCCGGCCTCCACTGCGCTCCGTGGTATTGTGTAACTTTAAACTTTGTCCACTCCACATCTTGACTATTCAAGTTCTCTAAGACAGTCTGACCGTAATGACAGAAGGTTTTTTTTTAAAGTGTGCGTAGATCCTGGACAACATTGCATCTTGTTCAACAAAAAGATTTGCTGGAAATTCTGGTCTCCTTCCTATCGGAAAGATGTTGTAAAACTTGAAAGGGTTCAGAAAAGATTTTCAAGGATGTTGCCAGGGTTGGAGGATTTGAGCTATAGGGAGAGGCTGAACAGGCTAGGCATCTGGATGGGTATATGAATAGGAAGGGTTTGGAGGGATATGGGCCGGGTGCTGGCAGGTGGGACCAGATTGGGTTGGGATATCTGGTCAGCATGGATGGGTTGGACTGAAGGGTCTGTTTCCATGCTGTATACTATGACTCTGGCAGTGCCTGTGGTAAGAAGGCAGAGTTGACGTTTCGAGTCCAGTGACTCTTTATCAGAACTCTCTCTGTTTCCTTCCAACAGATGCTGCCAGACTAGCTGCGTTTTTCTTTTTCAGCAATTTGTTTCAGGTCGCCAGCATCTGCAGTTTTATTTTAATTGAACCCTGTTCCTTTTTCACAATGTTATTTTGTCCTGAGTTTTGTGGCACTAATGGAAGACTTCTGCTTCTCTCTTTTCCAGGGTCTAAAGGACATCCAAGCAAGGTGAGATGGAATTAAATACAGATAAATATGACCAAACATGGAAAGACAATGTGAACTAAATGATAAAATGTTCAAAAGATGCAGGACCAGAGAGACCTGGGAGAGAGAGAGAGAGAGATACGTACAAAGATCTTTAAAGGAGATGGAAACGGATTTGACAAGCCTTTGATTGTATTAAAAAAAGTACAAAAGCAAGACGTTACTCAAAAGCCTATTGAAAAGAAGTGATTAGGCCCCGAAACTTCTGCAGATTGACACCACATTTGTTTATCAAACTTTAGAAGAAATTGCAGAGGGAGCATCAGAGAATGGAGAGCTGAGGGACTTTGGGTTGCGTGCAGGGACTGGAAGTCTGAAATCATTCTCCTCAGCCCAGGGGAGGTGAAAGGCATTCAAATCACAAAGTGTCTGCAGATTGGTCGGGTGAATCAGGGTGGCACGGTGGCTCAGTGGTTAGCGCTGCTGCCTCACAGCGCCAAGGACCCGGGTCCGATTCCAGGTTTGGACGACTGTCGGTGTGGAGTTTGCACATGAGAGGATCCCTACAGTGTGAGAGCAGGGGCCATTCGGCCCATTGAGAATCCACACCGATGAGCAACCCACCACCTTACCCTCTGCCCGTAACCCCACATTTCCCATGGCTAACCCACCTATCCTGCACGTCTTTGGCATGAAACCGGAGCACCCAGAGGAAACCTGCGGAGAATGAGAAAACTACGCACAGACAGTCACCCGAAGATGGAATCGAACCCGGGTCCCTTGTGCGGTGAGGCAGCAGTGCTAGCCACTGAGCCCACTGTGCTGACGTTCACGCAGCATCCATGCGGGTTTCCTCCCAAACGCCAAAGATGTGCAAGGTTAGGTGGATTGGCCATGCTATAGTGACAAAGTGTCTAGGGATGTGCAGGCTGGATGTGTTAGACTTGGAAAATGCAGGATTACAGGGATAGGGGAAGAGAGGGTTGGCTGTGGGTAGGGTGCTGTTTTGCGGGTTGGGCTGAACAGCCTACTTCCACACTGTATGGGATTCATTATCGCTGTGATGGTAAGGTCCAGGGGAGTGTTGCCAAATAAAGACCTTGGGTTGCAGGTTCACCGGTGCTTAAAAGTAGAATGAGAGGTAGACAGGGTAGTGAAGATGGCGTTTGGTATGCTTGCCTTTATTGGTCAGTTGGGAGGACACATTGTGACATTGGTCAGACAACGTTTGGAATGCTGCATTTATTTCTGATCTCTCTCCTATAGCATCAAGTTATGAAACTTGAAAGGGTTCGGAAAGGATTGACAAGGATGTTGCCAGGGCTGGAGGATTTGTGCTTTAGGGAGAGGCTGAATAGGGGCTGGGGCTGTTTTTCCGTGGAGCATTGGAGGCTGAGGAATGATGTTATAGAAATTTATAAAATCGGGAGGGATATGGAGAAGGTGAATAGTCAAGGCCTTTTCCCCAAGGGGAGAGTCCAAAACTAGAGGACATAGGATTAAGGCGAGAGGAGAAAGATTTAAAAGGGACCTAAGGGGCAGTCTTTTCATGCAGAGGGTGGTGCGTGTATGGATTGAGCTGCCAGAGGAAGTGGTGGAGGCTGGTACAATTACATTTAAAAGGCATCTGAATGAGTATATGAACAGGAAGGGTTGAGAGGGATATGTGCCAAATGGGACTAGATTAATTTAGGATAGCTGGTCGGCATGGACAAGTTGGACCGAAGGGACTGTTTCTATGCTGTACATCACTCTGGCTCTATTTGGGAGAGAATAAGGCAAATCCAGTTCCACTGGGAGAAAATTTGATCATTGGGAGTTATTGGGTTTCTAGTGATTTGGCAATGGAGCCAGAAGTTAGCTTGAGTTGCTCTTTGCTGCAGTGTGCGTCATGATCTTGATAGGGTAATGGAAGAGATGGCACATGCCCACTTTGGGAACCTAGCGAAACCTCTGTCCTGTGGACCCGTAACCCTTGTTCTTCTGAGCGTTGGGTTCGTTAAAGAAACCTCAGCGAGTCACTGAGGGAAGAACACCCACTACAGGAGTGGGGCTGAAAAGGAGAGGAGATAATCTGTGATAGATAAGTTGGAGTCTCAGGACTCTCTGTCAGCTCGCCCTCAGAAGAGGCAGACGCCCTCTTTGGGTTTGGTCATCGATGGGGATAAGTGAGACCAAGGTCACCGATCAGGAAGAGTTGGATAAATTTGGCAAAGGCAGGATCACTCTGGTTGCCCAGAGAACCAGCATGAACTCAGACCAGGAGAAACAGGAACAGGAGTAGGCCATTCAGCCTCTCGATCCTGTCCCGCTACAAGACCGAATGGCCACATTTAGAATATTGTGACCAATTTTGGGCCCCATTCCTCAGGAAGGATGCATGGCCCTGGAGTGGGTCCAGAGGAGGTTCACGAGAACGATCCCCAGGAATGAAAGGCTGAACATATGAGGAAAGTTTGAGGAATATACTCGATGGAGTTTAGGAGGAGGAGGGGAATTGGATTGAAACTTGCAGAATACTGAGTGGCCTGAACAGAGTGGACATTGGGAAGATGTTTCCATTGGCAGGAGAGACAAGGACTCGGGGGCGCAGCCTTAGAGTAAAGGGAAGATGCTTTAGAATGGAGATAAGGAGAAACTTGTTTAGCCAGAGAGTGGGGAATCTGTAGAATTCATTGCCACAGAAGGCTGTACAGGCCAAGTCATTGAGTGTATTTACAACTGAGATAGACCGGTTCTTGATTGCCAAGGGGGTCAAAGCAGGAGAATGAGATTGAGAAACCTATCAGCCACGATTGAATGATGGAACAGACTCGATAGACCGAATGGCCTAATTTTGGCTCCTATGTCTTATGGACTCTTAAGTGCCTCTGGGATGGGCAACAAATGCTGGCCTAGCCAGCGCCATCCCCATTGCGTGAATGAATTTTTAAAAATCTCAATTTCTCCAACTGACCAAGAACCTATCTTAAAAAAAAAACAAGGACTTTGCTCCCACAGCTCTCTGTCTGTGGCAAGGCATTCCACTGACCGTGAACACTCTGGGAGAAGAAATTCCTCCTGGTCTCGGTCTTAAATTGAGACGAGATGACGGGCTAATTGGCCTCCTAATTGCGGGTCTCTCAGCGAACAGCAGGGCAGGCTTGCGGAGCTGCGTAGGCCGCTTTGGTTGCCACGTTAACCCATTTGCTGACTTTTCTTACAGACTGGTCCACACTCTACCCACCCCAGTCCTGATCATGCACAAGGTGCCTTTTGGAAAGTTTACGGGACCCATGGAATATAAAGTGTGGAAAAAACTGAGGAAACTCGTAGACACAGGTAAGTGATGTGCTGACAGAAGCCTCACAATTTTACTCCTGTTTTTAGATGGTTTTCTTTTAGGGGAGGTGGTGGGGTAATGAGTGATGTGCCACAAGGAACCCTCAACCTTTTTCAATGTACTTTAAATGATTTGGGTGAAGGGATGGAAGGTATAGTACCTACATTTACTGACGACATAAACATAGTTAGAAATGTAGAGACAACATATGGAGTCTGCAAAGGGGATATTGACACATTACGTGGGCAAGCAACCATCTCACAAATGGAGTGTAATATTGAACAATGTGAAATTGTCAGCTTTGACAAAAAAGAAGCATATGCGATACAGGTGGCACTGCTGCCTCACTGCGCTAGGAACCCAGGTTCGATTCCACCCTGTGTGGAGTTCACACATTCTCCCCGTGTCTGCGTGGGTTTCTTCTGGGTGCCCCGGCTTCCCAAAGGATGTGCAGATTTGGTGGATTGGCCATGGTAAATTACCCGTCGTGTCCAGGGATGTGTCTGCGTGGGTTTCTTCTGGGTGCCCCGGCTTCCAAAGGATGTGCAGATTTGGTGGATTGGCCATGGTAAATTACCCGTAGTGTCCAGGGATGTGCAGGTCAGTAGATCAGTCATAGGAAATGCAGGGTTTCAAGGATAGGGTAGATCTGGGCGGGATGCTCCTTGCAGGGTCGGTGTGGACTTGGTGGGCCAAATGGTCTCTTTTTTTCTGTATTGTAGGGATTCTGCCAGATGCAGAAGAATCTGGGTGACCTAGTGTCTAAATTGCAAAAGGTTAGTATGCAGGTACGGCAAGTGATGAGGAGAGGTAATGGGATGTTTTTGTGTATTGTGAGGGGAACTGAACACACAATTCCTGCCTCAGTTGTACTGGAGTCCATACTTAAGAAAGGGTACAAATGTGTCGGAAGCAGCTTCAGAGACGTTTTATGAGATTAATTCATGGAATGGCCAAGTCATCTTATGAGGAGAGGTTGGACTCATACCCACTGGAGTCTGGGAGAGGGAAAGGCGACTTGAGTGAGACAGTTTTAATCCTGAGGGGTTGTTGGCAGGACAGATGTGAAATGAATGTTTCCAGTTTGGGAAAAGAAAGTCAAACTGGGGGTTGGGGGGGGGGGGGGTGGGGTGTCACTGTTTGGGGGCACAGATGGGAAATTCTTTCCCTGGTGGTGCCACGTTGTAAGAAGGATGTGAATGCATTGCAATGAATACAGCTGCGGGTCCGGAGTGGAGAGACGTCAGCGATGAGAATACACTGAAGCAATTGGGACTGTTCACCTCGGAGAGATCTGTTCGAAGCTTACAAAATCCTGCGGAGAAGCTGCCCTCCTTTGTGAAAGAACAACAGATTTATAACAGAAGCAAGAGCAATAAGGGAAAAATTCTCTTTTTCCCCTCACCCAGCGAGCAGTTTGGGTCTGATGTGCGCTGCCTGGTAGTGTGGTGGGGGCAGATCTGATTCAGACATTCAAGAGACTTCGGACGGTTATTGGGATCAAAATAATGTACGAGGGTGTGGGGGTGAAAGCAGGAGATTGGCAGTGGGTAATAATGTTTGATTGAAGAGGCACGATGGGCCCAAAAGGGGAGGCAGGTATATACTCTTGGCAAGCAAGAAAGTAAAAGAGGCCAGAACGTTGATTTGAAAGTTAAAGTCAGAAATCATATGGCGCCAGGTTATAGTCAAACAGGTTTATTTGAAATCACATAAGCTGTCAGAGTGCAGCCCGATCAGGATTGAGAGGCCGCGTGGCCTACCTTTTCCATTTCCATTCACTGTGGGTCTGGAGTCACATATAGGCCAGACCCAGGTGAGGATTTATGGTTTCCTTCCCGAAAGTGAACCAGATGGGCTTTTCCCCTCTAATCAACGTCGGATTCGTGGTCATCATTTTTAGGCTCTTAATTCCAGATCGTTATTGCATTCAGATTCCACTGTCTGCCATGGTGGGATTGGAACCTAGGTCCCCAGACCATCACCTAGGCCTCTGGTTTAACAGTCCAGCAATAACACCACTAGGCCATCGTCTCTCCTACTTTTACAGCCTGCTTCAGCACCTACCTCATCTGTTAGTGCATTCCTTCAAATCCACAACAGTGCCAACCCACATAATGTCCTCTAGTCCCAAGCCCATCTTGTACGGGTGGCACGGTGGCTCCATGTTTGGACTGCTGCCCCACAGCGCCAGGGACCCGGGTTTGATTCCAGCCTCGGGGGCGACCCCCTGTGAGGAGTTTGCACGTCCTCCTTGTGTCTGCGTGGGTTTCCTCCCACAGTCCAAAGATGTGCAGGTCAGGTGGATTGGCCAAGCTGAATTGTTCCATAGTGACCGGGGATGTGCAGGCTGGGTGCATTAGTTGGGGGAAATGTGAAGTAATAGGAGGATGGGTCTGAGTGGGTTACTCTTCGGAAGGTCAGTGTGGATGTGTTGGGCCAAAATGGCCTGTCTCCATACTGTAGGGATTCTGTGGTTGTCTGTACCTCTTCTAGATCTGCATTGCTCCTTATCTTCAGACATAATGAGTGTCACTCAACCCGCAGTCATGTTCTAGGTTGGCAATCCTGCTTTGGCACTGGGTGAAATTTGAATTTGATTAAATCTGGTTCACTACTACCCTCAGCTGAAGGAAATCTGCTGTCCTTCCCTGGCCTGGCCTACCTGTGATTCCAGACACACAGACTGTGGCTGACGCATGCTGGCCTAACCATTGATGTCCATATCCATGAAATAATTTATAAAGAAAACACCACCAGCTCCCTATCTCTATAACCTCAACCATTCCCTACACTCTTCCCCATCTCTGTGTCTTCCCTGTCTCTGAGATCTCTGTGTTGTTCCATATCCAGCCTAAGGGGCGTTCCCTGATTTTAGTCGCTCCACTGATAGTCTGAGCCCTCTATTTCAGGGAGCTCCTGAGCTCAAAATCTTTTTCTCCCGCATACCCTCTTGGAAACTGCTTCCTCGGGGAAGGCTGCTCCACTCCGAGAGTGAGTAAGTTTCAGAGGAGTGAAGGAAAGGGAGAGAATAGAGAGAAAGATGAGGAAAAGGAGGGAAATTCAAGACAGAGAGATAGGAAGGGGAGGGAGGGAAGGTTGCAAATGAGAGAGATAACGAAGAGGGGACAAGTTCAAGAGAGAGAGATGGGGAGGGAGGGAAGGCTGCCAGAAAGAGAGAGATGGGGAGGGAGGGAAGGTTGCGAGAGAGAGAGAGAGATGGGAAGGGAGGCAAGGTTGCAAGAGAGAGAGATGGGG
>NC_057746.1:20530804-20531803 GCF_004010195.1 Chiloscyllium plagiosum | reverse complement strand
TTGGGATTGGGGTTGGGGGAGTTGGGATTGGGGGGGATTGAGATCGCAGGTTGGGCGGGATGGGGGATTGGGATTGTGGGGTTGGGATTGTGGGGGGACCGTGGACACCGCGCGAAGGTACTATGCGAATGCAGGTGGCTGTGCATCCTGCACGGTGAGCGGCTTTGGCGACGGCACCGCTAACCTCCCCCTCCTCTCTCTCTCTCTCTTTCTCCCCTCCCCACCCTCTGGCAGTGCCGACCACCTTGAGCCTGGACCCGGACAGCGCCCACCCGAGCCTGGAGGTGACAGCGGACGGCAACACGGTGCGCCTTTCGGAGCAGCGTCCCTCGCAGTCAGTGTGCAGCCGCCTGGCCCTGGAGCCATGCGTGCTGGCGGCACAGGGCTTCAGCGGTGGCTGCCACTACTGGGAGGTGGAGGTGGCTGGCGAGGGCTGGGCACTGGGCGTGGGCAGCCGCACCGCACTGGAGCAGGGCCGCCTGGCCCTGGCGCCCCAGGCCGGCAACTGGCCGCTCACCTTCCGCAGTGGGGCGTACGAGTGCTTCTACCCGCTGCACACGCTGGTGGCCGACAGCAAGCCGCGGCGCCTCGGCGTCTTCCTCAACCTGGAGCGGGGCTACCTGTCCTTCTACAACGCGCGGGACATGTCGCACATCTTCACCGTGCCCAGCAAGAGCTCCGAGCGCCTCTACCCCTGCTTCGTGCCGCCCTCGTCCGGGGAATCCTTGAGCATCGCCCGCTCTGAGTGCTGGGAGGACCCGGACTCGGACCCGGGCAGGATGTGAAAGGAAGGAGGAGCAGGTGGAGAGGGGAGCGTGGGGAGCTGCGGACCCACGGTCATCCCCCTCCGCTGGGGGGAGGGGGGAAGGCCAGCTGCTGCTCACTGGACATTCTGGAAAATGGACACTTTTTTTCCCAACCCCTCCCCTCAAAGATGGGGTAACGTGCACATCTCTGGAGCAGGAGGCGGGGGCCTGAGACTAGCATACTCCCCCCCCC
>NC_057746.1:20525676-20530118 GCF_004010195.1 Chiloscyllium plagiosum | reverse complement strand
CTCCCCATCCCAACCAACCTCTCCCCTCCACCTAGCTCTCCTCCCCACCCCCCCAAGCCCACAACCTACCACCTCCTCCCACCAAACTATTCACCCCCCTCAACCTACCTACGCCAGGCCTTCCTGAACCAAGATAAAGACACTCGCCGGACTCTAGCAGATCCCTCCTGCAAAGGTGGGGGTGGGGGTGGGGTTGGGGGTGCAGTGTGTCTCATGTTGCAGGTCAGGCCCAGCTGGTGAGAACAGCCCTTCTGCCAGTGAGAAATGCCAGCTCATTTCCAACACCAGGGTAGCATGACTCCCTCCACCCCGATTCTCTGTTCTCTCTCACTGACACACTCTGTCTCTCCCTCTGTGTGTGTGTCTTTCTCTCTCTCTCCCTTTGTCATGCTGCACTGTAAGCAGCTGCATTGCAAGGGTGAATGCTACGAATTAAACATCAACAGATAATGTATAAATAAAAGTACCGACAAATACAGAGAGAGAGGTGAACAGTGAAGGGATGGATGCAGCGAGGAAGGAAGGAGATAGCTGGAAGCTGGGTGAGGAGGTAGGGAAAAAGAGAGAGGGAGCAATAGAGGGGATTATGGAAGGAGCCAGAGAGGAGAAAGGGAAAAAGGGATTAAAAAAAAGCAAAACACTGTGGTTGCAGTAATCTGAAAAAACATGAAGTTAACAGTACTAATCCAGTGTGAATTTCAGGTCTGAACAGTTATACCAGACTCAAAACGTTAGCTGCTTTCTCTCCAGAAAGGCTGCCAGACCTGCTGAGGTTCTCCAGCATTTCCGGTGTTTGTTGTAGTGACTGTTTAATCTCGCTATTTATTTAACTGTGTGTCTGTCTCTCCCTCTCTGATCTCTGAGTGCCGAAAAAGTCATACTGGGCACCAAAAAGAGTTAACTCAGTTATTCTTTCCACAAGTTCTGCCAGACCGCGGAATTTCTCCAGAGCACTCTGTTTTTCAGATTTCCAGCATCCACACCATTTCACCTTTATTTATTTTGGATCTGTGTATCTCGAGTCTCTATTTATTTACCTACCGATACCGGTCTCTATAACTGTGACTGTATGTTTGCATTTATCTCTGTGCTTCTATCTCAATCTGCATCTGCATATGGTGAAATCTTGCAGACAGCGTGGACGACTACTCACTTCCTGTGATGCATTGTTTTGTTTTCTCTCTGCCTTGCCCTTTGAGTTTTATTTTGTGTGATTGTATCAACCCTGTGAGCTCCAGCAGGATGTGTGACTCTTACAAAATCTACAGCAAAACAATTTCTTCTGCCAACAGTTGGCAGAATCCAATTGGGAGGCGCTCCCTTTTCCCATTTCCCTTCTTAGCTCCATAGCCTTCCTCTGCCACTGGTTCCCAAGACCCCCCTCGATTCGAGGTCCTCTTCCCATAATCCTCTCTTTCCCTCGCTCTCTTCCTCTGCTCTTGTCTCACTCTTTCTCTATCCCCATTGGCTCTCTTGTTTTTCTCTCTCCACCTCCCCTTGCTGCTCTCTCTTTTCCAACCCCTACTCCTCTCTTTCCCACCCCTGTGACCCTCTCTATGAATGGTGGTGCTGGCTCGAAGGGCAGAATGGCCTACTCCTGCACCTATTGTCTATTATCTCTCTGCTCCCCGTGCGCCTCTCTAACTTTTCCGTCTCTTTACCCCTCTCTCTATCCCACCCACCCCTGCCCCCTCTCTCTCCCACCCCTGTGATCCTCTCTATCACTCCCCTCTCTTTGTCCCTCTCTCTATTCCCTTTATCCCTCTCCACCTCCTCTTCGCTACCGGCTTCTGTGGTCCCTGCCTTTTGCTGAACTCTTCCTTTTCCCCTCCCTCACAGCATTCTCTCTCTCTCTCTCTCTCTCTATCCTTTTCCCTCCCATCCTCTGTCTCAAGTCTCCCCTCCTACCCTCCCTCCACCAGTGTGCATCCACTGCACACCCCTCCCATCTCAACGGTCAGTCAGATCAAATTACTCATGAAAACACTGATTTACAGAGCAGCTGGTGAAACTTTGTGAATGAAAACTGTGTGGTTAGACTTAATTTTCTTCGAAGAATGTAACTGTCACAGTCCAACCATTAACCCTGGGAATTTTTACTGGAAACCATGGGGTAAAACATACATAAAAGTTTACTTCCTGGGTCAATTTTACAAATGTATAAATTAAATAAAGGTGATACATGCCAAAACTTTTGTGCCAGGTCTTTTATTTAAGTGCCTTTTGTTTAAAGTGTCACCTGTGGGTTACATTCAAAGTTGATATCCGTGAGAATATTTGCGGGGTGTCACGGTGGCTCAGTGGTTAGCCTCAAAGCGCCAGGGTTCCACGATTTGATCCCAGCCTCAGGCGACTGCCTGTGTGGAGTTTGCACATTCTCCCCGTGTCTGCGTGGGTTTCCTCCAGGTGCTCCGATTTCCCTCCCCCCCACCTCCCACAATCCAAAGATGTGTAGGTTAGGGTGGATTTGCCGTCCTAAATTGTCCACAGTGTTCAGGCATGTGTAGGTTGGGTACATTAGTCAGGGGTTAAATGTGGGGGAATGGATCTGGGTGGGTTACTCTTCGGAGGGTTCAGTGTGGACTTGTTGGGCCGAAGGACCTGTTTCCACACTGTAGGGATTCTATGATAATTGAACACATTAACCAGGCTGACAGTTGCTTCTTTAATGCATTCACAGGATGAGGACACCGCCGGCTAGGTCAGCATTTATAGTCCATTTCTAATTACCCAGGGGGCAGTCAAGAGTCAACCACATTGCTGTGGGTCTGGAGTCACATGTAGGCCAGACTCGGTCAGGATGGCAGTTCCCATTCCTAAAGGGCATTAACGAACCAGATGGGTTTTTATTTTCCCTACAATGGATTCAGGGTCACCATTAGACTCTTAATTCCAAAATGTTCCTACTGAATTCAAATTCCACCATCTGTGGGTTTTGAAGCCGGGACTCTCGAACGCTATCTGGGTTAACAGTCCAGCAATAATACTACGAGTCTGTTGCCTCCCCTCGTAATCATTGACTGCCCCACTACTTGAGGGTATCACATACTCAGGGCAGTGGGTTTCTGCCATTGGCTCTTCACGTGCGTGAACAGGCCGATTCCCAACTGTGCGCCAACTACGGGGGCAGGACTTCCCCACAGACAGCTGGATTTACATATCTCCCATCTCGGTCACTGCTGTGCCCCGTGGGTAGAGTAAACAAAACTTGGAAGGGAAAATACACTTCAACCAACCAGTGTCCAGTCTGTCGTAGGTTGATCTATGCAGGAGTTTTTGTCTGAATGCTGAAAGAACCCAAGATGGGCTTACATTTCCTTGAGACGCAGGCCAGGTCACACCGGAGATCAGAAGAGTGATGACCAAAACTGCTCTGTACAGGTAGTTCGTCTGTAACGCAGGAGTTGCATTCCCATGCAACGTCACGCTTTGGAAAATCACACAATGTAAATAACGGGCCTATGGGAGAAACGATTAGGTGTAAACGACCAAAAATATCAGTTAAAAAAAATCAAAACAAAAACAGTAATTAGCCTAACACAAATGATAGCACAGTCTGAGCAAATCTTTACATCATATATTTTAATGAAATAATAATAAATGTAATACTAAAATCACAAAGCTGTTCACCAGAAAGTGCTCAAGTAGTCTGACCATGTAATGCCGACATGGAAATCCAGTCCTCGAAATTCTACCCCAGTTTGAAATAAAAGTTTCTCCTAAGTGTAGATGATAATTCCCAGTTTCAGAGCTGGTTGTGCAGCTGAACACACTGAATTGGACATTTTGCAGACAGAGGATCCTGTGGGCGGGTTTTGCTGTTCAGTTTAGGCCGGGGATGGAATCGTGTAACAAGCAAACAGGTCTGTAATTCACAAATCACGTTACAGCCAAATTACATTTAATAGACATGCGATACAGGAGAACTACCTGTCCGTAAATAAACAGGTACAGGAGTAGGCCGTTTGGCCCTCCAGGCCTATTCCGTAATTCAGTAGGGTCATTGGCTGAGCATCCAATTCAGTCTCCTCACCTGCTTTTGCACACTCCCTTCCGTTGGGTTGGCTTCATTGTCACGTGGACTAAAATACAGTGAAAAGTGCAAAATGTTGCCCCTCTCCAGTTGGATTTCTAAATAGAAAGCAACAAGCTAACGCAATAGATTTGGAATTTGCTCAGTTGCTGATGTCTGTCTGAGGACTCAGATCCCACTTGCCTACACAGCTGTGATCTCTTTGGCTTTCCTTCGTCATTGAACCCATCGATTAAAAAACCTTATGAGATCCGAAGAACTGCACCTAACTCCTGGGAAATATTTAATATTTTTGACCTCCACCTGCTGTCTGGTGGGAGAGAATTCCACAGATTCATGACTCTGGGGGTGAAGACATTTCTCCTCTGCTCAACCAAAAATGTCTTCCACTGCATCCTTAAGATGGAGG
>NC_057746.1:20523422-20525176 GCF_004010195.1 Chiloscyllium plagiosum | reverse complement strand
AGGTGACGGTCCTCCAGGCACAGTCGATGTCTGTCTCGGTGTGTGTCCCGGGGAACAGCCCGGAGAGCATGGAGTCACGAGTCACAGGATGGATTTCGATAACCAAGTATGTAGTGGCTGAGATCTTATTCTGCACGTTGGAGATGGACAGTGATCCTGGTTTCATCTAGGTCGTCTGTAGCTGCAATAGTTTCCCAGTGTGACTGCTGTCTGACATTTTGCAAACTGTTTTACTTACACCATTGTACCCATGTCCATTCTCGACGGGATCATCTCTCGTGAGTACATACCGCGCCATCCTTTCATCCCGGTTTCTTGCAGATGACCGCTGACGTTACTGTCACATGATGGTCTACACCACCCTCTCATTATAGAACATAGAACATTCCAGCGCAGTACAGGCCCTTCGGCCCTCGATGTTGCGCTGACCTGTGGAACCAATCTATCCATTTCTATCCTTGTGTCTATGCAATGACCATTTAAATGACCATAAACGTAGTGAGTCTGCTACTGTTGCAGGCAGTACGTTCCACACCCCTCCTCCTCTGAGTAAAGAAACTAGCCCTGACCTGAACTTACCCATTCTCTCTCTCCTGGGCAGCTCCAGCAGCCCTCAACAAGATCAACACCTTTAAGATGGTGATGTGCGTCTGCTGAAAACCAAGTGAATGGATTGGGAAAAATGGGCACCTTTGGAAAACCATGTTGACTGAGAGCAATGTCGATCAACACTGGGGGATATCACAAGGGCTCTCAACAGAACACAGGGCAAGATATTATTCTGCTGAAAGACTGAACAGCGCACAGGACTCTGGCTGAATGGAGGAAACGTTGAGGGTTTAGGAAAGACATATACCAAGTCAACAGAGGCTGGATAAGAGAGAATCCAGAGAGGAAAGAAGTTTAAAAATGCAAGAGGAACTCCGAAATTAAATTATCAAGGCATGTTGAAACAAAATTGGCCCGCGTCTTACAGGCAAATCGATAAATAATGAAAGGGCTGTGAGTGGTGTTAAGATGATGAACAGGACGAGGAGTTGGCAGAAACGTTGCACAATTATTCCATATTTACCAGGGAGATACTGCATTGAGTGAGGAGATGAATAATGAGATCAGTGCACTTAAAGCAAAAGGAAGTGAGGATGTGTTGAATAAACAGCACAGACAGAAGGCGGGGATAAAGGCAGGTCGTGCACAGTACAAGAATTTTGGGGAGGGACAACAGAGGCACTCCCACATGTGTTCAATAATTCATCGGGAAAAGTTACATCGCCAGGGAACTTGTGGACAGTTAGTATAATTCTAATGTTCAGCAGAGAGATAGAACATATCCATGGAATTATTGATCAGCTTAATGTCAGTCACAGGTAAGATAATGGAAACCGTGTGAAACTGAGGGTAGATGTAAGCCATATAACAATCGATAGTCAGTGTGGATTACTGAAAGGGAAATTGGTCTTGACCAACCTTATTGCATTTTCTACCGCATTAAAGGAGTAGACTGCAGCAAGGGGCTGTTCTTAATTAAAATCAGGGAAAGAGTTGCAGACGTCAGGAATCCGAAACAAAAGCAGAAATTGCTGGAACACCACAGCAGGACCTGGTGGCATCAATGGAGAAAAAGCAGAGTTAACGCTTTATGTTCAGTGAGCCAGCTTCAGAACTGATAGCAGTGACGGCAAGGGGGTGTCTGTGTGTGCGTGACTGTGTGTGTGTGACCATCACACACACACACACACACATACACACACACA
>NC_057746.1:20515767-20522695 GCF_004010195.1 Chiloscyllium plagiosum | reverse complement strand
TTGCAAGCATATGTCCTTCATCAGGAATGTGGCTGTGAGCCAAGGGGTCTGAGAGTTAAATGGAAGGCAGTTGGGGCTGGGTGGGGGGAAAAGGATGAAGGTTGGGAGAAGGTGATAGGTCAGAGAGGAGGGCGGAGCAGATAGATGGGAAGGAAGATGGACAGGTATGATCATTCAAGAGGGCGGTGCCAAGTCGGAAGGTTGGATCTGGGATAAGTAGGCGGAAGTGGGCACTGCAGATGCTGGAGTTTAGAGTTTAGATCAGAGTGGTGCTGGAAAAGCACAGCAGGTCAGGCAGCATCCGAGGAGCAGGAAAATCGACGTTTCGGGCAAAAGCCCTTCATCAGGAATGAGGCTGGGATAAAGTGGGGTGGAGGGGAAATGAGGAAACTGGTGAAATCCACATTCCCCACACAGGAAGATGAAGTGCTGTCCTTTCAGCTGAGATTCCTGGAGGAGGCCTGAGACCGAGATGTTGGCCAGGGAACGGGGAGGGCGGGCTGTTGAAGTGTCAGGTGACGGTAGGCTCAGTGGCTTTTTTGTTTTGGTGGGCAGAACGCCAGCCTGCGCTTTGTTTCCCCCGAGGGTAGAGCAGACCACGCTGTGAGCAGCAAATGCGGACGGTCCAACTGTGTGCGGTGCAGGTGAAGGTGTGCCTGGGCCCCTGGGTGGTAAGCGAGGACGAGGTGAACTCTGTCACGGCTGAGGAAGGGTGGAGATGAGCTGAGGGCCAAAGCCAGGGGAGATGGGTCGGAGACAGCTCAAGGCTCCATCAACCACAATGGTGGGGGATCCTTGATGGAGGGGGGAGGTCACCGTCTCTGAGGCCCCCCCGTGGAGGTTGGCACCGTCAGAACCGAGACGGAGGGTGGAATGGAAACAGGCTGAGAGGACGTGGTAACCGTGGGAGCTAGCCGGTCTGCCGTGGATACCGGCGGCTGGCCTATCCCCCGGAAATGTAAGCAGAGGCCCTGAGGCAGGGAAGGGAGGAGTCAGGGATGGGTCACAGGTCGTGGTGGAAAATCAGAAACGGAATCGATCGTCTTTGTTTTTCCCAATTCCGGATGCGAGAGAGGGAAGCAACACCGATGGCGTCGTCGATGAGCCGGAGAAAGGGTTGAGGGGAGGGACCGGAGTAGGGTTGGAAAAGGGAATGCTCCACGTGTCCCACAAAGAGACAGGAATAACTGGGGCCCGTGCGGGTACCCATGACCACCACTCCCACCTGAAGGAAGTGGGAGGAGCTAATGGCGAAGGTGAGGGCGGGTCCAGCCAGGCAGAGGAGGGTACTGGCACTTGCTGGGCCTAGAATTTATTGCCCATCCCTAATTACCCATGGGAAGATGGGGGAGAGTTTCCTTCTCGAACAGCTGTACCCCCAACGTGCTGTAGGTAAACCCACGATGCCATTGCAGGGTTTTGACAGTGAATAGAGATACATTCCCAAGTCAGGACGCTGAGCGGCTTGGAGGGGAACTCATAGCTGGTGGTTTTCCCCGTGTACCCACTGCCCTTGTACTCCAAGCTGGGTGAGGTTAGAAGAGGAGACTTAGTGAATTCCTGTTCTCATTGGAAAGAAGGCGGCTAAGGGGGGGATTTGATAGAGACATACAAGATGGTCAGAGGATTCGATCGGGTAGACAGTGAAAGTCCCTTTCCTAGGTTGATGACATCAGCTTGTAGGAGGGGGGATAACTACAAATTGAGGGGCGATAGATTTAAGAGGCAGGTTCCTTACTCAGAGAGTGGTAAGGGTATGGAATGCCCTACCTGCCAATGTAGTCAACACAGCCATATTAGGGAGATTTAAACAATCCTTGGATAAGCACATGGATGATGATGGGATAGTATAGGGGGACGGGCTTAGATTAGTTCACAGGTCGGCGCAACATCGAGGGCTGAAGGGTCTGTTCTGCGCTGTATTGTTCTATGTAATTATCTGGCTCGCGTGTGGAATGAACTCCCAGAGGAAGTGGTTGGGTGCGGGCCCAGTTGCGACACCTAAAAGGCACTTGGGTACGGACATGAACGGGAAAGGCTTGGAGGGCCACGGGCCAGGGATGTTCAGGTGGGACTGGCTGGCTTTCGGGTTATGCCCAGTTTCTGTACTGTCCGACTCTCTGTGAGTTACAGAGCTTTTAGCAAGGCCTTCAATAAGGCGCTCCATAAGAGACGACCGTGTAAGGTGAAAGAAGGTAGAGTCACAAAGCAGACAGACAGCAGAATGGGCTGCTGGTCTCAAGAGGGAGGTGAAAGCGTGGCTCTCATTACCACAGAGGGCTGTGGAGGCCAACTCATTTTAGACAGACATGGATGGATTCCTGGTTAGTAACGGCTCCCCGGCGAGGATTATGGGGAGAAGGAACAGACCCGATGGGCCGACTGGCCTAATTCGTCTCCCGTGTCTCACGGTTTAAGCCAGAAATGGGAACGAAAGGGTTTGTTATGCAGAAGGTGGGAAGTTGTGTTCCATAATGTTAACACATCGAAAACCAAAAGCAGGGAACGGTGGATGCTGGAGATCTGAACGTTAAACCAAAACAGGAAAGACTGAGCTGAGCGAAATAAAATGGTTCGGGTTTGTGAACGGCTGAATTTTCACCCTCCTCCCCCAGCTTTTTCTGTTCTGTATTCACAATTTGAACTTTGAAATTGGAAACACAATTTACAATTTTGTGGGTGAGGTCGCGTTGGGGGTGTAGGGACAGTCGGTAATGAGATGGCTTGTAACAGATTACGCTGACCAGCTTATAAAGTCACAGAGATACACAGCACGGAAACAGACCCTTCGGTCCAACTCGTCCATGCTGACCAGTTATCCGAAATTAACCTCGTCCCACCTGCCAGCACTTGGCCCATATCCCTCCAAACCCTTCCTATTCATACACCCATCCAGATGCCTCTTAAATGTTGTAATTGTACCAGCCTCCACCACTTCCTCTGGCAGCTCATTCCACACACGTACCACCCTCTGTGTGAAAACGTTGCCCCGTAGGTCTCTTTTATATCTTTCCTCTCTCACCCTAAACCTATGCCCTCTAGTTCTGGACTCCCCAACCGCAGGGAAAAGACTTTGTCCATTTATCCTATCTATGATTTTATAAACCTCTATAAGGTCACCCCTCAGCCTTCGACGCTCCAGGGAAAACAGCCCCAGCCTGTTCAGCCTCTCCCTGTAGCTCAAACCCTCCAACCCTGGCAACATCCTTGTAAATCTTTTCTGAACCCTTTCAAGTTTCACAACATCTTTCCTTTAGCAGGGAGACCAATAATTGCCAAATGAAATTCAACGTCGATAAAGCCGAGGTAGTGCATTTTGGTGGGAAAAAAATATGAGTTGGAAAACGGATGTGTCTGTGGGATTGAAGGACAAAGAAATCTTGGCAAGTCAAGCCACAGATTAGCAAGGCTATTGCAAATCATTGAATTGAAACGTAAGGAAGTTATTACTCAGCCTGTATCGAACCTTGGCTAGATATATAGATTAATGCCTGCAGTTCCGGTCACCGTATCATGAAATAAAAAGCACAGAGGTGCACCCAGGAGGGTGAAGGGAAGGGTGTCTACACACACCGTTTGAAGAAGGGACGAGGAACCTTGAGGTGATCTAAATGAGGACATCAAAAAATTCTGATTTCTTTTTATTTCAAAAATATACTTTATTCATAAAAAACACCCTTGTGTATGTACACAGTCACAAATGCCGTTCGGTTCTGTACAGTACAAGAGAACGAAAGAGGGGTACAGCACAGGGGCAGGGCCTTTCCTCCAGGCCTGTGCCGAACATCATGCCCTAACTGAACTCCAACACAAACCATCTGCCCTTATTCGGCCCGTACCCCTCTACTCCCTCCCTGTTCAGGTAACCATCCAGATTCCTCCTGAATGTTGCCCATGTTCCCCCACCTCTTCTGGCAGTGTGTTTCATGTTCCTAGCTCTGCATGAAAACCCTCCCTCGCACATCTCCTTTAAACACCTCCCACCCCCCTCACCATTAACCTGTGGCCCCCTTCTAATTGAAACTTCAACCCTGGGGGGGGAGGGGAAGGCCTCTGACTATCCCCCCCTCCCCGTCTCCACCTCTCGTAATTGTGGAGATGTCTACAATCAGGTCTCCTCACGGTCACCGTCCTTTCAGTAAAAACCATCCTGGCCTATTTAGCCTCTCCTCACAGCCGATGCCCTAGAGAGCAGGTAACAGGCTGCACATCAAGGAAACAGACAATCACTGGAGTTTGACTCTCTCTGAACAAACCAAAGGCCGTCTCTAACACAGACAAGACTGATGGGGGGGGCGGGGGGTGGGTACCAGCAGGGTATGGGGGCTTAAAATAAAAATCCGCCAGGGAAATTCAGAGCGCAGGGAGTATTCGAGGGGAAGTGTTAGACTTTTGGAACCATCTAGCCACTCTGCGACCTGAATAGAAATGCCCCCACTCCCCCCCTCAGCTCCCTTGTAACTGGGGGCAAGGGGGAGGGGGCAGTAACTGGGGAAGGGGCCAGGGGGCTTTACTCGTCTCTACTAGAACGAGAGCTGAGGCAGTGGGAGACCCAGTCTGCCAGGTGCTCCCCCCAGCTGCCCACACAAGGGGCAGGTTCTGTTTAAGTGAACTCAGAGGCCAGTGAAAGCTGCGTGGGAAAGTGAGACGCTCCTCCCAGCCCCTGTTCCCCACCCCGTTTCATTAAAAAACCCATTTCATTTCAACATTCTGTAAATTTAATTTCTCCTGACAGGTTTGCACTTTAGCATAACAAAGAGGCAGCTGTGTGCCAATGGATAGCAGCTGGAGAGTAGAGGTGGGGGGTGTGGAAGGTGAGGTTTAACTCTTCCTGTGCTGCACACCTGCCACTGTGACTCTCACACAAGATTGTAGAATCCCTGCAGCATGGAAACAGGCCCTTCGGCCTAACTAGCCCACACCAGCCCTCCGAAGATTAATCCACCCTATATTTACTAATGCACCTGAACACTATGGGACAGTGTAGCATGGCCAATTCACATCTTTGGACGTGAGGAAACCCACGCAGATACGGGGAGAATTTGTCGTGCACTTGCATTTACGTGGCACCTCTTCTGGCTGTGCAGAAGCCCTATTTGAGGTTTGCCACATATAGTCAAAGAATCATAGAGATGTACAGCATGGAAACAGACCCTTCGGTCCAACCTGTCCATGCCGACCAGATATCCCAACCCAATCTAGTCCCACCTGCCAGCACCCGGCCTATATCCCTCCAAACCCTTCCTATTCATATACCCATCCAAATGCCTCCTCAGCCTCCAATGCTCCATGGAAAACAGCCCCAGCCTGTTCAGCCTCTCCTCAAATCCTCCAACCCTGGCAACATCCTTGTAAATCTTTTCTGAACCCTTTCAAGTTTCACAACATCTTTCCGATAGGAAGGAGACCAGAATTGTACGCAATATTCCAACAGTGGCCTAACCAATGTCCTGGACAGCCGCAACATGACCTCCCAACTCCTGTACTCAATACTCTGACCAATAAAGGAAAGCAAACCAAATGCCTTCTTCACTATCCTATCTGACTCCACTTTCAAGGAGCTATGAATCTGCACTCCAAAGTCTCTTTGTTCAGCAACACTCCCTAAGACCTTACCATGAAGTGTATAAGTCCTGCTAAGATTTACTTTCCCAAAATGCGGCACCTCGCATTTATCTGAATTAAACTCCATCTGCCACTTCTCAGCCCATTGGCCCATCTGGTCCAGATCCTGCTGTAATCTGAGGTAACCCTCTTCGCTGTCCACTACACCTCCAATTTTCTCCCCCCTCTGCCCGCTATCAACCCTTGTCATAATTTCTTCGGGTTCCCACACCAGGCAGGAGTAACAGCGACTGTCTCCCGCTGATATTCGATATGGGCCCAACACCCATGTCATGGAGTCCCTACAGTGTGGAAACAGGCCATTTGGCCCAAAATCGACGTTTCGGGCAAAAGCCCTTCATCAGGAATGTTGTCTTTTCCCTAGGATGGGGGGGTTTCAAGACTAGGAGGCACATCTTTAAGGCGAGAGGGGAGAGACTTAAAAAAGACATAAGGGGCATCTTTTTCTTTACACAGAGGGTGGAGTGAAGGTCCAGAGGAAGTGGTGGGTGCTGGTACAGCTACAATGTACAAGAGACATTTGGATAAGTACATCAACAGGAAAGGTGTGGAGGGTTGTGGGCCAGGAGCAGGCAGCTGGGACTAGTTTAGTTTGGGGTTATGGTGGGAGGAGGGGGGGTGTGTGCACAGACTGGTTTGACCAAAGGGTCTGTTTCCCTGCTAGATGGGTCACGGGATTAATAGATCTGGTGATGATAGCCCTGGGCCAGCCCTGGTATCGTCCAACTGCTTTCGGGAGGCCGGTGGTTGTCTCAGCCGCCGCTGCCTTCGTTGCCGTGGTAACGCTTCGACAAACACCTTTCGCTTTCCAAAGGCTGGGAAGCTGGTTGGAGCCGTTCTGGACGTTGTGCTGGTTATCAGCATGCTAATGAGGAGAGCAGCTCATTATATGTAACCGCCGAAGCGAGGCCCGACTTGGAGGGTTTCCAGGGAAGGGAGATTTCGTTCCACATCAGGGCATCCCCGAGGTTCGCAATCAGCAATTTACAGAGAGAGAGAGAGAGAGAGAGGTCATGAGCAATTTCTGACCTGCCTTCATTCAGGAACGCCTGGGGAATATCCACGCTTTCGCTCTAAATCTGGCAAAACTGCAGTGGAACTAGGGTTCTGGGTGTGGCGGTGGCATCGGGAAAGTAACAGGGCCTTGCAACCAGCTCCCTGCCATGTGTTACTGACTGTGCCTCTGATTAATCCAGTGACCCTCATTCTAACCCTCAGTACCTCCAACCCCACCCCCACCCCCCCCCACCCCACCCTCTGCCCGAATGCACCTCCTTTGACTCCCTCGCACTGGGACTCAGTA
>NC_057746.1:20494946-20514982 GCF_004010195.1 Chiloscyllium plagiosum | reverse complement strand
CTCCCAGCCTCATTCCTGATGAAGGGCTCCTGCCCGAAATGTCGATTTTCCTGCTCCTCGGGTGCTGCCTGACCTGCTGTCCTTTTCCAGCACCGCTCTAATCTTGTCCCAAAGCCTGTCCCACCATCTACAAGGCACAAGTCAGGAGGGTGATGGAATACTCCCCACTTGCCCTGGATGGGGGCAGCTCCAGCAACACTCAAGGAGCTTGACACCATGCAGGACAAAGCAGCCCCCACTTGATTGGCATCACATCCACTCCCTCCACCACCAACGCTCAGTAGCAGCAGTGTGTACCCTCTACTAAAGATCCTCAGCCAGCACCTTCCAAACCCACCACCACTTCCATCTAGAAGGACAAGGGCAGCAGATAGATGGGAACACCATCACCTGTAAGTTCCCCTCCAGGCCACTCACCATCCTGCCTTGGAAATATATCGGCCGTTCCTTCACTGTCGTTGGGTCAAAACCCTGGAATCCCCTCCCTCAGGGCATTGTGGGTCAACCCACAGCAGGTGGACTGCAGTGGTTCAAGATGGCAGCTCACCTCCCCCCCCACCCCACCTTCTCAAGGGGGCACCGAGGGACAGGCAATAAACCCTGGGCCCAGCCAGCAATACTCACAGATGAGTTAAAAAAAAATACTGACATAAATCCTACTCCTGCAAAATACGACTCATCAATTCCTCCTCTCCAGCCTCACTCTGTTACTCGGCTGTATAATTTACTCATTCTAGTCCAGATCCTCAGCAATACCCCTCAGGAACCCTCCCCTCCCCAGCTCCCCTGGATCTGACAGCGTGAAACTGCTTGCATGTGAACACTGGGTAAGCAGTGGGTTAAACTGTGTGGCTGCACTCGGTGTCGTGCTGGAAAGTGACACGCGAGAGAGGTCAGCTCAGTGTAATTAGCAGTTCCTCTCCCTCGGTCCAGGGAAAGGAATGTATTCTTCAATCAAAGGGCTTTTTTTCAGCAGTGTCTCAGGGTTGGGGTTGACTGTGTGGGCAGGTGCGAACAAACAAGCAACAGGCAACGGGAGATACTACAAAGCCCATATCATGCCCAAATCTTGCTGCAGTCATCTCCTCTGCACTGAGAACTACAGAGGGCTTCTTCATTCTCACCCAGCAATGACAGAAAGGAGCAACAAGCACATCCCCATCAAACACTCCCAGGGCAGGGTCAGCACGTGGTTAGATACAGAGTAAAGCTTTCTCTACACTGTACTCATCAAACACTCCCAGGACAGGGTCAGCATGGGGTTAGATACAGAGTAAAGCTCCCTCTATACTGTCCCCATCAAACACTCCCAGGACAGGGACAGCACGGGGTTAGATACAGAGTAAAGCTCTCTCTATACCGTCCCCCATCAAACACTCCCAGGACAGGGACAGTATAGGGTTAGATACAGAGTAAAGCTTCCTCTACACTGTCCCCCATCAAACACTCCCAGAACAGGGACAGCATGGGGGTTAGATACAGGGTAAAGCTCCCTCTACACTGTCCCCCATCAAACACTCCCAGGACAAAGACAGCACGGGGTTAGATACAGGGTAAAGCTCCCTCTACACTGTCCCCCATCAAACACTCCCAGGACAGGGACAGCACGGGGTTAGATACAGAGTAAAGCTCTCTCTACACTGTCCCCCATCAAACACTTCCAGGACAGGGACAGCATGGGGTTAGATACAGAGTAAAGCTCCCTCTACACTGTCCCCCATCAAACACTCCCAGGACAGGGACAGCACGGGGTTAGATACAGGGTAAAGCTTCCTCTACACTATCCCTATCAAACACTCCCAAAACAGGGACAGCACGGGGTTAGATACAGGGTAAAGCTCCCTCTACACTGTCCCTATCAAACACTCCCAGGACAGGGACAGCACGGGGTTAGATACAGGGTAAAGCTCCCTCTACAATGTCCCCCATCAAACACTCCCAGGACAGGGACAGCACGGGGTTAGATACAGGGTAAAGCTCCCTCTACAATGTCCCCCATCAAACACTCCCAGGACAGGGACAGCACGGGGTTAGATACAGGGTAAAGCTCCCTCTACAATGTCCCCCATCAAACACTCCCAGGACAGGGACAGTATAGGGTTAGATACAGAGTAAAGCTTCCTCTACACTGTCCCCCATCAAACACTCCCAAAACAGGACAGCACGGGGTTAGATACAGGGTAAAGCTCCCGCTACACTGTCCCCCATCAAACACTCCCAGGACAGGGACAGCACGGGGTTAGATACAGGGTAAAGCTCCCTCTACACTGTCCCCATCTATCACTCCTAAAACAGGGACAGCACAGGGTTAGATACAGGGTAAAGCTTCCTCTACACTGTCCCCGTCAAACACTCCCAAAACAGGGACAGTATGGGGTTAGATACAGGGTAAAGCTTCCTCTACACTGTCCCCATCAAACACTCCCAGGACAGGGACAGCACGGGGTTAGATACAGAGTAAAACTCTCTCTACAATGTCCCCCATCAAACACTCCCAGTTACTCCCAAAACAGGGACAGTATGGGGTTAGATACAGGGTAAAGCTTCCTCTACACTGTCCCCATCAAACACTCCCAGGACAGGGACAGCATGGGGTTAGATACAGAGTAAAGCTCCCTCTACACTGACCCCATCAAACACTCCCAGGGCAGGTACAGCACAGGGTTATATACAGAGTAAAGCTCCCTCTACACTGACCCCATCAAACACTCCCAGGACAGGGACAGCACGGGGTTAGATACAGAATAAAGCTTCCTCTACACTGTTCCCCATCAAACACTCCCAGGACAGGGACAGCACGGGATTAGATACTGAGTAAAGTTCCCTCTACACTGTCCCCATCAAACACTCCCAGGACAGGGACAGCACAGGGTTAGATACAGAATAAAGCTTCCTCTACACTGTTCCCCATCACACACTCCCAGGGCAGGGACAGCACGCGATCAGTGTCACATCCACAGATCAGACTCTCGGCTCTGATACGGACACGTTGAATTCCCGTCTTTGTTAAAAAGCAGATGGATCCGGTGATCCTGACTCTGGCTGTAATCTCAGTGTTCAATCTGGAGAGGAATTCTGCGATGTGACACCCATGTACCATCGGGGAAATATCAAATGGAAAGACTAAAGCAAACGCGGCGATGGTGAGAGGCCGACAGCCCACCTACAGCCCACTTGGTGGGAGATTGCTTTCAGAATCCCCTCCCTGAGGGTTCAGCACATGGACTGCAGCGAGGGCAGCACACCCCTGGGAAACCTTCTCAAGGGGCAACTAGGGACGGGCAGTAAATGCTGGACCCAGCCAGCGATGACCACATCCCACACACAAAAACAAGTCCAATCTGGAACACTGCAAACTGGGAGTAGACAATGGGGTAAGAAAGGGATAGAAGGCCACGTTGCAGCTTAGAGTCATTGAGTGAGGCTCGCAGATCACAAAAAGGCCCATTGGCCCATCTAGTCTGTGCTGGTCTGAAACACAGCCTGAACTATTATCATCCCAGTTTCCATCACTTGGCCCATACCCTAGTACTCCATGACTTGCCAGCGCATCTCTAAATATTTCTGAAAGGTTTAAAGGATTTCTGCCCCTACAACTAGCCCGACAGGCACTGAGTTCCAGACTCCCACCACCCTCCAGATGAAAATTCCTCACTTCCCCTCTCAACCTCCCTGCCCCTTACCTTCATTCTATGTTCCCCAGTCATTAACCTTTCCATCAAGGGGAAAAATGAGTGAGTGTGTGTGCGTGTATACCTGTGTGTGTGTGTGTGTGTGTGTGCATGGGTGCGTGTGTGTGCGGGCATGTGTGAATGTATGTGTGAGTGTGCATGTATGTGTGTGTGAGTGAGATTGTGTGTGCCTGTGAGTGTGCGTGTGTTTATGCCCATGTATATGTGCATGCGTGTGTGTGTGAGTGCTTGTGTGAGTGTGCATGTATGTGTGCATGTGTATGTGTGTGTGTAATTGAGTAAGTGTGCGAGTGTGTGTGTATCTGAGTGTATGCGTGAGTGTGTGTATGTGTGCACATGTGTGTGTGTGTGTGTCTGTGTGTGCATGTATGCATGTGGCTGTGTGTCTGCATGTGTGATTGTGCATGTGTGTGTGTGTGCATGTGAGTGTGCGCGTGTGTGCTTGTGTGTGTGTACATATGTGTGCGTCCGTGCGTGATACACATGTATGTGCATGTGCATGTGAGACTGTGTGCGTGTGCATTGTGAGTGTGCATGCACATGTGAGTGTGCATGTGTGTGTGTGCATGAGTGAGATTGCATGTGAGTGTGCGTGTATTTGTGTGAATGTGTGAATGTTGTGAGTGTGAGAGTGCTGTGGGGGTGTGGTGGTTGTGGAGGGGGCGGGGAGGGGAAGGGGTAAGTGGCAGGCGGATGATGTATTCCAGTTCACTGCAGCTGACAGACTCACATTCAGCTGTTTCTACCTTCGCTCCACTGCTCGGGGTGGCTCAGTGGCTCAGTGGTTAGCACTGCTGCCTCCCAGAGCTAGGGACCTGGGTTCAATTCCAGCAAGTTACCTCTGGCTGCTCCAGTTTCCTCCCACAGACCAAAGGTATGCAGGTCAGGGTGGATTGGCCCTGCTAAATACCCGTAATGCCCAGGGGTGAGCAGGCTGGGTGGAGTGGCTGTGGGAAATGCAGGGATAGGAGGTCAGTTCTGGATGAGGTTACCTCTGGCTGCTCCAGTTTCCTCCCACAGACCAAAGGTATGCTGGTCAGGGTGGATTGGCCCTGCTAAATGCCCAGGGGTGATCAGGCTGGGTGAAGTGGCTGTGGGAAATGCAGGGATAGGAGGTCAGTTCTGGATGAGGTGTTCCTCAGAGTCTGTGCAAATCCAATGGAGGGATCCACACTGTAAGGGGTCAATGATTGGAATTCTCATCTTGTTTTTTATAAGCTCCCCTGAACCGTCACTCGCTCTGACCCAACTCACCAAGGTGCCAACCCCAGCTTGTCATTCCTTCCCCTCCCTCGCCCCTCTGTTCTCCCCGCCCCCCCGGCCGCTGGGCCCATCTCTGTCTCCTGCCCCACACTGATGCAAATCCCCAGCTGACTTACCCTCGCAGATTTCCGGTCTGACCCACATGGAGGGGCCTGACTCGTGTTGTGGGCAGCTATTAATAAAACTGACAGGCGCGGCTGGATGCAAAGATATTTCTCACTCCTTCCCCCCACTGCAGGGCGGGCCATTCATTCTTTCAGACATGAGGACAGCTGAGTGAGAGAGGAAGATCACAGGAAGGCCAGAGATTTACAACCGCCCCTTCTCCTCCTGCTATTCCTCCCCCCCCCCCTCACTCATCTCTTCTCTCCGCTCTGCACCTCCTGCACACAGTCAGGCTGCTGAGTGAATACCCGGCCCTGGATGAGCAAGACCCGCGTTCCGATTCAAGCTCTTAACCAGCTCCGCCCTGCTCCTTTCACGGGAATGTGGGCACAAGGCTGTGCTGCCCATCTGCAGCTGCCTTTCAACTGCGTCACTGGCTTGAGTCAAACAGGTTGCCGCGGCTCTGGGGTCACATGACCTGGTAAGGAGGGCAGATTCCCTTCTGGAAGGGGCATTTAGCACGTCAATGGCCGATCCGTGGAGCAGCGGTGACTAAGACTACCTTTCAATGCCAGCCTCTTCAGCCATTGAGGGTTAGTGACAGAAAGTGCGGTTCTGGGGAAGCACAGCCGGTCAGGCAGCAGCCGAGCAGCAGGAGAGTCAACCCCCTCCCCACTCCCTCCAATACCCCCCCGCCCACCACAGCACTCTCACACTCACAACATTCACATCAGGAATGGAGGTTAGTTACCAGCAATATGTGACATTATTGCGACTCCACCATTGACGTGCAAGGCTGAGCGAGACTGCTCTCGAACCTCAGGATCATATCGGATGTTAGATGGCTGTCTGAACCACCCACCCAGTGTCACACAGATGGACTGCTTCCACCTACGTGCCATCACCCAAATCCTCCTCCACCTAGTTTGTTACATGCTAAGTCAGGGTGGATTGGTCATGCTAAATACCCATAATGCCCAGGGGCGAGCAGGCTGGCTGGAATGGCTGTGGGAAATGCAGGGACAGGAGGTTGGTTCCGCTTGGGGTGTTCCTCAGAGAGTCCATGCAGACCCAGTGGAGGGGTCCACACTGTAGGGATCCACTGAACGGAATTCTCATCTTGCTTCATAAGCTGCCCTGAGCCATCACTCGCTCTGACCCAACCCTTGGGGACAACCCCACCTTGCCATCCATTCCCCACCCTCGCACTGATTGCCCCCACCCCAGCCCGTCTGTTCTTCCCTCCCCAGCCGCGGCTCAATCCATCCCCTCACTCATCGCCTTCTTCTGGGATTGTTCAGGTCTCCCGTGTGGGAACTGTGTCCGCAACTCTGCCAAGTGTAGGGGGTCTAGGCGGGATGCTCTTCAGAGGGCTGGTGCAGTCTTTATTTCAGGAACTCTATGACTGCCTTTTTAAAACTCTTGTGGGCTTTGCTTCACCCTCACCACCCCTCCCCCGTCCCCCCTGCCTTAATAACGTTTTCTGCACAGTGGGGAAACCGAGCCTGAGCGAGTATTCACACCTTCACAGAGGTCATTCAGCCCGTTGGGCCCTGTGCCTGTTGGACTTCTATCAGACCCGCTAATGGGTTCTAGATGGGTTGGGACTTACAGCGGCTGCAGCAAATAGGGAGTTCACTTCCGAAAGTTCTGCGGCAGCTTCTCCTGAGCACTGGGAGACGACCTCCCCAGAAAAGGTGGGAGGGGGGAAGGCAGGCATCCCGAAAAAAAAAATGGCAAAATACCCAAAGGGGGTAGACCAGGTAGCTACAGGTGAGGTGCTCCCCCTGACTGGGGAGTCTAGAACCAGGGGGCATCGTTTAAAAATAAGGGGGAGGGGGGAATGGTCTGAGATGAATCAGAGTTTCTTTAGAACATAAGACATAGAAAAGTACAGCACAGAACAGGCTGTTCATCCCACGATGTTGTGGCGAGGATTAATCCTAATGTAAAAGAAACTAACCTAACCTACGCACCCCTCAATTCACTGCTATCCATGTGTATGTCCAGCAGTCGCTAAAATGTCTCTGCTTCCACCATCACAGCTGGCAATGCATTCACAACTCTCTGCATAAAGAACCTACCTCTGACGTTCACTTTATACCTTTCTCCTAATACCTTAAAACTATGACCCCTCGTACCAGTCAATTCCCTGGATGCTGCCTGACCTGCTGTGCTGTTCCAGCAATAAAGTCTCTGCATAAAGAACCTACCTCTGACGTTCACTTTATACCTTTCTCCTAATACCTTAAAACTATGACCCCTCGTACCAGTCAATCCTGCCCTGGGGAAAGTCTCTGGCCATTGACTCTATCCATGCCTCTCATTATCTTGTATATCTCGATCAGGTCTCCTCTCTTCCTCCTTCTCTCCAGAGAGAAAGGTCTGAGCTTAGTCAACCTTTCTTCATAAGACAAGCCCTCCAGTCCAGGCAGCATCCTGGTAAACCTTCTTTGCACCCTCTGTATCTTTCTGGGTGACCAGAACTGGACACAATATTCCAAGTGCGGTCTCACCAGGGACTTGTAGAGCTGTAGCAAAACCTCACGGCTCTTAAACCATATGTTTCTTAACAACCCTAAAAAGTCACAAACTTTCACCGGGAACTTCCGGAATTTTCTACTGCTGGTGGTGGAGGGGGGGCTTTGAGTGTGTTTAAGGTAGCGGTTGGTAGATTTCTAAGTGCGCACGGTGTATGAGATGATGGGGGGAGGGGGCGGTGTGTGAGGTGAGTCCTCCCCTTGGCTTCTTACCCATCCCTGATTGTTTACTGGGCCATAGAGATGTACAGCACGGAAACAGACCCTTCGGCCCAACCCGTCCATGCCGACCAGATATCCCAACCCAATCTAGTCCCCTGTAGCTCAAACCCTCCAACCCTGGCAACATCCTTGTACCCTTCCAAGTTTATCAACATCTTTCCTATAGTAGGGAGACCTAAAGTTGCCCCTTAGGTCCCTTTTAAATCTTTTCCCTCTCACCTATGCCCTCTAGTTTTAGATGCCCCTACCCCAGAGAAAAGACCTTGCCTATTTATCCTATCTGTGCCCCTCATGACGTTATAAACCTCGATAAGGTCACCCCTCAGCTTCTGACGCTCCAAGGAAAGCAGCCCCAGCCTATTCAACCTCTCCCTGTAGTTCAAACCCTCTGACCCCAGCAACATTCTTGTCAATCGTTCCTGAACCCTTTCAAGTTTCGCAACATCCTTCCTCTTATTGAGAGCTGGCGATATGGCGTCGGCCATCTTGAATTCTCTCACTCAATCTGACCAGTTCCCCTCGGAACTTGCTGCATTATGTTACCTCGCATTGCCTCGGCACCTGCTGACAAGGCTGGTGCTGGTGTGGCCCGCCTGCAGAAGATCCGCAGCAAGCCTTGGATGCTTTTTCCTACCTCCTTGTCCCCTCACTCCTCCGCCATCGCTTCTGAAGCACCACTGATCTCAGCTCCTCTGGAGATCATCTTTCCTTACCGTCCCACCGTCCGCGTCCCTCAACTCCACTTCTCCCCAAAATCCGGTGAGTCAACAGGTGGGATAAGCCCATCGTTTCAGCTGTACCTGCCTGTTCAACATATCGGCAAATTAATTGATAGGATGTGGGTATCACCAGCGTTTATTGCCTGTCCCTAGTTGCCCCCTTGAGAAGGTGGTGGTGAGCTGCCTACTCTTACCGCTGCAGTCCACTTGCTGTGGGTGGCTGTTAGCGCGGGAGTCCTAACGACACTGAAGGAACAGCGATATATTTCCAAGACATCATGGCTGAGAGGGGAAGTTGCGGTTTATCGCTATCTTTGTCCTTCTCAAGACATGTAGAGTTTGCAGGCTTGGAAGGAGACTTAATGAATTTCAGCAGTGCATCTTGAAGATGGTATATACTGCTGCGACTGAATTGATGGATTTGATAGATCTGTTGCTTTGTCCCTGGATGGTGTCGGGCTTCTTGAGTGTTGCTGGAGCTGCCCCCCATCCAGGGCACGTGGGGAATATTCCATCACACTCCTTGCAGGCTTTGGGGCCTCAGGAAGTGAGTTACCTCACTGTACGATTCCTAGCCTCGGACTTATTTTTTTGTTTCAAAAATACACTTTATTCATAAAAACATTGCATTCATAATGTATTCATAAATACATTGTCCCTGAAGCAGTTCTGTTCTGTGCAGTGGCATATGGAGAAAACAAACAAACATTAGAATTAGACTCTATCCAACAAACAAACCCAAGGCACTTCTTTCTTAGACCAGACAATATTTACATACATTTGAGGCACCGGGAGGGTCCAATAACTGAACACCCCCCCATTTACCTTCAGCAGGAAGACCCCAGACAGTGGTCTTGCCCCACTGTGCCTTGGCGGCAGCTGCCCCAGGCTTTAGCATGACCCCCCCCCCCCCCCAGTACATAGTCCTGGACCTTGGAATGAGCCAGTCTGCAACACTCAGTCAGGGTCAACTCCTTGCTCTGGACAGGTCAAGAGGGCGTTGCTGAGTTGGGGGGCGGCTCTGGGATGAGGTTGGGGGGGGTGGGGGGAGATGAGGAAACTGGTGAAATCGATGTTGGAGGGTCCCGAGCCGGAAGGTGAGGCGTTCTTCCTCCAGGCGTCGGATGGCTAGGTTTTGGCGGAGGAGGACGCCCAGGACTTGCATGTCTTTAGCGGAGTGGGAGAGGGAGTTGAAGTGGTCGGCCACAGGGCGGTGGGGTTGTTTAGTGTGTGTGTGAGACCCAGAGATGGTCCCTGAAACATTCCACCAGTTTGCATCCTGTCTCGCCAGTGTATTCACACGAGAAAAAGACAATGTTGTCAAGGACAAGACTGAGATACAGGCTGCTAGATTAGATGGGATTGAGATGCAAAAGGAGGAGGTATTAGCAATTCTGCAAAGTGTGAAAATAGATAAATCCCCTGGGCCAGATGGGATTTATCCTAGGATTCTCTGGGAAGCCAGGGATGAGATTGCAGAGCCTTTGGCTTTGATCTTCATGTAGTCATTGTCTACAGGAATAGTGCCAGAAGACTGGAGGATAGCAAATGTCCCCTTGTTCAAGAAGGGGAGTAGACACAATCCTGGTAATTATAAAACAGTGAGCCTTACTTCGGTTGTTGGTAAAGTGTTGGAAAAGGTTATAAGAGATTGGATTTGTAACCATCTAGAGAGGAATAAGTTGATGAGGGATCAGTGAAGTGTTTGATAAGGTTCCCCATGGTAGGCTATTGCATGGGATTGAGAGTGATTTAGCGGTTTGGATCAAAAGCTGGCTAGCTGAAACAAGACAGAGGGTGGTGGTTGATGGGAAATGTTCATCCTGGAGTTTAGTTACTAGTGGTGAACCACAAGGAAACGTTTTGGGGCCATTGCTGCTTGTCATTTTTATAAATGACCTAGATGAGGGTATAGAAGGGTGGGTTAGTAAATTTGCGGATGAGTTGTGGATAGTGACGAAGGATGTTGTAGGTTACAGAGAGACATAGATAAGCTGCAGAGCTGGGCTGAGAGGTGGTAAATGGAGTTTAATGCAGACAAGTGTGAGGTGATTCACTTTGGTTGGAGTAACTGGAATGCAAAGTACTGGGCTAATGGTAAGATTCTTGGTAGTGTAGATGAGCAGAGAGATCTCGGTGTCCAGGTACACAGATCCTTGAAAGTTGCCACCCAGGTTGATAGGGTTGTTAAGAAGGCATAAAGTGTTTTAACTTTTATTACGAGAGGGATCGAGTTCTGGAACCATCAGGTTATGCTACAGCTGTACAAAACTCTGGTGCGGCTGCACTTGGAGTATTGCGCACAGTTTTGGTCACATTATAGGAAGGCTATGGGAGCTTAGGAAAGGGTTCAGAGGAGACTTACCAGGATGTTGCCTGGTCTTATGAGGAAAGGCTGAGGGAGTTTGGGCTGTTTTTGTTAGAGAGAAGAAGGTTGAGAGGTGACTTAATTGAGACGTATAAGATAATCAGAGGGTTAGATAGGGTGGACAGGGAGAGCCTTTTTCCTCGGATGGTGACGGCGAGCACGAGGGGACATAGCTTTAAATTGAGGGGTGATAGATATAGGACAGATATCAGAGGTAGGTTCTTTACTCAGAGAGTAGTAGGGGCGTGGAACGTACTGCCTGAAACAGTAGTAGACTCGCCAACTTTAAGGGCATTCAAATGGACATTGGATAGACATATGGATGAGAATGGACTAGTGTAGGATAGATGGGCTTCAGATTGGTACAGGTCAGCACAACATCGAGGGCCGAAGGGCCTGTACTGCGCTGGAATGTTCTGTGTTCCATGTTCTAGGAGACCACATCGAGAGCAACGCACACAGTAGATGAGATATTTGGAGGTGCAGGAAAATCTCTGCCGGATGTGGAAGGCCCCTTTGGGGCCTTGGATGGAGGTGAAGGGGGGAGGTGTGGATGCAGGTTTTACACCTCTTACAGTGGAAGGGGAAGGTGCCAGGGTGGGTTGTTGGGGGGCTTGGAGGGAATGGCCTCTGTGGAGTGCAGAGAGGCGTGGGGAGGGAAATACATCTGTGGTGGTGGGGTCTGACTGTAGGTGATGGAAATAGCAGAGGATAATGCACTGTATGCGGAGATTAATAGGGTGGGAGGTGAAGGAGGTGTAGTCCAGGTAGCTGTGGGAGTTGGTGGGTTTGAAATAGATGTCCGTGTTGAGTCGGTGGCCGGAAATGGAGGTCCAGGAAGGGGAGGGAGATGTCTGAGATGGTCCAGGTGAACTTGAGGGGGGAAAGTGTTGGTGCAGTTAATGAACGGTTCAAACTCCTCGCGGGAGCACAAGGTGGCGCCGATACAGTCATCAAAGTAGCAGAGGAAAAGGTGGGGAATGGTATAGCTGCAAGAGATGGACTGTTCCACGTACCCAATGAAGAGGCAGGCATAGCTGGGGCCCACGCGGGTACCCGTGGCTACCCCTTTGGTCTCGGGGAAGGACTGGAAGGAGAAGCTGTTGACGGTGAGGACCAGTTCAGCCAGGGGGGGATGAGGGTGTCGGTGGAAGGGTACTGGCTGGGTGAGTGGGAGAGGAAGAAATGGAGATCTTGAAGGCCTTTGCCATTGTGGGAAATAGACCGAACGGCCACTGGTGAAGGTGAGACGTGGCGGGCCGGGGAAACGAAAGTCATGGAGGAGGTGAAGGGTGTGGGTGGTGTCCCGAATGTACGGGGTGGAGGGTTCCTAGCCCAAGGGGGAACAGGACTGTGTCAAGACGTGAGGAAATAGGTTCGGCGAGGCAGGCGGACACAATAGGTTGACCGGGGCAGTGCTGGCTAAGAGGTAGAACTGCGGGGTTCCCGGACTATGAGGTTCGAAGCTGTGGCTGATCTTTTTGAGGACTCAGCTCCACTTACCCCGCCCACGAAACCTCATCCTTAATTCCTTTACTGTTCAAAAATTTACTTTTGCCTTAAAAACATCCAACGAGGCAACCTCTGGGTGATTTCTCAACTCCTCAGCTCAGTCCTAAATCTGCTCGCCCTTATTTTGAGACTATGCCTCCTCGTTTGAGTTTCACCCACCTCCCTGCTTCTACCTTATCTATTCCCTTCATCATTTTATATCCTTCTGTAAGATTCCTCCCTCATTGATCTAAATTCCAGTGAGCACAGTCTCAGACGACTCAATCCCTCCTCAAAGGCAACCCCCCTCAACTCCAGAATTAACCTGGTGAACCTCCTCTGCACCCTCTCCATCCTGTCTCAAGTAAGGAGACCAAAACTGGTCACTGTCAATTATTGGGGAAACCCGTCGGGGTTCAATAACATCCTTGAGGGAAGGAAACCTGTTTATACTTCTCTGGACCAGCAGTGGGGTTGACTCTTAACTTGCCCTCGGGACAATTAGGGACGGGCAATGAATGCTGCCCTAGCCACATTGAGTGAATGAAAACAAAAACTCTGCCTCACGCACTAAGAACCGCTTTAATGCCCGCATTCGGAGGAGTTTGCAAGGAAACAAAATCAGAGATAAGTTGCTCCTTTGGAGAGCCAGTGCAGATGTGATGGGCCAAATGGCCCCCTCCTGCGCTGTAACCATCCTGCGTTTACCTTTGTCGGGTGGTTAGAGGTATTTCGAAGGAGGGAATGTCTGATCTAATAACAGTGGCTGCGCTGCACTGGCTGTGAAGGACACTGGGTGCCCTGAGGTCCCTCTTAAACAATGCAAAACTGCCTCCGGGCAGCCAGAGGAACACAGTTCTCAAAAGATAGGGTCGAGAGTGAGGCGCTGGAAACGCACAGTAGGTCAGGCAGCATCCGAGGAGCAGGAGAGTCGGCGTTTCGGGCAAAAGCCCTTCATCAGAATTCCTGTGTCATCTTTCGTGATCTTTCGCTATAAATTCTGTGCCTTACGGATCCTGCCCCACTAGCTACCCAATGAAGGAGCAGCGCTCTGAAAGCTAGTGCTTCCAAGCAAACCTGCTGGGCCGTAACCTGGTGTTGTCCGAGTTTTGTCCTTAAAAACATTCAACGAGGGTTCTGAGTCTTCGGAAGGCCTTGCCACAGGGAGAGCTGTGGGGGCACACTTAAGGCTGAGACAGACAGATCCTAGACCAGTCGGGGAGTAAAGGGTGTTGGGGAAAGGAGACATGAGGAAAGTCTGATTGTGTTGGATGTTTGAGCAGGGCCCGAGAACTGGACAGTCTATTCCTATTCCTACATCAAATGCTTCTTATTGACCGTAAATTGAAAAGCCAGGTAATGCTGAGGTGTTCCTGAGGGATAACATGGCAGCAGTGGTTCAGGGCCACGGCTATCAGCAAACAGTAGCCATACCAAGGCGTCACGGAATGGTTTTAACACATGGGGAGGCCTTTCGGCCCATTGTGCCTGCCCCGGCTCTGTGGACGAGCACCCAGTGTCACTCCCCTACCTTCCCGCAATAACCCCTTGCACGTTTGGACTTTGCTGACGGATCCCTGGTCTGTTGGTGACCTTATAGAAGTTCATAAAATCATGAGAGGCATGGATAGGGTAAATAGGCAAGGTCTTTCCCCTGGGGTGGAGGAGTCCAGAACTAGAGGGTTTAAGTTGAGAGGGAAAAGGGGCATAAGGGGCAACTTTTTCACACAGAGGGTGGTGCATGTATGGAATGAGCTGCCAGAGGATGTGGTGGAGGCTGGTACAATCACAGCATTTAAAAGGCATCTGGATGGGGTATATGAATAGGAAGGGGTTAGAGGGATATGAACCAAATGCTGGCAAATGGGTTGGGATATCTGGTCATTTTGGGTGAATTGGATCGAAGGGTCTGTTTCCGTGCTGTACATCTCTATGATTGAAAAATAGGGAAAGGGGATAAATAAATGAAATTCTACAAAAGTGTACAATGCTTTCTGAACCCAATGTGTAAATAGCTCAATATGGGAACATTCTCTGGATGGGGGTTTGCTCGCTGAGCTGGAAGGTTCATTTCCAGACGTTTCGTGACCCTACTAGGTAACATCTACCACCCCCTGAGAAAAAGAACAGGAAGTGACCTCACCACAGGGAATGACGTCATCACAGGAAATGACGTCACCAACCCAAAGAAACCCAACCATATCAATGGAAAGCAGGAATCAACTGCAGTGCTTCGCCTGAGGCCCACTGAAGATGTTACAGAGTGTGGTGACGAAACGTCTGAAAACGAACCTTCCAGCTCAGCGAGCAAAACTACATTGAGAACCTCGACATGAGCTACAAATCTTCTCAAAACTCGCTGGGAATATTCTCTGTTGGTTGTCAGAATGAAGAGTGGGCCAGGGTGGTTAAACGAAGTAAATGTAGAGGGAGATCTTTCGACAATAGTGACTAAAGCATATTTCACTTGAAGATGGTGAGAGAGACGTAAGCATGTGTATTTTTTTAAAAAATTGGAGATTCGTAAATTGGAGAAAAGCCGAGCCAAGATGCTAATTTGTCCAACACAATCAGTGGCCAGCAATGGGAAGCATTTAAAATATTGTTGACCCGAACTTAGGAAAGATACAAAGTGAAAGAGCAAAATAGGTATGTGCGAGACTCCATGGAATAAGGGCTTACAGGAGCAACTGAGGAGTTAGGAAAGAGTAGATTAAAACAGGCTGACTGGCAGAATGAGAGACAGTCCAGACAGTTTCGGAGGGAAATCGAAAAGAAAACAATTAAAGAGAACTATGAAATGAAATCGTCAAGGAAGATAAACCAAAAGAGTTTTAAAGGCCTCATCATAAAACTGAAAGGCTGGGATGAGAATAAGACCAATTAGGAGACAGACGGGGTAATATAGCAAGCAATGATAAGAGTTACGACAGAAATATTAAATTCTCTGTGCCATTTCAGCATTACCCTTTTCTTAAATGGGAACGTAGGTTTGGATGTGAATTCTGAGAGATTTGCACAGGCTGTGTGGGATTGAACATGGCAATCGACATGCAATGTGAGTATGTGCGAAGTGATTTATTTTTAAAAAAGGACAGAAAGGCGGATAAATAGCTCAAAAAGTGAGAGGTTGGGAGGTTTTGATGCCCAGAGGGACCTGTGAATCCTTGTTCATGACTCACTAAAAGCTAGCACATAGGCACAGAGAGCAATTAGAGAGGAAAACAGCATTTTGGTCACCGTCACTAGGGATCTGTGCACAGCAGTAAAGACGCCTTGCTGCAGCAATTATACTGAACCAACAGGATATTATGTGCAGTTTTAGGCTCCTTACTGAAGGAAGGAGGTTCTTGCCATAAAGGGAGTTCAACGGGCTGGTCCCCAGAGGTGGCAGAATTGTCATTGCGTAGTTTGGAAGAATGAAAGGCGATCTGACCGAAACGTATTGAGACGCCCACAGGGCAGGGCAGGGTGGCATGTTGCCTCTGGCCGAAGAGTCTAGAACCAGGGCACGCAATCTCAGACCAACGGGCGAGCAACTTGGGGACTTGGGGGCGGAGGGGCGGATAGGGAGGACCTTCACTCAGAGCGATACGAGCCTTTGGAATTCCCAACTCCAGACAGCTGCGGAGACTCGATCAGATCCTGGTGATACTGGGGGACATGAGGAACGAGTAAGGTGTCAAAACATCAAAAGTAATTTCAGGTACATAATTCTCTGAATTTGGCTTCACATCTAGACAGGGCGGTCTAGGAAGCATTTAGCACCCTTCCCTGTGTCGCTCAGACCTTTTGAGTATGGGAGTTGGGACGCCAGGTTGAGGCTGTACAGGACGTTGGTGAGGCCCCCTTCTGGAATACTGTGTCCAGTTCGGGTCACCCTGTTACAGGAAGGATAATATTAAACTGGAGAGGGCTCAGGAGAGATCTCCCAGGATGTTGTTGGGAATGGAGTGCTGGAGTTACAAGGAGAGGCTGGATAGGCTGGGACCTTTTTCACTGGAAGGTTGAGAGGTGACCTTATGGAGGTTTATAAGATCATAAGGGACGTAGAATGGCAAGGGTGTTTTCCCAAGGCTGGGGGAGTCTCAAGACTAGAGGGCAATGTTTTAAGGTGAGAAGAGAAGGATTTTTAAAAAAAAAAACACGAAGGGCAATTTATGTTAGACAGAGGGTGGCTTGTGTGGAGAATGAACCTCCAGAGGAAGGCAGCTGTCTGTGTGGAGTCACCCCGTGTCTGCGTGGGCTTCCTCCCACAGTCCAAAGAATGTGAAGGTTAGGGTGGATTGGCCATGGGAAATTACCCATAATGCTCAGGGATGTGTAGGTTAGGTGCCTTAGTGAGCAGTAGATGTAGAGTGATGGGGAATGGGTGTGGGTGGAATACTCCTCAGAGCGTTGGTGTGGACTGGTTGGACCGAAGGGTCAGTTTCTGTGCTGTTGGGCTCAATGACTCTTTAATGTCGAGGTAGATAAACAGCTCCAATCAGTTTGTACAGCCGGTTAGGCTTATCCCTGCTCCTGTTACCTACATTACAATGATCCTGTTTTTTTTAACCGGGGCGATAATACAATTAGACCTGGGATTGATTTGAAATGTGCTCATTGAAATTAAAAGCATATCAACGATTATAAACAGAAAGTGGTGCACCAAATAAACTAATCAGGCTCAAAGCTTATAAAGCCCGAGACCAGATGGATTGTGTCCTCGTGCTTTGAAAAGAATCCAAAGCAGACAGTGTAGGCCCTCCTACAGATAGTCTGTCAGAAGAAAGAGACACAGTGCCAGAAGGCTGGCACTGAGCTGAAATAATTCCAGGTTTAAGAAGGGAGATAGGACGCGCTGAAGGAGCGAGACGCTGCTCAACCGAATGTTGATGAGTGACCAAATATTAGAATCCCCCCCGCTGTGGAGGGAGAGAACCGAAAATCGTCTGAAAATGAGGTGTACAGAAGCAGACAGTCTGCAGGGATTTCCGAAGGGGAAGGCTGGCTTCGAGGTGATTGAATTGTTTTTCTGATGAGGTAACACAGAGAGAGGAGATATTGGTAATACTGCTAATCCCAGTCTCGCTGAGACACAGCTGAGTCTTAAAGTGGTCTGCATTATCAAACCACCACAATGTCGGGGGACCAAACTAATGGAAGCCGACGCAGAAAGCTGGAAAAGCAGGAGCAGGCCATTCGGCCCTTCGAGCCTGCTCCACCATTCAATCGGATCGTGGCTGGTCGTGTAATATCAGCATCCCAGATCCCACAAGGCCCATGTCCAGCTCCCTCTTGAATATATCTCACAAACTGACCCCAACAGCTTCCTGTGGGAGAGAATTCTGCAGGTTCACGGCTCCCTGAGTGAAGGAATTCTTCCTCATCTCGGTCCTGAATGGCCTTCCCCCCCTTATTCTTAGACTGCGACCCCTAATTCTGGAACTTCCTAACATTGGGAAGATTCTTCCCTCACCCAGCCTGTCAGGATTTTCTTTGAGATGCCCCACTTTTTGGCAAATGAAGTTCAACGAATCTGAGGGAGTGCATGTTGATGGGAAGGAATCAGGAAGTCGCTTATTCGAAGGTGCGAGATCAGGCGGGACTGAGGAAGAAAGGCACTGAGGAGGACACCAGTCACTAAAGGTTGCACTGCAACTTAGCAAGGCCCTGAGAAACTAAACTCGAGGATCCCAACAGTGTGGGAGCAGGCCCTTCGACCCAACAGATCCACACCTACCCTCCGAAGAGTAACCCACCCAGACCCATTCCCCAACCCTATTACTCTACATTTACCTCTGGCTAATGCATCCCTGGTCACTATGGGACAATTTAGCATGGCCAATCCACCCTAACCTGCACGTCCCTGGGCACTATGGGACAATTTAGCATGGCCAATCCACCCTAACCTGCACATCCCTGGCACTATGGGACAATTTAGCATGGCCAATCCACCCTAACCTACACATCCCTGAACACTGTGGGACAATTTAGTGCGGCCGATCCACCCTAACCTCCACATCTTTGGACTGTGGGAGGAAACCCACGCAGACAGGGGGAGAATGCGCAAACTCCACCCAGACACAGTTGCCTGAGGTGGGAATCGAACCCGGGTCACTGGCACTGGGAGGCAGCAGTGCCAAACCGTGCCACCCTCTCGGCTTTACTTCTCCAAGAGGTAGAATTGAAAGATAGAGAGGCCATATTAAAGCTTGGGTAGATCACTGTCAGGGCACGACCTGCATGGTCTGCCTTACTATTACAAACAGATGAAGGTGAAGGGAAGATGTGTGAAGATGATACCAGGAATGGATGGGCATGAAGATCATGGAAGGACTGATAGATTGTGTCTTTATTCTTTCGGAAAGTAGGAGGCTGAGGGAACTCGCTAAAACTATGCCAGGTTTCGATAGAGTGGAAGGGAGCATAATTATAATCCATCATCATAGGACAGTCACCAAAAGAAATCCAATAGGGAATTCGGTCAAAATAGTTTTACCCAGAGAGTGGTGACAATGTTGGGTGCACAATGTTGGGTCAAGTAAAGATGGGAGGAAGTTTCGGCAGAGAGCAATTGGTAAGGTGGCTCTTCGTGGTTAGCGCTGCTGCCTCACAGCGCCAGGGGCCCCAGTTCAACACCACCCCCTGGGTTACTGTCTGTGTGGAGTTTGCACATTCTCCCCATGTCTGCGTGGGTTTCCACCCACAGTCTAAACATACATAGGTTAGGGTAAATTGGCCGCGCTAAATTGTCCCACAATGACCAGGGATGTGCAGGTTAGGGTGAATCGGCCATGCTAAACTGTCCCATAGTGACCAGGGATGTGCAGGTTAGGGTGGATCGGCCATGCTAAACTGTCCCATAGTGACCAGGGATGTGCAGGTTAGGGTGGATCGGCCATGCTAAACTGTCCCATAGTGTTCAGGGATGTGCAGGTTAGGGTGGATTGGCCATGCTAAATTGTCCCATAGTGACCAGGGATGTGCAGGTTAGGGTGGATTGGCCATGCTACATTGTCCCATAGTGACCAGGGATGTGTAGGTTAGGGTGGATCGGCCATGCTAAACTGTCCCATAGTGACCAGGGATGTGCAGGTTAGGGTGGATGGGCCGTGCTAAATTGTCCCATAGTGACCTGGGATGTGCAGGTTAGGGTGAATCGGCCATGCTAAATTGTCCCATAGTGCCCAGGGATGTGCAGGTTAGGGTGAATCGGCCGCGCTAAATTGTCCCATAGTGTTCAGGGATGTGCAGGTTAGGGTGGATTGGCCATGCTAAATTGTCCCATAGTGTTCAGGGATGTGCAGGTTAGGGTAAATCGGCCGCGCTAAATTGTCCCATAGTGTTCAGGGATGTGCAGGTTAGGGTGGATTGGCCATGCTAAATTGTCCCATAGTGCCCAGGGATGTGCAGGTTAGGGTAAATTGGCCGCGCTAAATTGTCCCACAGTGACCAGGGATGTGCAGGTTAGGGTGAATCGGCCATGCTAAATTGTCCCACAGTGACCAGGGATGTGTAGGTTAGGGTGGATCGGCCATGCTAAATTGTCCCATAATGACCAGGGATGTGCAGGTTAGGATGGATTGGCCATGCTAAATTGTCCCATAGTGCCCAGGGATGTGCAGGTTAGGGTGGATTGGCCATGCTAAAT
>NC_057746.1:20483564-20491597 GCF_004010195.1 Chiloscyllium plagiosum | reverse complement strand
TAGTGCCCAGGGATGTGCAGGTTAGTGTGGATTGGCCATGCTAAATTGTCCCATAGTGCCCAGGGATGTGCAGGTTAGGGTGGATTGGCCATGCTAAATTGTCCCATAGTGCCCAGGGATGTGCAGGTTAGGGTGGTTTGGACGTGGGGAAATGCAGGTTGGTTCTCGTTGGAACCCTCTCTGCAGGGGTGGTGCGGACTCAAGGGGGAGGTGACGGCTTAGCGTCATTATCACTGCACTATTAATCTTGATAATGTTTGAGGGAAACAGGTTCAAATCCTGATATGGTGGAAAATGAATCCAATTTTGAAAGAAAAAAGGTCTGGAATTACGTGTCTAATGATGAGCATGTATCCATTGTCAATTGTCGGAAAAAACCCTCCTGGTTCACTAATGTCCTGCCGAGGAGGAAGCTGCCCTCCTTACCTGGTCTGGCCCACATGAGTCCACACCCACAGCCATGTGGTTGACTCTTAACTGCCCCTCAGGGGCAATTAGGGATGGACAATATCCAGTGACACCCATGAGCAAATGTAAAAATTGGCCTCCTTCTGTATTGTACGGATTGGTTGCACTGATGGGTCTAGTTCTGTATCTCCTGTGCAAACGAGTGTATGTGCTGCTGTGCAAGATCCCGCAGAGAGGTAGGTGATTTGCGTTGCGTCAATGAGAAGGAAGGGCCAGCCTTTCAGCCTAACAGCGGTCTGCCCTTTCTTTGTGCCCTGGAGCAGGACTTGCGACCCCGTGGCGACCTCCTGAACTCCGCCCTAGCCATGGAGGCCGGGGCTGAAATCCAAGTCACCCACCCACCGCGGCTACTCGTCAGGGAGCACGGCAAGAAGCACTCAGATCCTCTGGGAGTTCAGCATGGTAATGAAGTAAGAGAAACAACTGCCAGCAAGATAACATGTTCTTTCAGCTCAGCCTGTTACCCACATCTAGCTCTCAGTGTTCATCTGCTCCCCCAGCTGTCACGCTCCAAGTTAAAATAAACCTCTTCCCAACGTTAATATGTTTTCCTCCCTCTTTTCGCGGGATTGTCGCTCCTAAATGGTTTGAAAGTCGGGCAACATTGGCTCCCTTACATAAAAGGGACCTATGTGCCAACTCCCCAATGCCAATCCTGATAGGATTGCCCTGGCGTGGGCAATTTGTAACCAAGCTGCTGCAAGAATCCCAGGCATTAGGTCATAGAGGTAATCGTTTTTTCTCAGACAAAACTGACAAAACTGTTCATTTCACTTCTGTCTATTAGCGATCACTGTTGACAGTGGTCAGTCGAGATGGTACCAAAGAAACACGTTGGGTTTCTGATTGGCCAAGAGGATAAGGACGCGCCCAGTGATTAATGGGGCAAGTAAGAGCACTCGAAGGTAGGGTCATGTATTAATTAATTCTTTCACAGACTACGTTACCCATTCGTAATTGATGGTTAAACTGTGTGCTGGGGCCATTTCGAGGATGACATTGTGGGTCTGGAGTCACGTGTAGGTCAAAGTCAGGCAATGATGGCAGATTTCCTTCTCTCGAGGGCATCAGTGGTGGTCACCATCACCAGCAATGAGTGAATTTGAGGACTGGTCTCCCAGTGAGACAAATGCAAGAAACCGAGTTTTGAGAAGATTTGTAGCACAGGTTGAGGTTCTGGATGTAGGTTTGCTCGCTGAGCAGAAAGGTTCATTTTCAGACGTTTCGTCAGCATACTGGGTAACGTCATCAGTGAGCCTCCGGATGAAGCACTGGTGGTGTGGCCTGCTTTCTATTCATATGTTTGAGTTTCCTAGGGTAAGTGATGTCATTTCCTGTGGTGACATCATTTCCTGTGGTGATGTCTTTCCTGTTCTTTCTCTCAGGGAGTGGTAAATGGGATCCAAGTTAATGTGTTTGTTGATAGAGTTCCGGCTGACTATGATCCATGAACATCAACTAGCCACAAAATGACATGACCCACTCTCACTAATATCCTTACACATGGATAAGGAAGGACACCACTTCAATTGGGACAACACATCCATCCTAGGACAAGCCAAACAAAGACATGCACAAGGATTCCTAGGAGCATGGCATTCCAACCGGAACTCTATCCACAAACACATTGACTTGGACCCGATTTACCACACCCTGAGAAAAAGAACAGGAAATAATATCACCCCAGGAAATGATGTCACCACAGGAAATGACATCACCATCCCAAGGAAACCTAAACACATAAATACAAAGCAGGTCATAACACCAGTGCTTCATTGGAGGCTTACTGATGATGTTACCTCGTATGGTGACGAAACGTCTGAAAACCAACCTTCCAGCTCAGTGGGCAAACCTACATCCAGCAAGAAACCGAACTATGATGCTGCATCCGTTGCTGGCTCATCCTCCTCAGCCCCCACCCCCCCCCCTCCCAGTGTATAGTGGCTGGGATAGTCCCACAAACCTGTCTGAACGCTATCCCCAGGGAATGTAACCTGCCTCCAATACTGCAGACAAAGTGCAGACATTTCTCAGAGTCACCGCCTGTTTCACTCCAAGAAGCATCATAATTGACCCTCTTTGCCTCAGTTCATTAACAGTGCGTAAGACCACAAGACACCGGAGAAGGAGTAAGCCATTCAGCCCATCAAGGCTGCTGTGCCATTCAAAGAGATCATGTCCGACCTGACAATCCTCAACTTCACTCTCCTGCCTTTTTTCACCGTAACCCTTGATTCCCTCGCTGATTACAAAATCTCTCTCTCTCAGCCTTGAACGCACTTCATGACACAGCCCTGCTAGCTCTCTGTGATAAAGAATTCCACAGATTCACTCCCGTCTGAGAGAGGAAATTCCTCCTCATCATCTCTGTCTTAAATGGGTGGCCCCTTATTGCCCTCTGTGCTAAATGCTACTACTGTGTGACAGTTACAATGCTCTTGGGGATTTCCCGAAGTCATTCCCTGTCTCATTACACATTACCAAATCCAAAGCTTGTCTCCCTGGTTGGACCAACAACACATTATCTAAGAAACTACCTTGACTACACTCGATGAATACTTCCTCATGGCATATCTTTGCCAATTTCACTTTCCCAATCTATGTGAAGATTAAAGTTACCCATGATTAGCACTATCTGCTGATTGATTCCCTATCCTACAGAACAGCTATTGTTAGCTGGCATGGCCTACAGATTTCCTCCCACCAGTGACCCCTTTCCCTAGTTACTTTGGACCTTCACCTGTTTGAATCCGCCATCATGCAATCAGAGATCATTTCCTGCTATCGCACTTCGAGTTTCAGGGTCATACAGCACGGAAACAGACCCTTCGGTCCAACCAGTCCATGCCGACCGTGTTCCCAAATCAAACCACTGAACAATCTTGGTTATCCGAACATGGATTTTCCGACTTTCAGGATTATCCAAACAAGATCGCGAGGTCCCGTAAATGCTTCCTTTGTTTACGATCTGAACAAAGTGCTTCCCGCTCGTCTTTTTTGGATAATCAAGGTTGCTCTGTCGTTCCACCTGCCTGCTCCTGGCCTGTATCTATCTGAACCTTTGCTATCCATGAACGTATCCAAATGTCTTTTAACTGTTGTAACTCTACCTGCACTCACGACGTCCTCTGGCAGTTTCTTCCACACATGAACCACTTTGTGAAAAAAAAGTTGCCCCTCATGTCTTTTATAAATCTTTCTTCTCCCACATTAAAAAATATGTCCATTAGTTTTGAACTCCCCCATCCAAGGGAAAAGACTTTTGCCATTTATCTTACCTACGCCCCTCATGATTTAACAAAACTCAAACCCCTTAAAACATTGCCCTCTGGTCTTGAGATCCCCCAGTTTTGGGAAAAGACCCTTATGATTTTATAAACCTCGATAAGGTCACCTCTCAACCTTCCAGTGAAAAAGATCCCAGCCTATCCAGCCTCTCCTTTTAACTCAAACTCTCCAATCCCAGCAACATCCTGGTAAATCCCTTCTGAGCCCCCTCCAGCTTAATAATATCTTTCCTGTAACAGGGAGACCAGAACTGGGCACAGTATTCCAGAAGAGGCCTCACCAATGTCCTGTACAACATCAACATGGCATCCCAACTCCTATACTCAATGGTCTGAGCAATGAGGGCAAGCGTGCTAAGCAACTTCTTAACCACATTGTCTACTTGTGACGCAAATTTCAAAGAATTCTGTACCTGAGCCTCTAGGTCCCTCTGTTCCACAACACCACACTTTTCCATCTTGGACCAACAAAGCTACCCCACCTCCTCTCCTTTCTGCCAGTCCTTTCGAAAAGTCACAACTGAAAATTAATTTCCAATTTCAATCACCTTGTAACCACGTCTCGGAAATGGCTATAAGATCTTGCACATTAACCACTGTCTGGGCCATTAATTCATTTATTTTTTTTCTGAATGCTGCTTGCATTTAAGTAAAGAACCATTAATTTTGCTTTTTTACGAAGTTTCCCCCTTTGACCCCATTTGTTCCTATCCCACTCTGGGTAACGTTATCCAAATCAACTGAACTGCGAGGCCATCACATTGTTTTTCTGCTGAGCCCTCTGCACCTCGAATTATTTTAAAGCCTTCTGCAGAACCCCAGTTGTTCAATTTACCTGAATACCGGTCCCAGCTGGTTTCGGGTGAAGCACATTCAAGTTGAACAGCTCCCTTCTACCCAGCCAGTGTCCCACGAACTGAAACCCAGTCCACCCACACCAAATCACCCGTTTAACTCCTCGACTTTACCGATCCTGAGCTAATTTGCCCGCGGCTCAGAAAGTAATCAAAGAACGAAAGAGGGGTACAGCACAGGGACATGGCCTTTCCCTCCAGGCCTGTGCTGAACATCATGCCCTAACTGAACTCCAACACAAACCATCTGCCCTTATTTGGCCTGTACCCCTCTACTCCCTCCCTGTTCAGGTAACCATCCAGATTCCTCCTAAATGTGCCTGCTTCCACCACCTCTTCTGGCAGCGTGTTCCAGGCTCCTACCACTCTCTGCGTGAAAACCTTCCCTCGCACATCTCCTGGAAACTTTCCCCCTCTCACTGAACCTGTGGCCCCCTTGTAATTGAAACTTCAACCCCTGTCTCCACCTCTCGTGATTGTGGAGCCATTTATCAGGTCTCCTCCCAGCCTCCAACTTTCCAGTGAAAACCATCCTGGCCTATTTAACCTCTCCTCACAGCCGATGCCCTGGAGAGCAGGCAACATCCTGGTGAACCTTTTCTGCTCGCTCTCTCTCTTTCTCCAAAGCTTCCGATGTCCGTGTGGCGACCAAAACTGCACACAATACTCTGAACGCGGCCTAACAAGCAGCAACATGGTTTGCTAACTTTTGTACTCCATGCCCTGGCCAATGAAGGCAAGCGTTCCATAATCACCTTGACCACACGTGTTGCCCTTTTAGGGAACTGTGGGCCCGAACGCTTAGACCCGGCTGTATGTTAGTGTTCCTGGGGGTTTCTGCCATTTACAGTCTAATTCACACCCAAATGGGATCCTCCAAAATGCCTCATCTCGCATTTGTCTGGAGATTATTACCTCAGAGGTTTGCTGAAAGACTTTGGACGTTTGGGAGCTGAACTGAAGAAAAAAAAAACAGTTGAGGTACCCAATCCTTTACCCGAAATAGTTTTCGTGGAGTGGGGAGCGTTATTTTGGCGTGTGAACTGGTGAGCTGACTCCACCCGCACTCGACCGCACCCCCACCGTCACTCAGGTGTGGCCCAGCACCAGCAGGCGTGCATGGTGTCTCAGCCCTGGTACTGCTCACACTCAGGTCTGCTGCTCGGTAAGACTTTCTTTATTTCACTGTGAAGACGGCATTTATTCCGAAATCCGAAAAACTCCGAATTCCAAACAACGACTGCCCCGCACCCCCTCCCCCAACGATTTCGGGTGAAGGATTGCTTACCTGTACGTTCCAATCCTATCAACATTAACAGCACCATAAAGAAAGCACCCTTTTTTAGTTTAGCGCTTTTGAACCGAAATGAGGAAGAAATGTTTTGACATCGGGAGACTTGCGAGGATGGTTACATGGTTTGAAAGGTTTCTGCCTGTTGCTTGCCCTGTTTGTGTCGACACTGGTCCCAGCAATGTGCGGACAACCTGGCATCGAGATTATTACAAGGTGAAGCAGATAGGTTTGTGGACCAGGGACTAGTTATCAATCCCAATAACCTGTCTGCCAACAAGCGGGGGAGGGAGGTGATGGCCGAGTGGTATTATTGCTAAACTGTTAATCTAGAGACCCAGGTGATGTTCCGGGGATCTGGGTTCGAATCCCACCACAGCAGAAATTGAAATCAATACAAGTCTGGAATTAATTGTCTAATGATGACCAGGAACCAATTGATTGGGGGAAAAAACCCATCTGGGTCACTAATCCCGTTCAGGGAGAGAAATGGCCACCCTTACCTGGTCCGGCCTACATGTGACTCCAGACCCACAGCAATGAGGTTAACTCTTAAGTGCCCTCTGGGGTAATTAGGGATGGGCAATAACTGCAGGCTTGGCCAGCGATGCCCTCATGCGGTGTGCATGGTTACAGGGGTTGGTTGAATATGACAGGGAGAGAGGGAAGCTGGCAGATCTGCAGTAACTCTTCCTCAGTTCGCTGCGGTTAGGCACTTTAAACCAGATGAAAGCCAGCATCCCCTTCCTTCAGCAGACACTGTAAGCTATGTCTTTGATTTGGGCAAGTCAGGGACATTCCTCAGTAAGCCTGCTATGCCTGCAGTCCAGATTGACTGCACTTGAGAGCGTATGAGTGCTAACTCCTGCTTCTTTTTATCCTTTGACAAATGGATGAAAAGTTATTAAAACACACACAATGCCATCTTTCAGCTCTCCTCCTACAAAGCCAGAAACACTTTATCGAGCAAGAGGCTCACTGTGGCTAGAATGTATCTATTGGGCATTAAGAAGCAGACTGGTTCTCTAACTGCCTATCCCCTCAATCTCTGCACTTGCCTCAAGGACTCAGTCCCCAAGCTGTCACCAGCTCAAACACCTGGCCCATTGGCCACACTGCTGCCACATAGGAAACACAGAAGGCAACTGGCAAACGACAGTACTGATAACAGACAGATGTGTGTGTGTGTGCCTGTGTGTGTGTGTTTGTGTGTCTGTGTGTGTTTGTGTGTGTGCCTGTGTGTGTGTCTGTGTGTGTGTTTGTGTCTGTGTGTGTGTGTCTGTGTGTGTGTGAGTGTGTGTGTGAGAGAGAGAGTTTGAGAGTGCAGACTCTGCCTTTGTCTGATGTACCTTCCAGTGTGCAGGAACAATATTAAAAGGAGACGTGACTGCAGATGGGGGAGAGATTGTACATAGTGAGGCAGAAGGAGGATGTTCAAGGGAAAACATATCTTACTGCAGATATGGGGAGGGGATGTTGGGGGTAAATATCTTACTGCAGATATGGGGAGGGGTGTTGGGGGTAAATATCTTACTGCAGATATGGGGAGGGGCGTTGAGGGGTAAATACGTTACAGTAAATATGGGGAGAGGATGTTGAGGGATAAATATCGTAGATATGGGGAGGGGGTGTTGAGGGGTAAATACCTTACAGTAGAGAAAGGGGGAGTTGTGGGAAAAATATCTTACAGCAGATAATGACACCAATTCTTCCCCTGAGGTTGCTGGGTGGGGGTTTATTTCCATTAACTGCATTCTTGTAAGTGCCTAACAGGAATGTTTTGCGTGTAGCTGTGTCTCTTTGATTGCACGGCTGTCTGTATGTGACTGCTATGTAGCGTGTTTGTCCCTACACCAATGTTAGTGTTAATCTGGCTTTGTCTCTGTGCTTCTGCGTTGGTGTCTCCCTCTATCTGTCTGCCTCAGCATGTCTCTCTCAGTCATTCTATCCGCATTTCCTTGGATTTCAAATATTAATAATTTGCCTGAGTACACCCCCTCCTCTCCGCACACCACCAGCCCCTGTGATGTCCGTCTATTTCTGTGTCCCACCTCATGCCTGCAGACCCCTCTCTAGGTTTCTGCCCATGTCTTTCCCTCTGTCAGCAACTTGCATTTGTACATGGAAACATCC
>NC_057746.1:20479858-20483159 GCF_004010195.1 Chiloscyllium plagiosum | reverse complement strand
GTTGAGGGGTAAATACGTTACAGTAAATATGGGGAGAGGATGTTGAGGGATAAATATCGTAGATATGGGGAGGGGGTGTTGAGGGGTAAATACCTTTCAGTAGAGAAAGGGGGAGTTGTGGGAAAAATATCTTACAGCAGATAATGAGATGAGTGTTTGAGGGAAAAATACCTTCCAGCAGATAGGTGGGGATAAGAGTTGAGGGGAAAATATCTTACCAGTAGACCAGGGGATGGAATAAAGAGGAGGGCAATAAAGCACATTGCACTTGTATGGGTTAGACACCAATTCTTCCCCTGAGGTTGCTGGGTGGGGGTTTATTTCCATTAACTGCATTCTTGTAAGTGCCTAACAGGAATGTTTTGCGTGTAGCTGTGTCTCTTTGATTGCACGGCTGTCTGTATGTGACTGCTATGTAGCGTGTTTGTCCCTACACCAATGTTAGTGTTAATCTGGCTTTGTCTCTGTGCTTCTGCGTTGGTGTCTCCCTCTATCTGTCTGCCTCAGCATGTCTCTCTCAGTCATTCTATCCGCATTTCCTTGGATTTCAAATATTAATAATTTGCCTGAGTACACCCCCTCCTCTCCGCACACCCCCAGCCCCTGTGATGTCCGTCTATTTCTGTGTCCCACCTCATGCCTGCAGACCCCTCTCTAGGTTTCTGCCCATGTCTTTCCCTCTGTCAGCAACTTGCATTTGTACATGGAAACATCCGCAGGCACTTGTCAGAACAATAACTCGAGAGACAGATGAAGAACAATTGGAGAGAGTCTCAGCCATGACTGCAGGCTCAGACTGAGACATTGGAAGAATGGTCAACACTTCAAAGGCATCTGGTTGGGTACGTGAATAGGAAGGGCTCAGAGAGATACGGGCCACGTGCTGGCAGGTGGGACTAGATTGGGTTGGGATATCTGGTCGGCATGGACAGGTTGGACCGAAGGGTCTGTTTCCGTGCTGTACATCTCTATGACTCTATTTTATACCTCAGTTTCACTGCGTGCGTTTCTATTTGGCTACATCTTGGATCGTCTCTGTATTTTTCAGGTTACATCTTCTGACATTCCCACCTGTCTCCCTTCAAATTTTATACCTCAGTTTCACTGCGTGCGTTTCTATTTGGCTACATCTTGGATCGTCTGTATTTTTCAGGTTACATCTTCTGACATTCCCACCTGTCTCCCTCCAACCTGTAGGTGCCTGACTTTCAGCCCTTCAACTTTCGTGGCTGCACCCTCTGTCATCTCAGCCCTAAACTCTGGATTGCTGTTCCCCAATCTCGTTAGCTCTCTCTCCCTCCTCCTTCCAGATATTGCTTCTGACCTGTCCCTTTGCTCAGGTTTTGGCCCTGACATGTGGGTGCTCAGATTTCCATTGATGGTCGCTCCTGTGAATTACTCTGAAGAGGCTTCCCGGTGTTAAGTTACCAGGTAAATGCAGTTGTCTGCAATGCAGATTTGGTTTGTTATCTCTTTATTGTACGTATGAGGGACCGACTTTTCAAAGTGTATTTCCTCATTCTGGACAAACCATTTCAAAACGTTTGTTCGATCGCCTTATTCTTCGATAGGAACACGTTAGCGACAGCTCAGGATAATGACAGCAACTCGTTGGGGTCCCCAGCTTCATGTCACTGACGTCAGCTGACATCAGCTTGAAACGAATTTCACGAAGATATTCCCAGGAATTGTTTCTTTTCGATTCTCATTTCCTCTTATTAGGATCGGAGAGAGTCGAATCTCAGCAAATTCATCAACTGAAGGTCTCAGAATTAGATTAGGTCCTATTGACTGGGGCCGATCAGGGACTAACCTCATTTTGAGACTATTGATCGATGAGAGATGGGTTCAATCTCACACGAAGCCCATCGACTGGGGACTGACTGGGACAAATTTCACATCGAGTCCAATAACTGAGTACTGATGGGAGATCATTTCACGTCAAGCTCATTAACTGGGGGCTGATAGGGCCTGACCCCCAACCCGATCCTGTGAATTACTCCTGTGTTAGGTCACTACATAAATTAAGGTTGTATATCTATGGAGTCCCCTGTAGAGTGGTCAAGGTTTCCTCACTGAATGTTCTTAAAGCTGAGATAGATCAATTTTTGAACAGTAAAGGAACTAAGGGTTATGGTGAGTGGGCGGGTTAGTGGAGCGGAGTCCACGAAAAGGTCAGCCATGACCTTATTAAATGGCAGAGCAGGCTCGACGGGGGCCAGACGGCCTAGTCCTGCTCTGAGTTCTTACGATACAGGCCCTCAGCCCAGTCTACTGGAGACTGATGGGGGTTAATCTCACATGGAGCCCATCGACTGAAACTAACCCATGCTCCCAAACTTTAGGCATCGCATGCGGGGGAGGGTACGGGGAGGACTTCCTTGTGGCTCTGCACCAGAACCTGTCGGCCATTAACAGGACCAGGCAGCAGGCAGGTGGAGGGGTGTCATGGCTGCCAAATATCTGCCCCACCCCCTTCCACAGCAATGTTTGCGCCTGGCTATCTTTGAAGAGGGAGCACAGTATACACCCGTAGTCTCAGTGCTGTCAGAGAGAGAGAGGTGGGGAGAGTGCTTTACCTTCCCTTCCAATTCCATTTTGATTTAGCCCTTTCCCCCCTCTCCCTCACTTCTGATGGTCTGCACTGGCCTTAATGTCATGAGTGTGGTGCTGGAAAAGCACAGCAGATCAGGCAGCATCCGAGGAGCAGGAGAAACCACGGTTTGGGCAATGCCTTTATGGGGACTGACAGGGGAGTGTTGCGTCCTGCACCCTTCAACAGGGGCTAATTTCAGATTGAACCCATTGATTGAGGACTGATGGGGGCTTGGCTCATCCTGTATACACTGACTGGTGGCCCAACCTCTCACAGAGTCCATCAACTGAGGATGGACTCATACAGTCATAGAGATGTACAACACGGAAACAGACCCTTCGGTCCAACCCGTCCGTGCCGACCAGATATCCTATCCTAACCTAATCCCATCTGCCAGCATTTGGCCATATCCCTCTAAACCCTTCCTATTCATATACCCATCCAGATGCCTCTTAAATGTTGCAAATCTACCAGCCTCCACCACATCCTCTGGCAGCTCATTCCATAGACGTACCACCATCTGTGTGGAAAAATTGCCCCTTGCATCCCTTTTAAATCTTTCCCCTCTCATCTTAAACCTTTGCCCACTTTGGACTCCCCCACCCTGGAGAAAAGGCCTTGCCTATTTATCCTATCCATGACCCTTACAATTTTGTAAACCTCTATAAGGTCACCTCTCAGCCTCCGACGCTCCAGGGAAAACAG
>NC_057746.1:20474169-20479675 GCF_004010195.1 Chiloscyllium plagiosum | reverse complement strand
ATCTTTTCTGAACCCTTTCAAGTTTCACAACATCTTTCCCATAGGAAAGAGACCAGAATTGCACGCAACATTCCAACAGTGGCCTAACCAATGTCCTGTACAGCCGCAACATGACCTCCCAACTCCTGTACTCAATACTCTGACCAATAAAGGAAAGCATACCAAATGCTGCCTTCATATTCCTAGCTACCTGTGACTCCACTTTCAAGGAGTTATGAACCTGCAATCCAAGGTCTCTTTGTTCAGCAACACTCTCACATCCCAAGACTGGGGACCGAATGGGTTTGATCTCATTCGGAACGTCTCTGTTGGATGGATGAGCTGGACCACAGCCTCGATTCTGGACGGAGAAGGACAGTGAGCCTGAATAAAGGTAAAATACTGCAGATGCTGGAAATGTGAAATTTAAACGGAAAATGCTGGAGAAGCTCAGCAGGCCTGGCAAGGATGGTATTAAACTGGGAAAGATTTACAATACGTTGCCAGGACTCAAGGGTCTGAGTTAGAGGGAGAGATTGGACAAGCTAGGATTCTTTTCTTTAGAGCGTAGGAGACTGAGGGGGGGAATCTTGAAGTATATAAGATCATCAGAGGCATGGATAGGGTGAATGCATTCAGTCTTTTCCCCAGGGTCGGGGAACCGAGGGCATCAGCTTAAGGTTAGAGGGGAAAGAATAAAATGGAAGTTTTTGTTTTACACAGAGGGTGGTACACATATGGAAGGGACTGCCAGCGGAAGTGATTGAGACGGGCACATTAACAACATCTAAAAGGCATTCGGACAAATACATGGGTAGGGAAGGAAGGATATAGGTTAAGTGCGGGGAAATGGGGTTAGTGCGGATGGACATTTTGGTCAGAGTGGGCCAGATTGGGCTGAGGAGCTGTCTTCATGCTGTAGGACTGGCTGAGAAACTCAGCAGGTCTGCAGGCAGCAGTGAAGGCAGAAACATGGTCAATGCTTTGACTCCAATGTCTTATTGGTTTCTCCATCAGCAAATTAGATCCTCTTTTCTCCTTTTCATTGCATTCATTCCCATCTCATTCCTCGCCCCTCCACAGTCGGTGGCACAAACCCCACCATTCCTGAGCCCCGAAGAGTCAAAGCTAACTCCAAACGCAATCTCAGCTTCAGAAAGCCGTCAAATTAACAGGAGCTTGTCAAGAGTACAAGAACCCGGGGAGACTTTAAGCTGTGCACATGACGGAAAGAAAAATCACCCAGGACGAGGATTTCATAGAACGCTCTCAGGATACTTTCTTGGCACAACGTGTTTCACAGACAACCAGAGAGTAGGCGATACCAGACCGAGCATTGTGCGCTGAGATAAGACTAATTAACCCCTTCAGTAGAGGCACCACGAGGGAGCAGTGACCATAATCAGGGTACGTCCATCCAGTTTGAAGGAGAGAGGCTGGGTGCAAGTCCAACACAGTCAACTGAAAGAAGGACAATCACGAGATAATGAAGGCAGAGCAAATAACATTGATGAATTAGGTGAAGGAAAAAGTCAATAGAAACAAAGATGCTGGCACTTGAGGGAGATTACAGAAAACAGTCAGACAGCTTCCCACCCAGTCCCAGAGGGAGGTGGGGGTGGGGGGAAGGACAGTGTCTGACCTACTGCCCCACCCAGTCCCAGAGGGAGGTGGGGGAAAGGACAGTGTCTGACCCACTGTCCCACCCAGTCCCAGAGGGAGGGGGGAAAGGACAGTGTCTGACCCACTGTCCCACCCAGTCCCAGAGGGAGGGGGGGGAAAGGACAGTGTCTGACCCACTGTCCCACCCAGTCCCAGAGGGAGGGGGGGAAAGGGCAGTGTCTGACCCACTGTCCCACCCAGTCCCAGAGGGAGGGGGGAAAGGGCAGTGTCTGACCCACTGTCCCACCCAGTCCCAGAGGGAGGGGGGAAAGGGCAGTGTCTGACCCAGTGTCCCACCCAGTCCCAGGGGAGGGGGAGAAAGGACAGTGTCTGACCCAGTGTCCCACCCAGTCCCAGAGGGAGAGGGGGGAAAGGGCAGTGTCTGACCCAGTGTCCCACCCAGTCCCAGAGGGAGAGGGGGAGAGTGGGAAAGGACAGTGTCTGACGATATGACCCACCCAGTATCTCTCCAGCGAGCAGCAGTTACAGAATACCTGGTTGGGTGGGTTGTCCTCTGAGGAAAGATTGAAGCAGCACTCGAGTTTTGAAGGTGATTTACTGAAACATGTCCGATCCTGATGGGTGTTGTCCAGGCGGATGGGGAGAGGATGTTTCGTTCTGCGGATGAACCTGGAACTGGGAGGGGCACTGTGAAAACTAAAGGGTTGCCCATTTAAGACAGGAATGGATCTTCTTTCAGTATCCCTGCAGTGTGGAAGCAGGCCGTTCGGTCCATCGAGTGCACACTGACACCCGTCCCCCGCTGAAAAGCATCCCACCTGGACCCACCCTATCCCTGTCGCCCGGAATTCCCTGTGGCTTAACCCAGCCAGCCTGCACAGCCCTGTGGGGGAGATTTAGCACGGCCAACCAACCCTAACCTGCACATTGTTCGGACTGTGGGAGGAAACCGGAGCAAACCCACGCAGACGCGGGGAGGACGTCCATGTGGAGATTGCACAGTCGCCCCTGGCTGGAATCGAACCCAGGTCCCTGGCACCGAGAGGCACCAGCGCTAACCACTAAGCCATGTGCCAATTTCTCTCTCCGTCCCGAGCTCTGGAACTCTCCTCCTGAAAAGGCGGAGGTAGAGTGGTTGAACACTGTCAAATGTGTTTAGCAAGCTACGGCGATCGGGGAAATAAGATCACCGGGGGGGGGGGGGTGGGGGAACGGGTCTAACGGTCTACCCAACTCCTAACACACGTTCTACGGCGATCGAGGAAGCGATATCAAGGCAGACAAAGTCACCCAGTTTTATTTTGGAGTCCGCATTATCACACGCGCACACAGACAGATGCGTACAGATATAAAAACAAGTCTATAATAAATACGACTGAGGTACATTGGCACGCCCGCAGTCATTTGACCCGCCTCTCCGAGCGGCAGGTCCATCGTGCGGGCAGCGCCAGCCCGGTGTGGCACCAGAAACTGGCAGCAGGAGAAAGCAAGGGCTGGTTCGACCATCTTCAACTCAAATCCAAACTGTTCTCCCCACCCCCCGCCCCCCGGTTGGCCACTGGATTGTCCCATTGATGTCGCCACCTCACACGCTTCCCCCACCTCACCCCAGTCGGTCAGGGAGGTGTGTGAGGGGGTGAGGGTTGAGGGGGTGGGCAGGGTGCCCGGAGGTTCAAGGTGAAGAACCAGTCCCATCTCTCGTGCCCCTCTCTCTCTTGCCCCAGTGCTGCCCAGCTTGACTGAGGTCAAACGGGAAGGGGGGTGGGGTGCAATAGTCACCACGCCCTCCCTCCCCCCAACCCCCACAGGAAGGGCCGCAGGGCGGAGACAGAGGTGGGAGGCATGGGCTAACCCACCCATACGGGGTGAGGGAGCTCCAGTTGATTTACTGGGTTGGGTGGGTGGGGGGGGCGTGGTGTACCGGCTGGGGGAGGGGTTGGTTCATCCCTGGGTAGATACAGGAGGGGGACGCCCTCGCTGGTGTATCTCGGGGACAGTGAAGGAGGGTAGATACTGAGTGGGGAAGGGGAGTCACCCTGGCTGAGTTATCCAGGCAGAGGTATGGAATTGGTGGGGCTGGAATTTCCAGGCCACACTCGCTCCCCTTCCCGGGTCCAGGTGCCAGGCACACTCCCTGAGGGGGGGGGGGGGGGCAGGGAGAAAGGACAGTGTCTGACCCACTGTCCCACCCAGTCCCAGAGGGAGAGGGAGCAGGACAGTGTCTGACCCACTGTCCCATCCAGTCCCAGAGGGAGGGGTGAGGGGAAAAAGGACAGTGTCTGACCCACTATCCCACCCAGTCCCAGTGGGGGGGGGGGAAGGACAGTGTCTGACCCACTGTCCCACCCAGTCCCAGAGGGAGGGGGGTGGGGGGGAAGGACAGTGTCTGACCCACTGGATACTAAAGAGCTGGAGTTACTGGAGGCAATATTTTACCGAGACCCTCTGCCCACCATGAACTCAGTGGGGACTAAATTACTCCCTAACTGTGCAAAGTACAATGTTTATTCAGCAGTCTATGGATAGCTCACTGGCTAATGATATATGCAGTAGTACCTTTCCTTTCCTCAGCAGAGCGTGGATCAGTCCCTAACTGGACAGACCACGTGTTTATTCTGCGAGGGGCGAGGGGCCCTCACTTTGCGAACGCTCAGACCTCCCGGTTTGCCCCAAGTGGACCAGGGCTGTTGGCAGCGATCCTGCAGGCTGGGAGAGGAGGGTGGTGAACCCACTAGGACACGCTGCCTGCTGACTGGGACGGGAATGGCCCACCAAGAGGACGCAGAGGACAGTGTCGGTGCTTATCCCCAACAGGACAACTAACCGTCATCCCCTGTAACCCCCTGGAGAGTTCCTCGCCGTTTACGTTGGGGGTGATGGGGTGGTGGTCGCGGGGAGGGGCCAGGCCAGCAGTGAACCCCGTCTACACCCCCACCACCCCAGCAACCCACCCCGCGTCCACCCCAACCCCCCCCCCCCACCCCCAGCGTGGGTAGGGTCCCCAAGCCCACGATGCCAACCTTCGCCTTTTAGATTGTACCTGGGTGGGGGTGGCGTCCCGTGTCTATGATACAGAGCTGAGTACCTTTGGTGGGGGGGTGTGGGGGAGGAGGGACTGAGTGGTGGGGATAGCAGAGTCGAGCTGGGATGTGCGGGGGTGGGGGGGGGAGGGATAGATTCCCCCACTATCCCCCTCCACCCCCACTCATCTCCCCACTCTGACCAAGATGGGGCCAGTATCTACAAAGGCCTAATAAAGAATTGTACGATGGAGCCTCCACATTCCCACTTCCACCCATCTCCTCGCCCCATGGGTGGGGAGGGGGGTTCCCCCTGAGGCAGGCCTCTCTCTCTCTCTCTCCCCTCCACACCCCTACAGGCTGATGCTGCGGTGGTGCTTGAAGGGGAAGGAGCCCCTGCGTGGCCTCCCGGCCTCCAGGCTCACGTCGTCACTGTCCAGGCTCAGGGCGTCCGACAGCTCGCCCAGGTGCTCCACGGAGTCGAACTTCTGCAGGTCCGAGGCGATGGTCTGGAAGCTCAGCACCGACAGGTTGTCCGGGGCCTGGGGCGGGGGCTGGGGTAGGGCCTGCAGCCCCTTCTCCTCCTCCTCCTCCTCCTCCTGCTCCCCCGGCAACGGGTAGGCCGAGGCCTTGCCCACCACCAGCTGCTGCTCCCTCTCGGGGTAGGCCGGCGCAGCCTCGGCTCCCACCGGGGAGGCTCGGCGACAGACCAGCCGTGTCAGCCTCCTGGCGTGGATCTGCTCGCTGATCTGCTCCAGGTTACGCAGCGCCACTGAATACCGGGTCTTGGCCTGGGACACCTGCTTCTCCACGTCCGTCACCTTGGCCTTGTGTTCCTGAGGGGGGGGGTAGGAGACACACGGCGGGGGAAGGGTGGGGGAGGG
>NC_057746.1:20473524-20474119 GCF_004010195.1 Chiloscyllium plagiosum | reverse complement strand
GGGAGTGGTGGATGACAGGGTGCACAGAGCCGCGGTGGGGGGGGGGCGGGGGAACGGCGAGAGCGATATGAAGATAGAGTGAGTGATAGAGTAAGGAGGGAGAGAGAGAGATCACATTTCAGCTTTAAGATTAGAGCGGTGCTGGAAAAGGGTGATGAAGAGCTTATGCCCGAAAGGTTGATTCTCCTGCTCCTTGGATGCTGCCTGACCTGCTGCGCTTTTCCAGCACCACACTTTTCAACTCTGGTCTCCAACATCTGCAGTCCTCACCCACGCCACATTCCACATTTGACAAATGTTCCCATCCAGTGAAAGGTCATCGAGCCAATTTTCTGTTTTTCTCTCTCTCTCTCTCCCTCACCTACCCCCCGTCCCCTCCCACGGACAGGGCCTGGCCTGCTGCGAAATTCCCCACTTTTATCTGCCCTCTTCCAGATTTGTCGCCTCTGTGCTCTGTTTGCTTCGGCGATGCTGTGGGGACAGAGGGCTGAGCAATCTCAGACACGGGCCAAGGGGCAGATTGGGGCCCTTTGGTTAGGCCTGAGATAAGGAGTCGTGTGTCTTGGGTTGCGTGAGTTGGGGGGTGTGAATGCAG
>NC_057746.1:20468198-20473024 GCF_004010195.1 Chiloscyllium plagiosum | reverse complement strand
CTAACCTGCACATCCCTGTGCACTATGGGACAATTTAGCACAGCCAATCCACCCTAACCTACACATCCCTGTGCACTATGGGACAATTTAGCACAGCCAATCCACCCTAACCTGCACAGCCCTGGTCACTATGGGACAATTTCCCATGGCCAATCCACCTTAACCTGAACATCCCTGGGCACTATGGGACAATTTAGCATGGCCAATCCACCCTAACCTGCACATCCCTGGTCACTACGGGGCAATTTAGCACGGCCAATCCACCCTAACCTGCACGTCCCTGGTCACTGTGGGACAATTTAGCACGGCCAATCCACCGTAACCTGAACATCCCTGGTCACTATGGGACAATTTAGCACGGCCAATCCACCCTAACCTGCACATCCCTAAACACTATGGGGCAATTTAGCATGGCCAATCCACCCTGACCTGCACATCTTTGGACTGTGGGAGGAAACCGGAGCACCCGGAGGAAACCCACGCAGACACGGGGAGGATGTACAAACTCCACACAGTCAGTCGTCCTGAGGCTGGAGTCGAACCTGGGTCCCTGGCGCTGTGAGGCAGCTGTGCTAACCACTGAGCCACCATGCCACCCGTGTTTCCATGTTACCAAGCCTTGATTAGACTACACTGGGAAGCAGTTCTGGCAATCAGACATCAGGGAGGATGAATTGGCCTTGGAGGGAGGACGGTGTAGATGTACCAGAAGGAAATCTGGACTCCAAGAGGAGTTAAATCACTATAGAAACGGCCTGAGCCCAGGTTGCATTTCCTGAGGTTTATAGGCTGTGGTGATGATCTGATCCTGATGTTAAAGGGAACATGCAACATAGATAGAGAAAAATCATTTCGGCAGATAGGGGGAGGCCAGGAACAGAGGATATAGCTTAAAGGTTGGGTGGGGAGGGGTGAGGGAAACCAGATCTTTCAGGAGGGAAGTTAGGAAACAATTCCAAGCAAAAATGGGAATTCTGTCCCACTAACAATCAGTGCTGCGAGATCATATTTTAAATCTGACCTTTATCCACCAGCAATTCAGGGATACGGGGCAAAGTGGGGGCTTGGAATTTGATAACGGGTCAGTCACGGCTGGTGGAAAAATGACCGAGAGGGTGAATCGTCTTCTGATGCTGCCCTTCCCCACCCCCTCCGTTCTGAAGCAATATCTACAGGCACTCTGAGGTCCAGAATGAGCCATGGAATTTTTTAACACTTCTGGGGGAAGGAGGGGGGGGGGGGGGGGCGAAGGAATCCATAAACACCTTGAACCAGATCTTGCTCGAAGGCATGAGACTTCGATAGGGTCCTGCAGACGTGTGAATCTATCAGCATTTTCGAAGGAGGAATTGAAATGCTGGGAGTTACCAATCTCCAGCACAAAGCGGTTGGTTTGGGGGCACTTTTTGTCCCAACAACATCTCTCCTTCAGAATCTGTAGGAACTCGCCTCATGCGCACATTAGTTACTGAGGAGGAAACTCTTGCTGGTGCGCCCTTGTAAACCCTGTTATTGTAAAGCCCAAAGTTAACCTCTCTTGCTCAGAAACAGAAACAACTTCGCCTGTTCAAACTCGTCATCGTTAATTGCTGGAGATTTTAAAATTAAATGTTATCTTTTTGTAACTTTCTCACGACCTATTTCTTTCTTAATCTGTTCCCTTTCTCTCCCTTCATTTCTCTTTCTGTTCCCTCTTTAACTGGCTACTCCCCCCATCGCCTGCAGAAGTCCAACATGTTATTTATTTATCTGTCTTCTCAAGGGTTTAGATAAACGCGAGGTGCTGCATTTTGGAAAGGCAAATCAGGGCAGGACTTATACACTTAATGGTAAGGTCCTGGGGAGTGTCGCGGAACAAAGAGACCTTGGAGTGCAGGTTCATAGCTTGAGCTACAGGGAGAGGCTGAACAGGCTGGGGCTGTTTTCCCTGGAGCATCGGAGGCTGAGGGGTGACCTTATAGAGGTTTATAAAATCATGAAGGACAATGATAGGTTAAATAGACAAAAGTCTTTTCCCTGGGGTTGGGGAGTCCAGAACTAGAGGGCATAGGTTTAGGGTGAGAGGGGAAAGATATAAAAGAGACCTACGGGGCAACTTTTTCACACAGAGGGTGGTACGTGTATGGAATGAGCTGCCAGAGGATGTGGTGGAAGCTGGTACAATTTAAAAGGCATCTGGGTGGGTATATGAATAGGAAAGGTTTAGATTGGATTCCCTACAATGTGGAAGCAGGCCCTTCAGCCCACACTGATCCTCAAAGAGTAACCCACCCAGACCCATTTCCCTCTGACTAATGCACCTATAGGCAATTTAGCATGGCCAATTCACCTGACCTGCACATCTTCGGACTGTGGGAGGAAACCGGAGCACCCGGAGGAAACCCACACAGACACGGGGAGAATGTGCAAACTCCACACAGTCAGTCACCCTGAGGCAGGAATTGAACTTGTGTCCCTGGTGCTATGAGGCAGCCGTGCTGACCACTGAGCCACCCATAAGTTTAGAGGGACTGGGACCAAATGTTGGACTATATTAATTGTGAAAACTGGAGTACATGGAGAGGTTGGGCCATAGGGTTGTTTCCATGCTCTGAACTACTCGGACTCTATGACTCAGGAGAAAGGTTTTCAGGAGACAAGTGAATTCACAGGTGGGACTAGATTGGGTTGGGATATCTGGTCGGCAGGGACAGCTTGGACCGAAGGGTCTGTTTCCGTGCTGTACATCTCTATGACCACCTTGCAGAGCCTACAGCTTTAAGAATACTGGGAGAGGCGACAGGGGTGAGTGCGTGAGCAAAGGGATTGTCTGCACCTCGTGTGGAAGGAGCAACAAGGAAGATGCAAGAAGACAGACTAAAGACTCCGTCCCAAGGTTGGAAAAGAGCCCGTGAGCCAGTCAAAACAGCCCAGTCACCACCCGACAGTCACAGGGTCCTGAGAGGAGGGAGGGAGCATGAGGGGCAGTCCTGAGTCAAGATTCAACTGGGAAGCAAACACTTCACTTTGTGAAATAAAAGTGCATGAGGTGCAAATGAGGTGTGCAAGGGCCAAGCTTATAAGGATAGAAGATTAAACAAAAAAAAGGGGGCACTTACAATTAAATATGAGTGCCACTGTCACAGTCAGTGTGCACTAGGAGGAAGCGACAGTACCAAAGCCAAGACCTTATCGATTAATTTATACACAGCGTCTGGAGTGTCACGGAGCAGATTTACAATGAGAAAAGCCAGCTTTAAAAGATATAGAAGACATTCTCTGACAGGAGGAGTTATTTAGAACAAGTGGAAGACAGTGATTGTATCAACAGTTACATAATTTAAGCCGCAGATTTGGTGGGAAGATTTATTACAGAGGCAGAAAAATCAGGGACAGATAAATGCATAGCATTTCAGGTTATAAAGGTATGAAATCACCGGAAGCAGCTGCAGAAGTAGGGGGGGGGGGGCTGTGGGGTTGGCGCGATGGGAGGGGGACCTCCATTTTGCCCCCACAGCACAGTAAATCAGCAATTTTGATGCCGAAACTGTGGCAAAATCCCCCAGTAAGCAGTACATAGATACACAATGCTATTTATCAGAACTTAAAGCGTGTTGTAATGCAGAACAAACCTTCATTAGCAGAAAATATTACAGCACGGCCCATGGTGTAGGGTTTAAAAACTTTCTAAGTAAGGGCAGGAAGACAACGTTGGTCTAAAATAGAGTCAAAAGCTTCGAGAGACGAGGGAGTGACAACAGCACTGAAGTACTGCAAGATCAGATGCTTCAGAGGCAGCAGCTTACAAACAGCTTTGAGATGTTGCAAATTTTAACCAACTTTTGGGCGATACAAATTCACAAGCAATGTCAGGTGAAATAATACCTGCTGTAATCATCAGAGACAGGCCAAGCATAGGCCCAGACTACGCAGCAAAAAAACAACAACGAGTTCTTAAAAATCAACATTTGCTCCAAAGTTAAATACAAAAAAGACAAACTGAGCAAATAAATGCCCTTTTGTATTCAATAGGGTCTACAGCTGATGATGTTTTAAATTGCCAAATTGCGAGAAGAAATAAAAAGGAAATAGTGTCAGTCACTGAAGGCCCCATTGAGGAATCTGTCCAGACAGCCGCTCAGTGCTGCAAATTTGGTTTTGTTGTTGATCGCGTATCACTATCAGCACCAGTGACAAACATGGTGCTAAGTAATTAACAGTTCTCTGCTGCCGCAACTGAGGGTGCGAAAATATTTGGTTCTCCGGGAAGATGTCCACAGAGGGCAGGTGAAGACTCCAAACGACTCATGAAGCTGAAGTAAACAGTCTCCACACAGTCAGCACCGAGGGATCAGCAGACTCGGAGCTTGAACATAACAGATGTGAGGTGCAGACATCTCCACAGAAGCCAGACCAGCGTCCCCAGGTTCAGGACACGGTCAACAAGAAGAAATGATCTTGCCTGAAAATCCAAGACACAAACCCGCAATCATTTCCATCTGGATGGTCAAGGGTAGCAGATACATGGGGACACCAGCCCCTTGCAAGTTTTTTTTAAATGTCTTGAAACGGTTAAAGGTGGATAAATCCCCAGGACCTGATCAGCTGTACCCGAGAACTCTGTGGGAAGCTAGAGAAGTGATTGCTGGGCCTCTTGCTGAGATATTTATATCACTGATAGTCACAGGTGAGGTGCCAGAAGACTGGAGGTTGGCAAACGTGGTGCCACTGTTTAAGAAGGGCGGTAAAGACAAGCCAGGGAACTATAGACCAGTGAGCCTGACCTCAGTGGTGGGCAAGTTGTTGGAGGGAATCCTGAGGGACAGGATGTACATGTATTTGGAAAG
>NC_057746.1:20462450-20467299 GCF_004010195.1 Chiloscyllium plagiosum | reverse complement strand
TTTCTGAACCCTTTCAAGTTTCACAACATCTTTCCGATAGGAAGGAGACCAGAATTGCACGCAATATTCCAACAGTGGCCTAACCAATGTCCTGTACAGCCGCAACATGACCTCCCAACTCCGACACTCAATGCTCTCTCTCTCTCTCTCTCTCTCCCTTGCTTCATTCCGTCCATCATTGTATCCCTCTCTCTTTATCTACCTCTGGGCCATTTTCTCCACATGGGAACCCCAGATCCGGGTGAAGTCTGATCCTTACTACGTTCACTTGGAGGAGACTCTTAAATGCGAAGGTGGCTCATCAGGGCTCCAATTGGAAGAGCTGAAGCAGCTCCAACAGGTGGGACTGCCTGACTGACAAAGCCAGGCGGTGGCCATTTTGGGGACTACCGCTGCCTTGTCAAGGGGAGCACTCAGCAACGATGGCGCAGCGGACTATGTATCCCCGATTTCACATGGGTCAATAGGTCGCAAGATCCCACCAGTCTACAGCCCAAGTGGCGTTCCACGAATTGAAGTCTTCCTCATGGATTCTTTACCGGGTCTTTGAGAGGTGACCTTTTTGAAACGTACAAGGTTCTGTACCGAGGTACTTTTGTACCCAAGACGGGGTTGTTAGTGACGACTTACAAACTCTTCATTGTGCAGAGCCTATGCCAGAGAGCATCATCTCAGAGAAAGGGGTTAAGCGATGAGGAGGAATTTCTTCCCTCAGAGGGTAGTGAAATCTGTAGAATTTTTATTAGATTAGATTACTTACAGTGTGGAAACAGGTTCTTCAGCCTAACAAGTCCACACTGACCCTCCGAAGCGCAACCCACCCAGACCCATTCCCCTACATTTCACCCCTTCACCTAACACTGTGGGCAATTTATCACGCCCAGTTCACCTAATCTGCACATCTTTGGACTGTGGGAGGAAACCGGAGCACCCGGAGGAAACCCACACAGACACGGGGAGAATGTGCAAACTCCACACAGTCAGTCGCCTGAGGCGGGAATTGAACCCGGGTCTCTGGCGCCGTGAGGCAGCAGTGCTAACCACTGTGCCACCGTGCCGCCCATAAATTCTTTACCGCAGAGGGCTGTTGAGGGACGTTCAAGGCCGAGGGAGACAGATTTGTAATCAAACCAGGCCTGTTTTACTGCGCTAGGCCCATATCCCTCCGAATCTTTCCTGTTCATGTACTTATCCAAATGTCTTTTAAATGTAATGTCTTTTAAATGTTGTAGCTGTGCCCGCATCCACCACTTCCTCAGGAAGTTCGATCCACACAAGAACCGCAGTCTGGGTAAAAAAAGTTGCCCCCCCGCCCCCTATATCTTGTTTTAGAAATCTTTCTCCTCTCACCTTAAGAACGTGTGCCCTGATCTTTTTCAAGGGAAAAGACACCTACCATTCACCTTTACATACCCCTTGTGGCTTTATTAACCTCTATAAGGTCACCCCTCACACTCCTGCGCTCCAGGGAACAAAAGACCAGCCTTTCCTTATAACTCAAACCCTCCATTCCTTCCTGGTAAACCTGTTCGGAGCCCTCTCCCGTTTAATAATATCCTTGCTACAACAGGGTGGCCAGAACTGGACACTGTACTCCAGATGAGGCCTCACCAATGTCCCGTACAACCCCCAACACGACGGGCCAACTCCTGTACTCAGAATGTCTGAGCAATTAAGGCAAGGGTGCTAAACGCCTTCTTAACCATTCTGTCTGCACGTGACACAAACTTCAAATCATTATGTAGAGTACACGGTAGCTTTTATTTGTCATTTCTGCCATAGACAACTGAGTCAGTAAATAAACGAGACAGCGTTCCTTCAGCACCGAGGGTGCTACATGGACAGCGTGACCCCACACCCATACACGGCATAAGAAGTGAAAAACACGCAAGTTACAGCGTAACAGAGGAATGATAAATAATTGTTCTGCAGCAATTCACAGCCGTGCAAGGAGTTTAAATGTTGTAGCTGTACCTGCCACCACCACTTCCTCAGGAAGTCAATTCCACACAAGAAAGAGCCCGATGGATTGGGGGAAGAAAATGTTGCACAGTCTGGCCCGGATGCAGATGGCAGGAGCGGGGAGAGTTTGAGTGAGGGGTGTGTGAGGTCTTTCACAATGCTGTTAGCCTTTCGGATGCAGCGTGTGGTGTAAATGTCTGTAATGGAGGGGGGAGAGACGCCAGTGATCCTCTCAGCTGTCCTCACTATCCGTTGTAGGGTCTTATGATCCGAGTCGGTGAAATCCCGAACCAGGCAGTGATGCAGTAGCTCAGGGTACTCTCCCAATGAACCTGAATCCCCAGGTTCTCTCTGTTCTCCAACACTTCCCCGGGCTCTACCTTTAACCGGACAAGTCCCGTCCCTTGCATGTTCCACTGAAATGCAAATACTTTTCACTTATCCCGATTGCCAGAGGATCTCTGTGGGACCCATTTCTCACAGTCCCTTTTCAGGGGTCAACCACTGCACAGGAAATGCTAGCAGCACATGGACCTTTTAAGGAGATGGGTTTCCCCTACTCAGCAGAGACCGAAGTGAGACGCTGTAGTCTGGGCATTTTCCTGGTCGACCGCTACGGCGCTTCTCTGGAGCAGGAGGGACTTGAACGTGTGGCCTCTGGGCTCAGGGCGGGGGACGCTACCGCTGCGCCATGGGAGCCCTAACAGAAGCGTGTGGTTGGTCCCTGATGCAGTAAGACCGCCCCGAGGCAACGGTGCAGTCAATCTCACCCCCTCCTGTTCACACCCCTCCCATCCCCCACCCGACACTGTCCTTTCCCCCCTCCCTCTGGGACTGGGTGGGACAGTGGGTCAGACACTGTCCTTTCCCCCCTCCCTCTGGGACTGGGTGGGACAGTGGGTCAGACACTGTCCTTTCCCCCCTCCCTCTGGGACTGGGTGGGACAGTGGGTCAGACACTGTCCTTTCCCCCCTCCCTCTGGGACTGGGTGGGACAGTGGGTCAGACACTGTCCTTTCCCCCCTCCCTCTGGGACTGGGTGGGACAGTGGGTCAGACACTGTCCTTTCCCCCCTCCCTCTGGGACTGGGTGGGACAGTGGGTCAGACACTGTCCTTTCCCCCCTCCCTCTGGGACTGGGTGGGACAGTGGGTCAGACACTGTCCTTTCCCCCCTCCCTCTGGGACTGGGTGGGACAGTGGGTCAGACACTGTCCTTTCCCCCCTCCCTCTGGGACTGGGTGGGACAGTGGGTCAGACACTGTCCTTTCCCCCCTCCCTCTGGGACTGGGTGGGACAGTGGGTCAGACACTGTCCTTTCCCCCCTCCCTCTGGGACTGGGTGGGACAGTGGGTCAGACACTGTCCTTTCCCCCCTCCCTCTGGGACTGGGTGGGACAGTGGGTCAGACACTGTCCTTTCCCCCCTCCCTCTGGGACTGGGTGGGACAGTGGGTCAGACACTGTCCTTTCCCCCCTCCCTCTGGGACTGGGTGGGACAGTGGGTCAGACACTGTCCTTTCCCCCCTCCCTCTGGGACTGGGTGGGACAGTGGGTCAGACACTGTCCTTTCCCCCCTCCCTCTGGGACTGGGTGGGACAGTGGGTCAGACACTGTCCTTTCCCCCCTCCCTCTGGGACTGGGTGGGACAGTGGGTCAGACACTGTCCTTTCCCCCCTCCCTCTGGGACTGGGTGGGACAGTAGGTCAGACACTTCCCTTTGCCCCCTCCCTCTGGGACTGGGTGGGACAGTAGGTCAGACACTTCCCTTTGCCCCCTCCCTCTGGGACTGGGTGGGACAGTAGGTCAGACACTTCCCTTTGCCCCCTCCCTCTGGGACTGGGTGGGACAGTAGGTCAGACACTTCCCTTTGCCCCCTCCCTCTGGGACTGGGTGGGACAGTGGGTCAGACACTGTCCTTTCCCCCCTCCCTCTGGGACTGGGTGGGACAGTGGGTCAGACACTGTCCTTTCCCCCCTCCCTCTGGGACTGGGTGAGACAGTGGGTCAGACACTGTCCTTAGACCCCCCCTCTGGGACTGGGTGAGACAGTGGGTCAGACACTGTCCTTAGACCCTCCCTCTGGGACAAGGTGGGACAGTGGGTCAGACACTGTCCTTTCCCCCCTCCCTCTGGGACTGGGTGGGACAGTGGGTCAGACACTGTCCTTTCCCCCCTCCCTCTGGGACTGGGTGGGACAGTGGGTCAGACACTGTCCTTTCCCCCCTCCCTCTGGGACTGGGTGGGACAGTGGGTTAGACACTGTCCTTTGACCCTCCCTCTGGGACTGGGTGGGACAATGATTTCCATATTTTACCCATTACCATCCCCTCTTGTGCCAGTATTTCACTTCTGAGTTTGTGTTGCCACTTCCTTTCATGCCCACCTTGAAGAAAGTCTGACCTGTCTCTCTGAAGAGGATTTCTGGAAACTTCCTCGAGCATGTTCCTCTTCATGTCTTTCTATTTCTTCTCTTCTCTTTGACATCTTCTGACTTTCAACTCTCTTGCCCTCCACTCAGCACATTTCGTTCTGACAACGAAGAGCGTTACCTCAGATTACAACAGGATCTGGACCAGATGGGCCAATGGGCTGAGTAGTGGCAGATGGAGTTTAATTCAGATAAATGCGAGGTGCTGCATTTTGGGAAAGTAAATCAGAGCAGGACTTATACACTTAATGGTAAGGTCCTAGGGAGTGTTGCTGAACAAAGAGACCTTGGAGTGCAGGGTCATAGCTCCTTGAAAGTGGAGTCCCAGGTAGATAGGATAGTGAAGAAGGCGTTTATTATGCTTCCCTTTATTGGTCAGAGCACTGAGTACAGGAGCTGGGAGGTCATGTTGCGGCTGTACAGGACATTGGAATATTGCGTGCAATTCTGGTCTCCTTCCTA
>NC_057746.1:20460138-20461019 GCF_004010195.1 Chiloscyllium plagiosum | reverse complement strand
GGTGCTGGCAGGTGGGACTAGATTGGGTTGGGATATCTGGTCGGCATGGACGGGTTGGACCGAAGGGTCTGTTTCCGTGCTGTACATCTCTATGACTCTATATAAAACGGGATTTCTCCCTCTGACCTCTGTAACCAAGCAGAAGCCATAAAGTGCAGATATTACAAAGGAAGAGAGGCTGTCATCGGTAATATTTATATCACAATCAGGTTCCTCTCAGGGCTGCGAATATAAAGGCCATGAAAATGGAACACAGCGATGTGCTAACAAGAAACTATATTTTATCCAGGCAATGCAGCTATTAGAGTGAAGATAATGACCAGTAGCAGCAATCAGCATCTCTGAACGTACTGCCTGCACTTATTTAGAAGGTGCCTAGACAAAGTAATATATAATTTCAAGTAACGAAACCGTCTGTTTTGTAATTAAAGTGTATGGCAGAGTTCCGTGGCTGACAGTGTTGCTTCACTTGGTATAAAGTTAGTTTTTACAGGCAGACAGGTGATATTGAGCGCTAACTCGCCATCGTTGCGTCCATTGGCTCCACTGCTGTGGCCTTCTGCTCCTGCTTCTCCAACCTCCAGAATCCTGGAAGCAGGCCATTCAGCCCATCGGGCGCACACTTGCCCCTCTGCAGTGCATCCCAGCCCAGATCCCACCCCCTTGCCCGCTCCCTCTAACCCCGCATTTCCCCGTGGCCAATCCACCTCGCCTGCGTGTCTTCGGACCATGAGAGGAAATGCTCAATCGCCCACGGCGTCCCAGGAAGTGGGGGGTGGGGGGGTGTTAGCCGTGGGAGATTACCCTCCCAGCACCACATGTTTCGTTTCTGATCTGCAGTCCTCACTTTCTCCTGGCCGTGGGAGCTGTAGGATGGCAGG
>NC_057746.1:20452032-20459503 GCF_004010195.1 Chiloscyllium plagiosum | reverse complement strand
TGTGTGTTCAGGCTTCTGTACCTTCTCCCCGATGGTAGAGGTTGTAGAAACGCATTGCCAGGGTGGGATGGATCTTTGATAATACTGGTGGCCTTTCCTTGACAGCGGGCCTGGTCGATGGATTCTGTAGGTGGGAGGTTGGCCTTTGTGATTGTCCGAGCCGAGTTCACCACTCTCTGTAACCATCTCCGATCTTGAATGGTACAGTTGCCATACCAGGCAGTGATACATCCAGACAGGATGTCGTGATGTAGATTTAAGGAGAAAATCTGAAGAGGACACAAGGTGGATATAAAATGGCATTGATAGGTCAACGTGAGTGGGCAAGGGTCTGACAAACGGATTACAGTGCGGGGAAATGTGTCATTGCCCATTTTGGTGGGAACATTTTATTTAAGATGACAGGGTGACCCCCGTATCCCCGGAATCGTTCCCCTCGGTTTACCGCGGCCTGAACATACGACAGGGAACCTTCCGGAAGCAGGGACCAGGGGGCTGTTGGGAAGGCAAACTTCCCATTCAACTGAGTGGGTTCACTGCTATCCGCGGTTTTGGGGCTTCAGTGATCAGGGGTGGGGGGGTGGTGTTGGTGGTGGCGGGGGCGGGGGGGGGGGAGGGGAACTACTCTGTTCAAATAAAAGCCAAAATCCAAAATACCGTGGCTGCTGGAAATCTGAAGCAAACACACAGAACACTGGAGAAACTCAGCTGGTCTGGCAGCATCTGTATGGAGAGAAACAGAATGAACGTTTTGAGCTTCCCCAGAACTGATGAACTGACTTCTCTGAAGAAATGAAAAGATTTGTGTTTGTTACAACAGAAGTATGTTACCCTAACATAGAAAACATAGAACATAGAAGAATACAGCGCAGTACAGGCCCTTCGGCCCTCGATGTTGTGCCGATCCAAGCCCACCTAACCTACACTAGCCCACTATCCTCCATATGCCTATCCAATGCCCGCTTAAATGCCCATAAAGAGGGAGAGTCCACCACTGCTACCGGCAGGGCATTCCATGAACTCACGACTCGCTGAGTAAAGAACCTACCCCTAACATCTGTCCTATACCTACCACCCCTTAATTTAAAGCTATGCCTCCTCGTAATAGCTGACTCCATACGTGGAAAAAGGTTCTCATGGTCAACCCTATCTAAACCCCTAATCATCTTGTACACCTCTATCAAGTCACCCCTAAACCTTCTTTTCTCCAATGAAAACAGCCCCAAGTGCCTCAGCCTTTCCTCATACGATCTTCCTACCATACCAGGCAACATCCTGGTAAACCTCCTCTGCACCCGTTCCAGTGCCTCCACATCCTTCCTATAGTATGGCGACCAAAACTGCACACAATACTCCAGATGTGGCCGCACCAGAGTCTTATACAACTGCAACATGAAACGGTGAGTGACTTACTGAACCCTGAGATGTAGACAGATGTGGAATTACAAAAGGTCGGCATGTACTGACAGCAAATAATGAGAAAAGCAAATACAATGTTTTCTGTTGCACCAGGAGTTGAATGTAAAAGCAAGGGAGGATATGCTTCAGTTATACAGGGCACTGGAGAGACCACATCTGGAGCACAGTGTACAGTATTGGTCACATTATTTAAGGGAAGACCTGAACGTATTGGAAACAGTTTGAAGATTTTGTGGACTAATACTTGGAACGGGCTAGTTTTCTTTCTGAGGGAAGGTGAGGATTGTAAACTTTGGAGTTGAGAACAGCAGGAGAAGATGGGCCGGCACTGTGGCTCAGTGGTTAGTGCTGCTGCCTCACGGCGCCAGGGACCCGGGTTCGATTCCAGCCTCGGGCGACTGTCTGTGTGGAGTTTGCACGTTCTCCCCGTGTCTGCGTGGGTTTCCTCCCACAGTCCAAAGATGTGCAGGTCAGGATGGATTGGTCGTGCTAAATTGCCCCGTAGTGTTCAGGGTAAATATAGGGAAATGGGTCTGGCTGGGTTACTCTTTGGAGGGTCAGTGTGGGCGCGTTGGGCCGACAGGCCTGTTTCCACACTGTAGGCAATCTAATGTGATTCCCACATTGAAGTTCCACAGGGGGACAGATGTAAAGAGGGAGAACATGCCTCTTGTGAGAGAAGATGGAACTGAAAGGTGGGAGGAGGGGGTCACTGCTAAAAAATAAAGAGCCAGCCACTTAACACAGAGATGAGGAGATGGTCACATTGACACCAGAAATTCGCCCAGTCCCTCAAAACCAAAATGTTACAGATGCAGCTCATGTGGAAGACAGACCAGAGACTGGTGACCCACAGCCTAGTCCATCACACAAACCATCCTTCCATCCAGTGACTCTGTCTCCACTTCCCGCACCTCGGGAAAGCATCATCAAAGACCTCTCCCAACCCTGTATTACTCTCCTGCACCCTCTTCTACCCTCCAGCCAAAGACACAGAAGTTTGAAAACACTGGCAACAGATAAAAGAACAATGTTTTCCCTGCTGTTATCAGCTTTCTGAGCACAAATGAAGGCTGGAGATGATTCGGAGATGCCGGTGTTGGACTGGGGTGCACAAAGTTAAAAGTCACACAACACCAGGTTATAGTCCAACAGGTTTAATTGGAAGCACACTAGCTTTCGGAGCGACGCTCCTTCATCAGGTGATTGTGGAGGGCTCGATCCTAACACAGAATTTATAGCAAAAATGTGCAGTGTGATGTAACTGAAATTATACATTGAAAAATTGATTGCCTGTTAAGTCTTTCAACTGTTTGAATACCGTGATAGTTTCACTTCTTTCATGTGTAAATCACAAAACCTTTAGACTGGGACTTTGCTTTCACTGGAGCGTTGGAGGTCGAGAGGTGACCTGAATAGAAGTTTACAAAATAATGAGGGGTTTAGATCGCTTTTGTTGGTAGTTGATTTTTTTCCCTGGGGTGGGGAATTTCGAGACTAGGGGGGACACATTTTTAAGGTGAGAGGAGAGTGATTTTAAAAAGACACAAGGAGCAAATTTTATTTTTTAACAGAGAGGGTGGTTTGAGTATGGAATGAATTCCCTGAGCAGGTAGTGGATATTGCCAACAGTTGTAAGCCAACAAGACATTTGGATGGATACATGAACAGGAAAGGTTTGGAGGGATATGGGCAGGAGCAGGCAGGTGGGGCAGGTTTGGTTTGGGGTTGTGTTCAGCATGGACTGGTTGGAATGAGAGGTCTGTTTCTGAGCTGTATGACTCTTGTGATTATATGACCTCTCATACATGAGAGTTCATCTCTCTCTCTGCTCCTTCTCAGTAGCTGCAACACAGTATTCTGCATTCTGATCTATTACCCTGATGTCCTTATGGAAGGTACGATTTGTCTGAAAAACTCACTGAATAGACCTCACTGTATCTCAGTGCAATTACAAATCAAACCAGCGAGGGCTCCCGAATCCCATCTTGAAACAGCGGTTAGCCGAGGTCCACCCAGTGAGCCAGCCCAGCTGAAATGGACGGTTGACCATGTGTCCCCTGTGTGTAGCAGGTGCCGATGGAGAAGATCATGAGCAGGCTCCCCTCAGTGCTACAGGGTATATACTCCCCTCAGTACACAAAGGAATATACTCCCCTCAGTACACCAAGGTATATACTCCCCTCAGTACACCAAGGAATATACTCCCCTCAGTACATCAAGGTATATACTCCCCTCAGTACACCAAGGAATATACTCCCCTCAGTACACCAAGGAATATACTCCCCTCAGTACACCAAGGTATATACTCCCTTCTGTACAGCAAGGTATATACTCCCATCAGTAGAGCAAGGTATATACTCCCTTCTGTACAGCAAGATATATTCTGCCCTCAGTATAGCAAGGTACATACTCCCCTCAGTACAGCAAGGTATATACATCCCTCAGTACAGCAAGGTATATACCCCTTCAATACATCAAGGTATATACTCCCCTCGGTACAGCGAGGTATACACTCCCCTTAGTACAACAAGGTATATATCCCCCTCAGTACTGCAAGGTATACACTCCCATCAGTAGAACAATTTATATACTCCCCTCAGTTCAACAATGTATATGCTCCCTTCAGTACAGCATGGTATATACTCCCCTCAGTGCAGCAAGGTATATACTCCCCTCAGTACAGCAATGTATATACTCCCCTCAGTACAGCAAGGTATATACTCCCCTCTGTACTGCAATGTGTATACTCCCCTCGGTACTGAAATGTGTATACTCCCCTCAGTATAGCAAGGTATATACTCCCTTCAGTACAGCAAGGTATATAGTCCCCTCAGTACAGCAATGTATATACTCCCCTCAGTACAGCAACATATATACTCCCCTCAGTACTGCAAGGTATATACTCCTCTCAGTACAGCAAGTTATATACTCCCCTCAGTACAGCAACATATATACTCCCCTCAGTACTGCAAGGTATATACTCCTCTCAGTACAGCAAGTTATATACTCCCCTCAGTACAGCATGGTACATACTCCCCTCAGTACAGCAACATATATACTCCTGTCAATAGAACAATTTATATACCCCCCTCAGTACACCAAGGGATATACTCCCCTCAATACAGCAAGGTATATACACCCCTCAGTACAGCAAGTTATATACTCCCCTCAGTAGAACAATTTATATACCCCCCTCAGTACACCAAGGCATATACTCCCCTCAGTACACCAATGTATATACTCCCCTCAGTACAGCAAGGTATATACTCCCCTCAGTACACCAATGTATATACTCCCCTCAGTACAGCAAGGTATATACTCCCCTCAGTACAGCAAGGCATATACCCCCCTCATACACCAATGTACATACTCCCCTCAGTACAGCAAGGTATATACTACCTTCAGTACAGCAAGGTATATACCCCTTCAATACAGCAAGGTATATACATCCCTCAGTATAGCAAGGTATATACTCCCTTCAGTACAGCAAGGTATATACATCCCTCAGTACAGCAAGGTATATACTCCCCTCAGTACAGCAAGGTATATATTCCCCTTGGTACAGCAAGGTATATGCTCCCCTCAGTACAGCAAGGTATATACTCCCCTCAGTACAGCAAGGTATACACTCCCCTCAGTACAGCAAGGTATATACTCCTCTCAGTACAGCAATGTATATAGTCCTCTCAGTACAGCAAGGTATATACTCCCCTCAGTACAGCAATGTATATACTCCCCTCAGTACAGCGAGGTATATACTCCCCTCAGTGCTGCAATGTGTATACTCCCCTCAGTATAGCAAGATATATACTACCCTCAGTACAGCAATATATATACTCCTCTCAGTACAGCAAGGTATATACTCCCCTCAGTACAGCAACATATATATTCCCCTCCATACGGCAAGGTATATACTCCCCTCAGTACAGCATGCTATATACTCCCCTCCATACAGCAACGTATATACTCCCTTCCATACAGCACGGTATATATATACTCCCCTCAGTACAGCAAGGTATATACTCCCCTCAGTACAGCAACGTATATACTCCCTTCCATACAGCACGGTATATATATACTCCCCTCTGTACAGCAAGGTATATACTCCCTTCAGTACAGCAAGATATATTCTGCCCTCAGTACAGCAAGGTATATACTCCCCTCAGTACAACAAGGTATATACTCCCCTCGGTACAGCAAGGTATATACTCCCCTCAGTACAGCAAGGTATACAGCAAGGTATATACTCCCCTCAGTACAGCAAGGTATATACTCCCCTCGGTACAGCAAGGTATACACTCCCCTCAGTACAGCAAGGTATATTCTCCCCTCAGTACAGCAAGGTATATACTCCCCTCAGTACAGCAAGGTATATAGTCCCCTCGGTACAGCAAGGTATATACTCCCCTCGGTACAGCAAGGTATATAATCCCCTCGGTACTGCAAGGTATATACTCCCCTCAGTGCAGCAAGGTATATACTCCCCTCAGTACTGCAAGGTATATACTCCCCTCGGTACAGCAAGGTATATACTCCCCTCAGTCCAACAAGATTAATGTTCCTTTTAGGAGAAAGTGCGGACTGCAGATGCTGGAGATCAGATTTGAGAATGTGGTGCTGGAAAAGCACAGCAGGTCAGGCAGCATCCGAGGAGCAGGAGAACTGACGTTTCGGGCATAAGCCCTTCATCAGGAATGTGCAGCGGGGGTGTTGGGAAGGGTGCTGGGAGATAAAGTGGATGGGTTTGGTGGGGCAAGGGGAAGGTAGGTTTTGGTACAGCAAGTTTAATGTTCCCCTCGTAATATGAGGGATGAAGGAGCCTCAATTGTGAGCCTATTAACCTATTGAGCTGTCTTACCGAGGAACGAGTCATGTGTACAGCAAGTAGCAATGTTCCTGATCCACAAAGTGGAAGTCACACCTCTCGCCATGTTTCAAGTCAAGTCAACACACCATAGACTCACCTGACCTTCGGCTTGCTCTCTCATTAAGGATAGATATGGTGGAGCCAGTGTTGGACTGGGGTGTCCAAAATTAAAAATCACACAACACCAGGTTATAGTCCAACAGGTTTAATTGGAAGCACTAGCTTTCAGAGCACTGCTCCTTCATCGGGTAACTGTGGAGGTTAAGATCATGCTCACAGAATTTATAGCCAAAGGAGTCCACTGTAATTGAGGTGTGATACAGTGAACAATCTGAGATTAAAACTTTCATCTTTTATAATGGGATATGCTGGTTTCTGTTCTTTGATATTTAAGTCCCAGAACTTCCTTTCAATTACATTCTCAAGATAGCCACGTTCGGTACCCATGGGGAGGGCCTTAACTGGGACCTTGGGTTCATGTCACATTACAGGTGACCCCCACAGCACTATATTCATACACACACAGACACTCATACACACACAGGCACTCATACACACACAGACACTCAGACACACACAGGCACTCATACACACACACAAAATTATATTTTATTTTGCTCAAATACTGCATGAATCCATGTAAAATGCTGTAAAGCTGTACAGAGGGTTTGTCAATCTGACAGACAGACTTCACACCCATTGTTTATGAAGCTGAGCTACCTTTAGAATCATGATGTGGAGGTGCCAGTGTTGGACTGGGGTGTCCAAAGTTAAAAATCACACAACACCAGGTTACAGTCCAACAGGTTTATTTGGAAGCACTAGCTTTCGGAGCGCTGCTCCTTCATCAGGTGGGTGTGGAGTATAAGATCACAAGACAGAGAATTTATGGCAAAAGTTTACAGTGTCATAGAGTCATAAAGATATACAGCATGGAAACAGACCCTTCGGTCCAACCCGTCCATGCCGACCAGATATCCCAACCCAATCTAGTCCCACCTGCCAGCACTTGGCCCATATCCCTCCAAACCCTTCCTATTCATATACCCATCCAAATGCCTCTTAAATGTTGCAATTGTACCAGCCTCCACCACATCCTCTGGCAGCTCATTCCATACACGTTCCACCCTCTGCATGAAAAAGTTGCCCCTTAGGTCTCTTTTATATCTTTCCCCTCTCACC
>NC_057746.1:20447382-20449997 GCF_004010195.1 Chiloscyllium plagiosum | reverse complement strand
ACATATGCTTCCTTCTTTTTCTTAACCAAACCCTCAATTTCTTTAGTCATCCAGCATTCCCTATACTACCAGCCTTCCCTTTCACCCTGACAGGAATATACTTTCTCTGGATTCTCGTTATCTCATTTCTGAAGGCTTCCCATTTTCCAGCCGTCCCTTTACCTGCGAACATCTGCCTCCAATCAGCTTTTGAAAGTTCTAGCCTAAAACCATTAAAATTGGCCTTTCTCCAATTTAGAACTTCAACTTTTAGATCTGGTCTCTCCTTTTCCATCATTCTGATGTAACTGAAATAATATATTGAAAAATATTGAAATTGGTTGTTAAATCTCTCACCTTTTAGAATGACCGTGTTGATATCAGTACTTTCATGTGTAAATCACACGAAACTTTTTTAAAAAAGTTACATCTCAAGTGAACTTTAACAATTGGTGTCATGTCGGCCGAGATAAGGTATTGAAGGTGCTAACTCCCTGTGACACTGTCTGTGCCACAACGGTCAGATTGTTACCTAAAAAAACAGATTTTCAGAATCTTACATGGATTCATGCAGTTTTTGAGCAAAATAAAATGCAATTCTGCAAGTACAAATTCACCCCACAAACCTATAAGTGTGTGTGTGTGTGTGTGTGTGTGGGCAGGGGGGTGTTATGAGTGTCAGTGAGAAGGTGTGTGCATTGTGTGAGTGTGAGTGTAAAGGGCTTTAAGCCTGTGAGAGGGTGTGTGTGGGAGTGTATGTATGAGTGTATAAGAGAGGGTCTGAGTGTGTGTGTGCAGGAGTGTCTGTGTGTGTAGGACTATCTGTGTGTGTGTATAGTGCAATGGTGATCACCTGTAATGTGACATGAACCCAAGGTCCCGGTTGAGGCCCTCCCTATGGGTACCGAACTTAGCTATCAGCCTCTGCTCGGCCACTTTCCTCTGCTGCCTGTCCCGAAGTCCGCCTTGGAGGATGGTCACCCGAAGGTCTGAGGTCGAATGTCCCGGACCACTGAAGTGTTCCCCAAATGGGAGGGAACCCTCCTGTCTGGTGATTGTTGGGCGGTGCCCGTTGACGTAGCCTCTGTTTGGTCTCACCAATGTACCATGCCTCCGGGCATCCTTACCCGCAGTGTATGAGATAGACAACTTTGGCCATGTCCCATGAGTACCTGCCGCGTACATGGTGGGAGGTGTCCCTGCACTTAATAGTGTTACCCCTGTCGACACAGGTTGTTAAGGACAGAGAGAGAGAGTGAGAGAGAGAGGTTGGTGGTGAATTAGCCTGAGGAAAGCAATTCCAGTGAGGAAAACCCAGAGGGTCAAAAGGCAATATAAACAGCTCCCTCCCTTCAGGATCAGCCATTGAGAGCATCAGCCAGCTCAGTCCATTTCTAACTCCCATCAGCTACAATGGGAGCTAGTGATTTGTTATGGAGGATAATTGGGGGAGGGGAGAGAGAGAGAGAGAGAGAGGGAGAGAGAAAGAGAGAGAGCTGCTGTGTCTGGCAGGGAATGTGCCCTCAGCTTGGCCCATCAATGTGTTGAGCTCCACCTCACTGCGCCTTGCCAACGTAACGAGATATCTGAAAATAATTGCTCCCTCTCGGCTTCAGACCACGTCAGGAGAAAGCCGCACTCTGTCTGATGCCTGCAATAGATTACAGGCACAGCCTTGACAGTCACACTGCAGTTCAGCACTTCACCTGCCTTGTATTCAGAAACATTCCTCACTCTCAGACAGGAAACAGGGAGATGTTGGGGACACGACTGAAAACTCAAACAGTTTGGGAGGAGTGGCCTTTTCTCAAAGGGTTTGACTCGGCCTGTATCTAAGCCCCAGTCCCGGGAGTGTTTGATGGGGGACAGTGTAGAAGGAGCTTTACTCTGTATCTAACCCCGTGCTGTCTCTGTCCTGGGATTGTTTGATGGGGTGACAGTGTAGAGGAAGCTTTACTCTGTATCTAACCCCATGCTGTCCCTGTCCAGGGAGTGTTTGATGGGGACAGTGTAGAGAGAACTTTACTCTGTATCTAACCCCGTGCTGTCCCTGTTCAGGGAGTGTTTGATGGGGACAGTGTAGAGAGAGCTTTACTCTGTATCTAACCCCGTGCTGTGGCGACAGTGTAGAGGGAGCTTTACTCTGTATCTAACCCCATGCTGTCCCTGTCCTGGGAGTGTGTGATGGGGGACAGTGTAGAGAGAGCTTTACTCTGTATCTAACCCCATGCTGTCCCTGTCCTGGGTATGTGTGATGGGGGACAGTGTAGATGGAGCTTTACGTCCACTTTCGAAGAGTAGAGGCAGTTCATTTTCAGTTTAACGGAGTAGAGGAAGCTTTTCGCTGTGTCTAACTTTGAGCTTTCCCCATTCTGGGAGTGTTTGATGGACACAACGTTAAAAGATACTTTACTTTCAGATGGTAAAAGTCGAGAGGGAGCTTTACTCTGTACATAATACTGTGCTGTACCTGTCCTGGGATGTTGTTGGAGACAGCGTTGAGGGGGGTTTCACACTGACTCATAAAGAATAAAGGGAGCTTTACTCAGTATTTAACCCCAAGCTGTGCCTGATCTGGGAGTGTTTGATGGGGACAGTGTAGAGAGAGCTTTACTCTGTATCTAACCCCGTGCTGT
>NC_057746.1:20432703-20447182 GCF_004010195.1 Chiloscyllium plagiosum | reverse complement strand
GTTTGATGGGGGAGAGTGTAGAGGGAGCTTTACTCTGTATCTAACCCCATGCTGTCCTGGGAGTGTGTGATGGGGACAGTGTAGAGAGAGCTTTACTCTGTATCTAACCCTGTGCTGTGGGGGCAGTGTAGAGAAAGCTTTACTCTGTATCTAACCCTGCGCTGTCCCAGTCCTGGGAGTGTTTCATGGGGACAGTGTAGAAGGAGCTTTACTCTGTATCTAATCCCGTGCTACCCCTGTGCTGGGAGTGTTTGATGGGGACAGTGTTGAGAGAGCTTTACTCTGTATCTAACCCCATGCTGTGGGGACAGTGTAGAGAGAGCTTTACTCTGTATCGAACCCTGCGCTACCTGTCCTGGGAGTGATTGATGGGGACAGTGTAGAGGGAGCTTTACTCTGTATCTAACCCCGTGCTGTCCCTGTCCTGGGAGTGTTTGATGGGGGACAGTGTAGAGGGAGCTTTACTCTGTCACTAACCCCGTGCTGTCCCTGTCCTGGGAGTGTTTGATGGGGACAGTGTAGAGAGAGCTTTACTCTGTATCTAACCCTGTGCTGTGGGGACAGTGTAGAGACAGCTTTACTCTGTATCTAACCCCGTGCTGTCCCAGTCCTGGGAGTGTTTCATGGGGACAGTGTAGAAGGAGCTTTACTCTGTATCTAATCCCGTGCTATCCCTGTGCTGGGAGTGTTTGATGGGAACAGTGTAGAGTGAGCTTTACTCTGTGCCTGACCCTGTATTGTACATGCCGTGGGAATGCATGGCATGGACAGTGTAGCGAGAGCTTTGTGTTCAGTTTTGATATGTATTGGGAGTTTTACTTCCTGATCAAAAGACTTGAGGGGATGTGCTTTCAGTTTAAATGTGTAGAGGGATCATTAGTCTGCATCGAACCCCTGATGTACCTCCTCTGGGAATATTCAATGAGTACAGAGTTGTGTGAGCTTTACTTTCAGTTCTGAGGTGTAGAGGAAGCTTTACTGGGTAGCTAACCCTGTGCTGTCCCTGTTGTGGGAGTGTTTGATGGGGACAATGTGGAGCCAGCTTTATTTTACCTTCAGTTTGAAAGAGTAGAGGGAGTTTTACTTTGTAGCTAACCCTGTGCTGTCGCTGTCTGGGGAGTGGTTGGTGGAGACAGGCTTTGCTCTGTCCCTAATCCAAGCCGTACATACCCAGGAAGCTTTAAGTGAAGACTCGTTCACTCAATCCTTTAATTGGATCTTCCTGTGCCTTTTATGGACAACCCTATTCCTGGAATTAAAGCGGCGGCTGTGCTCCCAAAAGCATTTTGGGGGCAGTCGCTAGGTAAATGCAAAACCTCCTTTCATCCAGTCAGCAATGGGACAGAGCCCCTGTGTATTTTCCCCCACTGCCCGCAGACCCTCTCCCCTCACCACACAGCACATTGACAGCTCCAACACACAGCTGGCCATGGGGAGGCCAGTGGGACTCCCACCAGCTGAACAGTGAGCTGCTGCTGCTGCTGCTGCTGCTGCTGTCTGTCTGTCTGTGTGTGTGTGCGTGTGAGATCAGGTCAGAGCTTATTACAGACAAGGCTCAGTCCCAGTGCACACAGGAGCAGCACATGCGTTAGCTTAGTTCAACCAAAAAAGACATCAGCAACAAATCACTCCCCAGGGAGCAGCGCACAAAGCGAGGCTGCAGTTCTTGACAGTCAATATGCAGCACAGCGAGAAAATTAAAACACTTCCCAGCTCCCCCCGCCTCTGCCGTTCACAGGCAGGTACTTGGCACCCAGTGACGACAGAGACCACTCAGCAGGTAGATAGCTTGTGGAGCGTTAAGCCAGTGAGCATGTGTGTGACATCGCTCCTTGCTGGGTCTCTCTACTTTGGACACTAAGCCCCATCTGGTGTCGGGTGACGGGGTGAGGGGAGGCTGTTTATTCCCGCCACGGCCTCGGGATGTGGTTCCTCGGCTGTGGGGAACGGTTCCCCTTCCCCGCAGCCCACAAAAGGCTGCAGCGGTTCAAGAAAGCGAGTCCACCCCCTCTGCAGGGCAATAAAACACTGGCCCCCATTCAGCCATCCCATTAAAGGGGGAATCACAGACGGCTACCAACCCTCCTCCCAGAGGTGCCCACCCCCACTGCAGGCCATTCAGTCCACACTAGACCATTCAGCCCATCAAGTCCACACTGACCCTGTGAAGAGCATCCCACCCAGATCCACCTCCCCACCCTGCATTTCCCATACACATCCCTAAACACTGCGGGACCATTTAGCACAGCCAATTCACGCTGACCTGCACGTCTTTGGATTGTGGGAGGGGACTGGAGCACCCGGAGGAAACCCACGCAGACACGGGGAGAATGTGCAAACTCCACACAGTCAGTCGCCTGAGGCTGGGATTGAACCTGGGACCCTGGCGCTGTGTGGCAGCAGTGCTAGCCACCGTGCCACCCTCTGCTGGCTGCTGCCCTGCAGTCCCACTTCATGATGCCTTAAGGATGTGCTCCCCTTGCTGTCTCTACCCCACCCGGCCCTCCTGCAGCACACCCATCATGGAGCAGCTCTCTCCTTCAGGGGGGTAGCTCCTACAAGCTGCCTTTGTGGGGAAAACACTGAGTTGGAGAATTTCAGTGATGAAGGGAGGTTGGACATGCTGAGATTGTTTTCCTTTGATCAGAGTGGGGGCGGGATTGAGATGTATAAAGTTGTGCGCAAACTGTCTCGGTGGGATGTTACTTGTGCCCTCCTACACATTAACAGCACAGAGGTGGAGCGAGTACAGAGTGTCAAGCTCCTGGGGGTGGTCATCCACAACAAGCTTTCTTGGACTCTTCATGTGGACACACTGGCCCAGCAACGTCTCTTCTTCCTCAGCCAGCTGAGAGAATTTGGCATGACGGCGAGTCTCCCATCTATAGAATCCATCTACCAGGCCCGCTGTCAAGGAAAGGCCGCCAGCATTCTCAAAGATCCATCCCACCCTGGCAATGTTTTTCTACAACCTCTACCATCGGGGAGAAGGTACAGAAGCCTGAACACCTGCACCAGCCGGTTTCAAAACAGTTTCTACCCTGCTGTTGTTACAATACTGAAGGGACTCACAAACTCTTAACATTCGCCTGTATCTGTGTTTTGTTTTTGCCGCTGTTTACCTATTAACTATCGACGCTACTTAACTCTGTGACCTGCCTGTACTGCTCGCAGGACAAAGCTTTTCACTGTGCCTCGGTACACACATGACAATGAATTCAATTCAATTCGAGTTATGGGGGTCATAGATAGGGTAGAGCGGAAGAATCCTTTCTCCTTTGTGGAGGGAACGACCAGGGGGCGGGAGGGGCATAAATTTAAGGTGAAGGGGAAGGAGGTCCGGAGGAGATATATGAGGAAACTCTCTTTCGCCTGGAGGGTGCTGGGAATCTGGAGGGTGGTGGAGGAGGAAATCCTCATCACATTGCAGAAATATTTTGATGCGCACTTGCATAAGGGCAAAGAACTGGGGACGTGGGATTAGAATAACTGGGTGGTCATCTTTTAGTGAAATGGGGCGATGGGTTGAGGGGTCTTAGATGGAGACCTCTATCACGCTATGCAGAAAACCCACCCCAAAACAGCAAGACAAGAGTGAAGGGACCCACAAACTCTCAACATTCGCCTGTACCTGTGGTTTTGTTATTGCCGCTGTTTCCCTATTATTTACTTATCTACTCTACTTAACTCTGTGACCTGCCTGTATTGCTCGCAGGACAAAGCTTTTCCCTGTGCCTCGGTACACACATGACAATAAATTCAATTCAATTCGAGTTATGGGGGTCATAGATAGGGTAGAGCAGAAGAATCCTTTCTCCTTTGTGGAGGGAACGACCAGGGGGCTGGAGGGGCATAAATTTAAGATGAAGGGGAAGGAAGTCCGGAGGAGATATGAGGAAACTCTCTTTCGCCTGGAGGGTGCTGGGAATCTGGAGGGTGGTGGAGGAGGAAACCCTCATCACATTGCAGAAATATTTTGATGCGCACTTGCATAAGGGCAAAGAGCTGGGGACGTGGGATTAGAATAACTGGGTGGTCATCTTTTAGTGAAATGGGGCGATGGGTTGAGGGGTCTTAGATGGAGACCTCTATCACGTTATGCAGAAAACCCACCCCAAAACAGCAAGACAAGAGTGATCAGAGATAACCAATGATATTAATTTATAACCTGTGATTTTGACCAGGTCAATATCACTGCCTTCTATGTTTTATGGCGAGTACTGCCTGTGTGGTTAGATATCCCTCTTAATTATCCCTGGGCTGCACTCGCGTTCTGTGAAGATTAATGCTCCTTATCTTCGGGTAAGGCTCTCCCAAATGTTTTATTTACGTCTGCCCGCTATGAAATACTGGTGCGATCAAAGAAACAGGGTCAGGCAACCTCCTGGTAAGTCTGCTCTGCATCCTCCATCACCTCCCTCCGATAATGTGGATTCCACCGACAGCAGGGTCCGACAGGGGAGGGGGGTCTGGGCAGCTCACGCTCCCCTCGGTGTCTGGGTGAACCGTCCCGCACTCGTTCAGTCAGTCATCATCAGCGGCCCCTCACAGACGAGGCTGACTCCCTCCCACTCTCAGGGGGAGTCTGTAGGTGGCTGTGCAGACCGATGGGCCTACCGCAGGCTCTGTTACACTGGTGGTCATGGGAAGGGGTGGCTGGGTGTGGGTGCGGCACTGCGCACCTTTCCCTGTTCCCGCCCGGATTCCGCTTTCTCCCGGCGGCAAGTCTGGAGGTGCTCCGCGCCTTCCTGGACTCTCCTCCCCTCACTGGTCTCAGCCCAGTGGTTCCCAGGTGCCTGTGGGAATGCTGCACCTCTGCAGTGAGGCCTTGTGGGTATCCCTGAAGCACTTCCGCTGTCCCACCTGGGGCTGGCCTGCCGATTCGGAGCTGGGGGGGGTGGGGTGGTAGTCTCGTGTTGGACGACGTGCCCAGCCCCTCACAGCCGATCGGGGGGGGGGGGTGTGAGGGTGAGGGAGGCAGTCAGTGCCTCGATGCTGGGAATGTTGGCCCGGTCAGGGACGCTGCTGTTGGTGCGTCTGTCTTCCCAGTGGATTGGCAGGATCTTGCCTGGGCAACGTTGGTGGTCCCACTCCAGGGCGTTGGGAGGCGCCCGCTGTAGATACAGGAGACACTCAGAAGTCCAGAGAGAGAGAGAGAGAGACTACAGTGAGACAGTTGTAGGAGTGTGGCACTGTCAGAGAGGCCCTGAATCAGATGCCACTTTAACCCTGCCCACTGATTGTAAAAGCTGGTGAAGAGAAACACTTTTGAGATGTCGGAGATCATGGACGAAACAGAAGTCTTTCCATTACTATGAATGCCAGCCATCGCGATCTCACTGTGTCACAGAGCCTCCTGTATATTTCCAATAACATCTGACTTCAGATCACCAGATCCTGTCTGCGTCACAGACACTCACCTCTCTATTTCATCCGCACCGAGCCAAAACCTTGAGTTCTGACAGGTCAGCACAGAGGACGACAGAGATAAATCCACAAACTCACAGCTTCTGGCACTTAACCCCCGGAGCACTGATTCAGCACACATAGCGGCAGATGAAAGACTAATACCTTACTCCGATCGAAAATTGGCATGTGACAGGGCCCGTGGGAGCAGCGAAGACAGTGTAGGCAAAAAACGATCTGGAGAGGGACAGCACAGGGGTTCAAATAGAAACACACCCAGAGGCAGGTACCACAGGAATACAGAGAGAGACAGAGACACACACACACACACATGGACACAGATGCACACACGCACACGTACACACACACACATATACACACACACAGACATGGATGCGCACACGCGCATACACATGCACCCACAGATTGGGACAGAGAGTCAGAGACACAGAGAGAGAGAGAGAGAGAGAGAGACAGCATTTGAGACAGACGCAGAGAAAGGTAGGTACAAAGAGTCAAAAGCAGGTCGGGAAAATGAGTCAGGTAGACAGAGATTTAGGGAAGGGGAGCGCCAGGAAAGGATAAATAGAGAGACAAGAGATCAAGACAAATAGAGGGAGAGGTCATAGAGTCATAGAGGTGGAAACAGACCCTTCGGTCCATCCCGTCCATGCCGACCAGATATCCCAACCCAACCTAGTCCCACCTGCCAGCACCCGGCCCATATCCCTCCAAACCTTTCCTATTCATATACCCATCCAAATGCCTCTTAAATGTTGCAATTGTACCAGCCTCCACCACATCCTCTGGCAGCTCATTCCACACACGTACCACCCTCTGTGTGAAAAAGTTGCCCCTTAGGTCTCTTTTATATCTTTCTGTGTCCCTGGGTCAAAATCCTGAAATTCCTCACACATCACTGTGTCCACACGTCCCAGGGACTGCGGCAGTCCAAGACAACGCTGCTCTGAACCAGAGAGACAGTTGGAAATCCTGCAGGAAAAGCAGGCATACAAAGACAAAGAGGCAGGAAGAGTGGATGCTTCACTATCACTGGTTTTCAGAGAGTGAAGATTTACCCCAGTCTGTGGTCAGTCTTCACCCCAGTCTCTCCCACCTGAAGTTGAATGGTGCCGGGGGTTACTCGCTCCAGTGGCAATGCTTCATGTGTGAGTCACTGAGTGTACGTAGCTCCCTGCGAACAGTATTCACGTTAAAACGTACCTTCAACCCACATTATCTTCTTGCCCACCCTCACATGTGTTTGATATGTTTACAGAACAGCATCATAGAGATGTACAGCACAGCCTTCACTCCAACTCGTCCGTGCTGACCAGATATCCCAACCTAATCTATTCCCCATTTCCCAGCACCTGGCCCATATCCCCCTAAACCCTTCCTATTCATGGAGCTACACAGCACGGAAACAGACCCTTCGGCCCAACCAGTCCATGCCGAACATCATCTCAAACTAATCTAGTCCCACCTGCCTGCACCCGGCCCATATCCCTCCCTACCTTTCCTGTTCATGCACTTATCCAAATGTCTTTTAAATGCTATAACTACACCAACATCCACCACTTCCTCAGGAAGTTCATTCCATGGGTGAATCAGTCTCTGTATAAAAGATTTGTCTCTCTTGTCTTTTTCAAATCTCTCCTCACCTTAAAAGTGTTGCCCCTAGTCTTTAAATCATATACCCATCCAAATGCCTCTTAAATGTTGTAATTGTACCAGCCTCCACCACATCCTCTGGCAGCTCATTCCATACACGCACCACCCTCTGGGTGAAAAAGTTGCCCCTCTTTCAAGTTTCACAACATCCTTCCTATAACTGGGAGACCAGAATTGCATGCATTATTCCAATGTGGCCGAACGCAGCAGGAGAGATTGGAGGAATAATGGCACATGGCAAAAGGAACTAGCAAGTATATAAGGGATTGAATAACCTGCCCAACTCAACAGTGAGTTTGAACATAGAAGGATGTTGTGAAACTTGAAAGGGTTCAGAAAAGATTTACAAGGAAGTCGCCAGGGTTGGAGGGTTTGAGCTACAGGGAGAGGCTGAACAGGCTGGGGCTGTTTTCCCTGGAGCATGGAGGCTGAGGGGTGACCTTATAGAGGTTTACAAAATCATGAGGGACATGGATAGGATATACAGACAAGGTCTTTTCACTGGGGTCGGGGAGTCCAGAACTAGAGGGCATAGGTTTAGGGTGAGAGGGGAAAGATATAAAAGAGACCTACTAGATTGGGTTGGGATATCTGGTCGGCATGGACGGGTAGGACCGAAGGGCCTGTTTCCGTGCTGTACATCTCTGTGACCCGATGACTCTATTTCAGATCATGAGCCCTGTTCACCAGGGCCCATGTATTCAAATTGCTGTTGTTGGCAATGGCTGTGCCATCCAGACCCTTCTGGGCACCCACCTTCCGTTTCCTCTCCATTAACTCTCTCTCCTTTCGCCTCACATCGCCCTCTCTGTGGCTCCCACTCCATTACAGACCTTTCCCTCCATTTCTTCCTCCACTCCCACTAACCTACATCCTTTTGTTTAATCCTTTCACAGGGGTGAAGGTGTCAGTGGCCCGTCCCTAATTGCCCCAGGGGGGGGCAGTTGAGAGTCAACCACTTCACTGTGGGTCTGGAATCACATGTAGGCCAGACCAGGTAAGGACGGCAGATTTCCTTCCCTGAAGGGCATGAGTGAACCAGATGGGTTTTTTTTCCCCCCCCCCAACAATCGACAATGGACTCTTGGTCATTATTAGATTCTCAACTCCAGATTTTTAAAAAGAAAATCAAATTCAGATTCCACCATCTGCCGTGGCAGGACTCGAACCAGGTCTCAGGATTAACAGGTTCCAGCTGCCTCCCCCCCCCGCCTCCAACACCCCTCCATCCCATTTATCTCTCAGCCCCCCCTCGGGCCTCCCCCTGATGAAGAGCTTACGCTCGAAACGGGTTCCTCAGGTGTTGCCCGACCGGCTGTGCTTTTCCAGCACTACACATTTTGTCTGTGGATTAAACAGTCCAGCGCAATAAGGAATGCCACTCGGCCATCACCTCCCCCCCAATTGCTTTGTCTGGGGCCCTGGTGTTTTTTTTATAAATCTGGAACCTCTCTAACCTTTCCTAGCCCTGATGGATGACCTTTGAACTGAAACATAAAGCCTGTCCCTCCTCCCAGAGACGGCGCCTGCTTATTATCTCCGGATTATTCCATTTTTCCTCTCTTCCTCCTGTGAAAAGCAGACCACAGTTACATCGGTTTCTGTTGCTGCCAGTAAATGATAAGGTTGTGGGAAACAGACTTGAAGCACCCGTCTGGAACCTATGACATAGGAGCGGAAGTAAGGCCATTCGGCCCACCGGGTCCACTCTGCCACTCAATCATGGCCGATGGGCATTTCAACGCCACTTACCCGCACCCTCCTCGTATCCCTTAATTCCTTGTGAGATTAAGGATTTATCACCCTGGTGTATTTAGCCCAGTGCTAATGGGCTACACAACCTTCTAGTGCCTAAGAGTGAAGAAGGGCTGCTGCATTTCAACAACATCAGGGCGTCCCACAGTCTCCTCACTGACAGCTTCCCCCCATTAAACGACTTCTAGCTCCCATTTTTACTATTCCCATTATTTAAGCAACAAAGCACCCTCCATACTGCCCCGGGCGGTGCGTCAAAGTCCTGTCACCGGTAACTGGCCAATGGATGCAAGTTCCCTGTCACAGAGCCCCCCACACAGCACAAATTACATTCAGAGTAAAGCTCTCTCCCTACACTGTCCCATTCACAGATGGATCCCGTATTAATGTGGAGAATAATCCAGCATAGGAACAGGCCCCTCGGCCCTCCAAGCCTGAGCTGACTCATTTTGCCTTTCCATATGCAAACCATCTTCACTTACGGCGTATCCCTGTATTCCCTTCCTACTCTTGTACTGGTCCAGGAGATTCCTGAATGTGGCGTAGTGTGCTGCATGGTTTTTTTTTATATGATAACCCGCATTAATGTCTACCATAAAGAATCTGCTCTGTATTGAGTCATGTCTGACACTTATTAACAGCAAACTATGTACCCTCATCTCACACTTGTATACAGTCTGGATCACAGGCTTACTTTGACCGCTGTTACACTGAATACATAATTCACTGGCTGACTGATGGACTGCTTGCTAAAAGACTACTGTCAGCCAACAGAATATACGCAGAGGAAGATGTTACACCAGAATAACACGCTACCAAGCTGCCTTAAAGGTACAGTGCCTTCCCGAGGTCTGTGCGATCATGTAACCTCCCTGCTCTTTTCTACCGTTGAAGACCAAGCAACCCGTTCTGATAAACACATTACCAAGATGCTTATTGGAGCGTTTATCTCTCCACATTAGGAGAGCTAACCCCAGTGCCGTGACCACACCCCACCTGTCTGCCTTCACTCTGCAAGGTCACTGTGGATGGATGTGTAACAAGAGGAGTGGTCGCTGCTTGTTGGACGCTGTCATGCTTTCAGTATCAGAGTCAGAAGTCACATGGCACCAGGTTCTAGTCCAATTTGAAATCACAAGCTTTCGGAGCGCTGCTCCTTCATCTGGTGAAGTCATCACCTTGTGTGCGTATAGATGGCTACATCTGAACCATTTGTAAGATTTGACCATTGATCTGACAATCCTGTATAGAGTGCTGTAGTATCTTCCAACGAACCCACCTATTTGTACGGCAGTCTAAGCTCTTATGTTTCGCCAGCTTTAAGATAACTGTCTGCAGGTTCATTGATCGTGCTCCTGTCTCACTTCCTCCCTGCTTTTCGATTACGCGTCCTATCCATGTGGTTGGGCGGTCACAATGTAAACTGCGTAGGTCTGTCTGCCCAAACAGTGAGGGGAGAAACCACCTCAGGGTTAGACGTTTCATAAGACTGCGACATGGCGACCTGAAAGTCTCGGTCATTATTTAGTGAGACGGACTTCGCCATACCTTTAAACTCAACAAGACAACAATCTCTCCATCCCCTCCGACAAAATGAAAGAGCTGGTCATTGACTTCAGGAAGAGGACTGGAGTTCACAACCCTGTCTGAGGTGGGGATGGTTGAGAACGTCAAGTCCCTGGGAGGGACGATCACCAACACTCTGTCCTGGGCCACCCACCTCGGCGAGACGGTCAAGAAAGCGCAACAACGTCTCCTCTTCCCCAGGAAGCTAAGGAAATTCGCCATGTCTGTGAGGAATCTGACCAACTTTCACAGATGCGCCACAGAAAGCCTCCTATCTGGGCGCGTCCCGGCTTGGTACAACAACTGCTCTGCCCAGGGACCGTAAGAAACTACAGAGAGTGGTGAGCACAGCCCGGTCCATCGCCCAAACCAACTTTCCATCTACTGACTCCATCTACACTTCCCTCTGCCTCGGGAAAGCAACCGACACAATCAAACACCTCAGCTATACTCTCTCCCACCCTCTTCCGTCGGGCGGAAGTTTGTATACATGCCCGAATAGATTCAAGAACAGCCTTTTCCCCGCTGTTATTAGACTTCTGAATGGACCTCTCAAATATTAAAGTTAATGTTGATCCCACCCTCTGTGCACCCTCTCTGTAACCATGACATTCAAATCCTCGCTCTGTTCTATCACCCCGATGCACTTTGTATGGTGTGGTCTGCCCTGTACTGCACACAAAATAAAACTTCTCACTATACTCAGGTACATGTGACAATAATAAATCAAATCCAATCATACAAACAGTGCATTTTGCGAGACTTAGATTGAGGAGGTAATGTGTGTTTAGATAAGATTCCCTACAGAGTGCAAACAGGCCCTTCGGCCCAACAAGTCCACACCGACCTTCCGAAGAGTAACCCACCCCAGACCCATTTCCCTCTGAATGCACCTAACATCTAACACTACGGACAATTTAGCATGGCCAATTCACCCTGACCTGCACATCTTTGTGACTGTGGGAGGAAACCGGAGCACCCGGAGGAAACCCACGCAGACACGGGGAGGACGTGCAAACTCCACACAGACAATTGCCTGAGAGTGGAATTGAACCCAGGTCTCTGGCGCTGTGTGGCTGCAGAGCTAACCACTGTGCCACCGTGCTGCCCATGTGTTGAACACCTCTCTTACTGCACATCTTGAAGGGTGCTCCTGTGTACCATAGACTGTTAACAGACACAACTTGCTAACACCAATCATACTAAATGCATGGTTAACAGATCATCCTCTGGGGCCCTAGTGCTCCATCTATGATTTGATTTTTCGCCTTAAAGACCTTCCATCAGGTCAGAGACAGTTAGAGAGGTTACAGATCAAGAGGAAATCTTATCCCAGACTCCCAAAGATAGATAGATTCGTGTTCTGGGAGAAAGTGAGGACTGCCGATGTTGATCAGAGTCAAGTGTGCGGTGCTGGAAAAGCACAGTGGGTCAGGCAGCATCCGAGGAGCAGGGGAATTGGTCTCTGATTGATCAGGGAAAAAAAATTCATTGACTGCGTTTGCACCCTTCGTTCTGAAGATGACCCTCCACATTCTCTCATCAGTACAGGCTCAGCCTCACGATTAATATCCTCGCCATCCCATGTCAGTCATCTTTTGTAATGCAGCAAATCAAAAGATAATTGTGAACCATTTCAGCCACAAACCCAATTAACTCCACAAAGTTTACAATCGCTTTTTCTCCAACACCTGTCAAAGGAGTCTAAAGACCACAAGAGGGATTAAAGTCCATTTCTGGCTGATGGACCAGTTTAACATCGACATCAAAGTCTCTCCCTGGATCACAAGTATCATTCAAGTTTCTGCAAGCTTCAGAATTTCATATTACACTGCAGGCTGGCCAGGTACCAGGCACCATTGATCAAGAGCGCAAGGTGACCCTTGTGTTTTGCACTCCATAAGTTCCCCATCTGAGCTGTGGGCGGCACGGTGGCACAGTGGTTAGCACAGCTGCCTCACAGCACCAGAGACCTGGGTTCGATTCACACCTCGGGTGACTGTCCGTGTGGAGTTTGCACACTCTCCCCGTGTCTGCGTGGGTTTCCTCCGGGTGCTCCGGTTTCCTCCCACAGTCCAAAGATGTGCAGGTGAATTGGCCGTGCTAAATTGCCCGTAGTGTTAAGCGAAGGGGTAAATGCAGGGGAATGAGTCGTGGTGGGTTATACTCTTCGGAGGGTCGGTGTGGACTTGTTGGGCCGAAAGGCCTGTAAGTAATCTAAATTTTTAAAAAAACACACAGCCACAGGACATCCTGGGCCTGTGTCTGCCCTTCCAGGTGGGGACCTGAACTCTCTGGATTCCCAGTTGGGTCCCTGCTCCAATAACACTTCCTCAAAAACAAGACCAGTCACCGTGGGGAATAACTCGCATACTGGATCTCAGACTAGCGCAGCATGACTCAGAGCAGACAGCCCAGTCCGGTCCCTCCTTCCTGAAAGATACAAGTTTGAGGGTGCGTTTCTCCCTCCTTATTTGTCCCTGCTACCATCCTTCCCCTTTCCCCTTCCACCCTCCCTGTCTGCTTTATCTACTCCTGCAACTTCTCCCGAGCTCATCATTTACCTCCTTCCAAAGCCACCCCTGATTTATCTCCCCTCTCTTTACTTATCCTTTTTCTCCTCTCTACCCTTCTTGTTTCCCCCTCCTCAACACATCTCCTCCTTTCCTCCTCCAGCATTGATTAGATTACTTACAGTGCGGAAACAGGCCCTTCGGCCCAACGAGTCCAAGCCAATCCTCTGAAGAGCAACCCACCCAGACCCATACCCCTACATTTACCCCTTTACCTAACACTACGGGCAATTTAACATGGCCAGTTCACCTGACCTGCACATCTTTGGACTGTGGGAGGAAACCGGAGCTCCCGGAGGAAACCCGCGCAGACACGGGGAGAATGTGCAAACTCCACACAGACAGTCACCCCGAGGAGGGATCGAACCCTGGTCCCTGGTGCTGTGGGGCAGCAGTGCTAACCACTGAGCCACCGGGTAGCCATGGGTTTGGAAGTTCCTGTCGAAGGATCCTTGATGAATTTCTTTGTGAATGAGATTTTATTATTCCCATTATATCCCTCCCTTCTATCTCCCTCCCTTCTATCTGCCTCCATCCCCTCCCATCACCCTCCACCATTTCCCTGCCCTCCCCTCCCACCTTTCCCCTCCCCTGCTGTCGCATCAGCCCCCTCCCATCCATCTCCCTCCCCTCCCCATACCCCACCTCTCTCCTTGCCCACTCCCTGCTGGTTACCATGGCAACCAGCCTACCTCCAACCTAGTTAACCCTGGAGGCCGAGGCCATGATAACGGTGAACGATCTCGATGGCCTCACCACCTCCTCTGACCTTGCAACCTCAGATTTCCATCTCCCCCGAACGTCTGATATATTCCCAGTATTACTTAGCTCCACTATTCCCATCCACACCATCAGCTGCCTCAGCGCTACACAGTGGGATTCCCTCCCGCAGCAGCCGGACCTCTCTCTCTGTCTCGCTCCCTCTCTCTCGAAAAGCTTTTAATTAATTTTCTTTAATATCACCGAACATGGCTTTCACCGACTATAATGTTCATTAGTAAAGCTCCTCTGGAACATTTTTACTGCAAATGCCAGCTGTTGTAATTGTTGGGCAGGGGCGGAGAGATTAAAGAGCCGTGAAAAGGTTATATTGTCCCCCTGACGTTCTGCGGTCTCTGTCCAAATTTAAACTTCAGCATTTGGATCTCTCCGGTGTCTCAAATCATTAAACAATATTAGAACAGCCTGAACACTGGATATGCAGAGGTCAGGTTGCAGTTTAAGACAGGGAGGGAATCAGTTATTTTCATGCTGTCCTGTATTACAGTGTATGATACGCAACGGTTTCAATATATCTATCATTGCGCACAGGCAGGAGAGAGATGGGTAAGATTGACACCACAGACAGAAACACAGAGAGAAGTACACAGACAGACAGACAGACAGAGACACGGAAAGGTGGGCACACACACAGACAGAAACACAAACAGAAGTACACAGACAGACAGACAGAGACACAGAAAGGTGGGCATACACACAGACAGAAACATCGACAGAAGTACACA